>NC_073313.1:10123932-10437203 GCF_027595985.1 Sorex araneus | reverse complement strand
ATGTTCGAGAACCCATCCCTCCACCAGTGTCCATTCTCCACCACCAATGAACCCAGTATCCCTCCCACCCTCCAATCCCGTCCCCCCCACCCCCGCCTCTGTGGCAGGGTATTCCATTTTGTTCTCTCTCCTTTTTGGTGTTGTGGTTTGTGATAGGGGTATTGAGTGGCCATCGTGTTCAGTCTCTAGTCTACTTTCAGCACGCATCTCTCTTCTCGTGCGGGATCCCCAACCACATTCCACCCTTCCTTCTTGAACAATTGCCCCTAGGCCCCTGAACTTACTCTCTAACATGGGTGCTGCTGGAGAGGAATCCCCAGTATTTTTCACCTGGAGGGACAAGGAAGAGTTTGGCTGTGTTATCCACATGAGCAAAGTTAGGTACATTTCGGGAATCAGTACTACTGTTTATCAAGATAATATGCAGCTTGCTTTAATGAGAGAGGATTTGAAAGCCCATTTGTTGACAGGATAACACTCAGTATTTGTATAAATTGCTTCAAAGTGAGAATTCCGGAAAAACATGAGATTTAACCAATAGCTTGCTAGCCAATCACTGAGAGATTTACATTCAAGATGACATCTGTTCAGGCGTATGCTCTGCTTACGTACATGTTGGGAAAACACTCGCAGTGAGCCTTCCAAACGTTCTAACCCCATGTGACTTCTCATAAAACTATGATTGAGAGAGAGAAAGAGAGAGAGAAGGAAAGTGCCTGCCATAAAGCCATAAAGGCAAGCTGGGGGTGGGAATAGCGGGATGGAATCTGGGGTCATTGGTGGTGGAAAATGGACACTGGTAAAGGGATGGGTGTTGGATCATTGTATTACTGAAACCTGATCATGAACAGCTCTGTAACTGTATTTCACAGTAACCCAATCAAAAAAATTAAAAATAAATAAAAATACTGTGATCTTAAAAAAAAAAAAACTTTAGGCGAGAAGGATCCAGAATGAGAATTATCATCCCAGATTATCGAATCCTGGTTTCAATGCCTCAGAAAGGGTCACGATTAGTTTTGATAGTAAATAACACATAATTGCCAACAGCTTCCTCTGGGCATTGGAAAATGGCATTTAAAGTACTGTTTCCAGGGCTGTGTTGCCTACAAGAACATGTCAGCATGCAAGCTGACTAGCAGTGCTTTAAGACCAGAATGCAATATCACATGGAAAGGGAAGGTTCAGATTGTTTTTTTTTTTTTTTTTTTTGCTTTTTGGGTCACACCTGGCGATGCACAGGGGTTACTCCTGGCTCTGCACTCAGGAATTACCCCTGGCCGTGCTCAGGGGACCATATGGGATGCTGGGATTTGAACCCGGGTCGGCCGCGTGCAAGGCAAACGCCCTACCCGCTGTGCTATCTCTCCAGCCCCCAGATTGTTTTTATTCACCATCAAGGAATCAGACATCAGAGAACGTTTTTAAGACTATGAATAAAAGGAACTAGAATTACCATTGAAATATAAACCAGGGGCTGGAGCAATAGCACAGCGGGTAGGGCATTTTTTGCCTTGCACGTGACCGACCCGGGTTCAGATTCCCAGCATCACATATGGTCCCCTGAGCACCACCAGGAATAATTCCTGAGTGCATGAGCCAGGAAAACCTCTGTGCATTACCAGGTGTGACAACCCCCCCCCCAAAAAAAACCAGAAACCAAAACCAGCACAGTTATCAATCACTGTTGCACTGTCATCCCATTGTTCATCGATTTACTCGAGCGGGCACCAGTAACGTCTCTATTCCTCCCAGCCCTGAGATTTTGCAGCCTCTCCTTTCTCGTCTTTCCCAATGATTGGAGGCTCTTTCAGGGTCAGGGGGATGAGACCTACCGTTACTGTTTTTGGCATATCAAATACGCCATGGATAGCTTGCCAGGCTCTGCTGTGCGGGTGGGATACTCTCGGTAGCTTGCCAGGCTCTCCAAGAGGTATGTATGTATCTATGTGTGTATATATATATTATATATATATATACAGTTATCAATAAGCCAGTAAAATCTGCAGTGCTGGAGCACATGCCTTGCATAGGGACTTTGATTTCTGGCACTGCATGGGGGCCAAGCATGACACACGGAATAGCCACTCCCCCACCGCTAGTGTGGCCCAACCCCCCATTTTGTTTTTACTTTATTGGTTTTTTTGGTTTAGGGCCACATACCAGCAGTGTTCAGGGCTTACTCCTGGCTCTGTGCTCAGGGATCATGTCTGGTGGGACTTGGGGGACCATATCTGGTGCTGGGGATAGAATCTTGGTGGGCCACATGAAAGATAAGGGCCCTCCCTACTGTACTATCACTCTGGCCCCACTCCCGATTATGATAGTCAATGAACTTTTCATGACAAAGTTTGTATATATTTTGATCACAGTAATACTGTAACGGTTTTTTTTTCTTTTTGGGTCACACCCAGTGATGCACAGGAGTTACTCCTGGCTCTGCACTCAGGAATTATTCCTGATGGTGCTCAGGGGACCCTATGGGATGCTGGAAATTGAACCCAGGTAGGCCGCATGCAAGGCAAACTCCCTACCCGCTGTGCTATCACTCCAGCCCCTGTATCATTCTTTCTTATAAAACAATATGGACAGTTCTTTTTTTTTTTTTTTTTTGCTTTTTGGGTCACACCCAGCGATGCTCAGGGGTTACTCCTGGCTTTGCACTCAGGAATTACTCCTGGCAGTGCTTGGGGGGACCATATGGGATGCCAGGGATTGAACCCGGGTCGGCCGCGTGCAAGGCAAACGCCCTACCCGCTGTGCTATCGCTCCGGCCCCCAATATGGACAGTTCTACAAAGACTAGAAATAGAGCTTCCATATGACCTTGCAATACCACTTCTGGGAATATATCCCGAGGACGTAAAAAAGCACAGTAGAAATGACATCTGTACCTAAGAGCCCAAATCTGGAAACAACCCAAGTGCCCTAGAACAGATGACTAGTTAAAAATACTTTGGTACATCTACACAATGCAATACTATGCAGCTGTTAGGGGAGATGAAGTCATGAAATTTGCTTATAAATGGATAGACATGGAGAGTATCATGCTAACTGAAATGAGTCAAAAAGAGAGAGACAGACATAGAAGGACTGCACTCATTTGTGGAGTATAGAAGAACATCACATGAGGCTGACACCAAAGGACAGTAGAGACCAGGGCCAGGGGGATTGCCCCATAGCTGGAAGCCTGCTTCATGAGCGGAGGGGAGAAGTCAGATGGAATAGAGAAGGGATCACTAAGAAAATGATGGCTGGAGGAACCAGTTGGGACAGGAGATGCATGCTGAAAGTAGATAATGGACCAAATATGATGACTTCTCAGTGTATGTATTGCAAGCCATAATGCCCCAAAGTAGAGACAGAGTATGGGGAATATTGTCTGCCATGGAGGCAGGTGGAGAGTGGGAAAGGGGGGTATGCCAGGGATATTGGTGGTGGGGAATGTGCACTGGTGGAGGGATGGGTGCTTGATCATTGTGTGATTGTAACCCAAACATGAAAGCTTGTAGCTATCTCACAGTGATTCAATAAAATTTTTCAAATAATGTCTACCAAAAGGGTGCATTGAGACTTTATTGCCACTGATTCAAAGTTAGGCACTAATCAACTTAATTTCCAGATTTGTGTAAGACGTCAGTATTGAAGTTCCTGAAGACACATGCTTGCACCCTGTATTGTATTAGCTGACCTCTCTCCTGCTACATAATGGCAAGAACAGGCATTCTGAAACTTACTGTAAATGAAAGGAAAGAAATCATCTATCTTTATTAAGCAGTAAGCTTTTCCTCGTTAGTAATGCACTGTATGGAACCAAGAAAAGTGTGTGAAATAGGCACATAATTGGTACATAATAGGCCTCTAAATCTTGTATCCTTGCAACAAAAGTGTCCTAAATTCAAATAGAAATGATATGCAAATGAGATTTGGCATAAGGGCTGTAAAGGTCCAAGTCTGTATTAGAATTAGAGCACTATGGGTAATATATTTTGCGATAGAGGTTTTTTTGGGTGGTCACACGCAGCGATGCACAGGGGTTACTCCTGGCTCTGCACTCAGGAATTACCCCTGGCAGTGCTCGGGGAACCCTATGGGATGCTGGGAATCGAACCCGGGTCGGCTGCGTGCAAGGCAAACGCCCTGCTCCAGCCCACTTGTGATAGAGTTTTAATAGTCACCCATGTGCCTTGGAAATGACATCAGAGGTTTGTTCTCCAAGCCTGTGCTCTCTCTGTAAACACGCATCTCATTTGTCCAGACATTTCTGGCTTGCCTGTTTCCACTCTAGAGAAGTCTGTGTTCTCTCTCTAACAGGTGCTTCTCCTTCTCTTTGCCCTCACCTCTTACTTTATTTTTCCTTTGGTGTTTGGGTCGCACAAAGTGCTGATCAGGGTTTATGCATGGCTCTGCACTTAGAAATCACTCCTGGTGGACATGGGGGACCTTATATGGTGCTGAGGATTGAACCTGGGTCAGCCGTGTGCAAGGCAAACGCCCTACCCGCTGTCTCATCGCTCTTGCCCCTGTTCCCTGACACCTTTCTAAATAAAGTTTCAATCTTGTTCACCAAAAATAAAATAAAATAAAGTAAAACATAAAGGTCACTGTCATCCCGTTGCTCATCGATATGTTCGAGTGGGCACCAGTAACGTCTCTCATTGAGAGACTTATTGTTACTGTTTTTGGCATATCCAAAAAAAGAGCTGGAGTGATAGCACAGCGGTTGGGCGTTCGCCTTTCACTCGGCCAACCCAAGTTCGATTCCTCTGCCCCTCTCGGAGAGCCCAGCAAGCTACTGAGAGTATGGAGCCTGCGCGACAGAGCCTGGCAAGCTACCAGTGCGTATTGGATATGCCAAAATAAAATATAACTAAATTATTTTAAAAAGAGCAATATGGTAGGTAAATAACAATAACTATTACAGCTCTGTCTAAAATTCTGCAGACATTCTTTGTATATGAATTTATTTTTGGAAAGGTGGGTCACAGAATGATGCAAAATTAGTTCCAAATAAGTTTCTGTCCCAAGATACGCATTCAATGAATTTTGGAGTGTAAGCTCTTTTTTTTTCTCTGAAACCATGAAATTTACTCTCTTGCTTTGGAACTGAACTAAGCATGTTCTGATTTATGCATTCCATGATTTCAGTATCATCGAAGAAAAATGATTGGAGAGAGTTTAAAAAAGACTACAGATATTCTGGGCCTGTTGCTTTGAATTCCATTTGAATGCAGGCCATGGAGTAGCTGCGTTACATCCATCGTGTCTTGGTTATTCTTCATGGAGGAGTTCCAGCTCTTTTGGTGATAGAACTAAAAGCTCACAAGATGCTGTGTATCAGCAATGAAACAATTAGTCTTTGAGAAGCTTTGGGGAAATTACTCAAGCAGCAAATTAATCATTGTGATTTGCGCCCCCCAAGCCCCCCCCTCCATCTCCAAGCCGCTGCTCCACCCACCTCATTCCGAGTGCTCTTATTAAAGGTGTAAAATTTCATAAACCTTTGGTAAAACATTATGAATTCTCTTTCTGTGCAATACAACTGGTATCTTTTTCCAGACGTGTATTTCCATAATTAAACATCCTAAAATACAAATCCCATTATTATTTGTTATGTCTAGTCAGTAATTAGACCTCAGCTGGTAGGGCAATTTCAGAACAGAGTTTACCAATTTACATACTAATCCAGCAGAGTCTGGTGGGACATGATTAGCATAGATTCAGTCAACATCTTAATTAGCCCTAATCCCAGCATGCACTCGGAGGTGCCTTACCCCCCCACCACCTCCTGCCCCCCCACCGAGATTCTTCTATAGCTGACTTTTTCTTCAACACATTCCTGCTCTTCAGAAGATACTCCCCAGTGCTCTTTCTCACAGATGGGATGGGTAACTCCCAAACTCGTGTCACTTTGGGGCAACACATCACCATGTTAGCAGGTTGGCTGGGCAGAGGAGAAATACCGGAGTTTGTTGTCAAACCAAAGTACTGACAGCGTTCTTCTAGATTGTGAGAATATATTCGGTCCCCGTCCCACCTTTGCCTCGAGCTAGAAAGATCTGCCACCATCCCCGGGGTATGAGACTCATAGCCAGTTTTCCAGTCACTAGAGAAGAATGACAGCCTTACCTCCACTCACCACGAGGAGCCCCTGATGTGCCATCCCTCAGAGCTAGCTGGAGCACCCCCGCCCCGACCCGACGGCCTCACACGCGTCCTTTCACAGTGGAACAGAGAGCCGGAGACTGCTGCATCTCCTGGCTTAGCCAAGGACCATAATTAACGCATCTGTCGAACCTCTTCAGGTTCAATCTTTCCAGCTCTATGACTCTTTTTCCTCCGAGGTCGCTTTTCTTCCACTCTTTGATCATCTTTGTGGCTTTTCTCTGAACTCTTTCCAAGTCCTCCACACCCCTCTTTAATTGGGGAGCGCTGAGCTAGGCTGCATGGCTTTGAAATAGTGTCAGTGGCCAGATCTCCTGGCGATAGCTCACTGATACTTTGGTGTGCCTCTGGAGTATGCTTTCTTCCATAATCAGTGTCCACTACTAGTTAGCAGGTTAACTTTCTTCTTTGAATTGGGAAAAATGCTTTGATGTTCAGTTTGGAGGCTCTTCTGTAACCTAGATTGTCTTTCTGCTTCCTATTCTTTTATTGCAGTTTATCAAGGACATTTTCCATTTCAATTTCAGTGCATGAAGCTATAAGCCCCTGGTAACTCCTGCTGAGGTTTGAGACCATTTGCGAACTCAATTTGAGCATTACCAATGAATTATTGCATGAACCAAGGGCATGAAGACCTCAGTGGAAAATGGACTGATCCCAAAAGAGTATTACTTGTGAACACCTTCAGCTCAAAGATTCATTGGGCTTGTTTTCCTGCTTCCTACCTCTTCCCCTCATTTGACCTGTCTCAAAATATACTTTTTTATTCCATTATCTGTATTTTTTTTTACTTTTTGGGTTGCACCCGGTGATGCACAGGGGTTACTCCTGGCTCATGCACTCAGGAATTACTCCTGGCGGTTCTCAGGGGACCATATGGGATGCTGGGAATCGAACCCGGGTTGGCCACGTGCAAAGCAAACGCCCTACCCACTGTGCTATTGCTCCAGCTTCTCTCTGTATTTTAAATGGTTTTCTTTTTTTTTTTTTGGACCCCACCCGGTGGTGCTTAGGGCTTTGTACTCAGCAATCACTGCTGGTGGATTCGGGACACCTTATAGTTGTTCCAGGAATCGATCCCAGGTCTTCTGCATGTAAGGCAAGTGCCTGCTTCACTACTGTAGCTCCGGCCCATTTCTTTTTTGTATGGGTTTTACTTCCCCCCTTCCTTGTTGTTGTTGTTCCTGTAACTGAGTGTCACGCACACACCGGGCAGTGGGAGTGAGTCATACTCTATTTCTGGTGCACCCCCCACCACACACAGGCTCACTGGGACTTGCTGTGCTGCTCGTATATCTGCTCACTGGGGGTGGTACTTCTGGTTATGAAGCTCAGTCACCTTTCTTGGTTAAGTTGTGGTGCTCGTCAGGAGGCACACCTCTCTTGCTGCAGTGCTCACACATACCTGGCTATGGGGTGGCTAGAAATTGTCCATAACCCTAGGGTCACAAAGCTTCCAGGGTCACTGTTGGTACATGTGGTGGCACTGGTGATTGAACTCACAAGGCAGGTGCTCTAAACCACGAGGCTACCCATGCTATTTTTTCCTTTTTATACAGCCCTTCTTTGCTTTTTTGTTTTGTGTTTGGGGGGTCACCCTCGGCAGTGTTTTAGGACTTACTCCTGGCAGGCTCAGGGTTCCATGTGTAGTACTGGGGACCAAACCTGCATCAACCAACTGCAAGGCAAGTACCTTACTCACTGTACTATTGCTCCAGCTCCTCCTTTGTGGCATGTGTGTGTGTGTGTGTGCGTATGTGTGTGGGGGGGTGAGGGGTGGGTGGTTTGGGGGCCATACCTGGCCCTGCTCAGGGATCACATCTGGTGGGACTTGAGGGACCATAAGCAGTTCTGGGACCACATGGCCTACCACACAGTCTGGGTTTGCCATATGCAAGGCAAGCTTCTACCTGCTTTCCTATATCTCCTGCACCCTACATATTCCTTCTTCTTTCTTCATACACATTCCTGCTGCCTTCTTCTCTCAAGCATGTTTTTCATGTTTATCCAGCACCCTCCAGCAGTCCTGCTTGAGACTGTTCCCCGCCAGATCATCTGTCAGGTTATAATGCTGGGGGCGGGGAGGGGGCTCCTTGGGAGACACGGGATACAAGAAATGTCCCCCTCTAGCTTGGTGTTGGATTAGCTGTACTTGGACATGTTGGTCACAGATAAGAACAGTTCAAAAGCACTGACTGGATATTCCAAGAATCAGGTGAAAATAAAATTTAAGGAAAGATAACCAAGAGTAACAAAACAGAAAACAGACCCAAAGAATCGAGGGGAAGAAGAAATGGCTGCTCGAGCCACTGCGTGGATAGAAGCCACTTCAGCTTCTCGTCTCGCACACCTTTCCGGGCCTACAGCAAGAGCCAGTCAGTGTTACTCGGTTTGTACATAGCAGAACCAATCAGATGCATGTCCAGACTCTCCCTGGATTTGTCAGGGGCCAACCATGTGTTTTGAATTCCAGAAGGTGTCCCAGCTTGCCTCAAAAGTCTGTATTGATCCCAGCCTAGAAACCTAAGAGTTGTTGAGATTACAAAAGGTTTATTTATAGGGGCTGGAGCGATAGCACAGAGGGTAGGGTGTTTTTGCCTTGCATTCGGCTAACCTGGGTTTGAATCCCAGCATCACATATGGTCCCCTGAGCACCACCAGGAGTAATTCCTAAATGCAGAACTAGGAGAAACTCCTGTGCATTGCCGGGTGTGACCCATAAAGCAAAAAGCAAAAAAAAAGGTTTATTTATGTATCTTTGGAGTTTTCATGACTAGTTGCATGTCTCTGGGCAGCAAGCAGATGTGAGGGGTTTTGCACAGATGCTACAAAGCCTAAACTTTCTCATGCCATTGAATATTATAAAACTATTAAAGCAGTTCAAATATTGCCTTCTTTGGGGATTACTGATAGCAGAACAAATGCTTTCTGCTGGGAATTTCTGTTTCACTGATTGGTTGATTTGGTTGTTTTGATTTTTTAAGGTAAATAGAAATTTTTGTTTGTGTATTTGTTGCAAGCTCAGTTAAAAATTTCCTCACTGGAGGCCAGAGACACAGTCCAGGGGTTAAATTAATTGCCCCGCATATGACTGATCCCTGCTCGAATCCCAGGCACTGCCTATGGTCCCCCAAGAACCATCAGCGGTCACTCCTGAGCACAGAGCCGGGAGTAGCCCCTCAGCGCCACCGGGTGTGATTCAATCCTCTACGTAAAAAAATAAAATTTCCTCACCAGAAGGTGGTGCGCACTCTAGGTGTCGAATTGATTAGAAACCTTATTTCTTTGTTTCATGTACTAATTCCCGGTCCCTTTTCTGAAACCATGGTAAGGCAAATAGAGACTTCCACCTTTTACCTGGCCAGACCCAGAAATATGTGACAGTGGGGACTTTGGAGTTTAGTACTAAGGGTAAATGACAAGTGCTCTCAGAGTGACTCAGCTCCGGTTAAGAAAAGGCATTATTGGTGGGGTTTTAAAATGATAGAGCTGGGGGCTGGAGCGATAGCATAGCGGGTAGGGTGTTTGCCTTGCACACGGCCGACCCGGGTTCGAATCCCAGCATCCCATAGCGGGTAGGGTGTTTGCCTTGCACACGGCCAACCCGGGTTCGAATCCCAGCATCCCATATAGTCACCTGAGCACCGCCAGGAGTAATTCCTGAGTGTAGAGCCAGGAGTAACCCCTGTGCATCGCCAGGTGTGACCCAAAAAGCAAAAATAAAATAAAATAAAATAAAATGATAGAGCCAGTCTGGAAATCACCTAGTGGTTCCTCAAGACAGTTAAATAGAAGGTTTTCATACGCCCCTGTAGTTCCATCCCTCGATGGGTCCCGAGAGAAAGAAAAACATGTCCAAAGTCACAAAAGAACTTGTACATCAATGCTCAGCATCGTCATTGAGGGTTTCAATGAAAAGCGTGGGCACACACAGGACGCGAGCGTTCGGTGACTGAGAGCCGCCTCCCTAGGCCGGTCAACAGCGATGGACGAATGAAGAACCAGGGAAACGGAGAAATAGGGACTGGGCCCCAGGCTTGTCGGTAGTCAGTTTATTTCTCTCTCCTCCCCAGCATAGTCCCGTCTCACAGTTACAGCACAGTTGTAGTCGTAGTTTTGGTCGTAGTCCCAGTCATCATGGTTCCATCATCCTGGTTTCCCCCTAGTCCTTCACTCTCTAATCCTTATCTTTCTAGTCCTTGTCTAGTCCCCTCTTTCCCCTTACAGCATAGTTATATAGAAACCATGAACAGTGGGGGTACACATGCGTGGGGTTGAACATTGTCATAACAACAAACAGAGGTAAAGCTACTCATTCAGGGGAAGTTCTAGGAGATTAACTCAACGACAAAATCTCATCTGAGGGTTCAGCATTCCAGATTACTAGGGGATCTGCTCAAGGGCGGGATTCCATCTACGGTGTATTGCTTTCTCCTTTCCTCAGCTAGTAATCCATTTGAACAATCATAGTTGGTTTACTTCTTATAATAATATTTCTAGTCATTTTGTATGAACACAGTAAGAGATGTATTACGCTTAAAAGGTGGCTCTTCCTGGGGACATCTCACTATATATCCCAGACTATAGTCCTCAGGCCAGGTTAGTATTTCCTAACCCCAGCAGGGTCCTTATTCTGTTATTTCTTTTGAGGTCATGACAGAGTTTGTTCCATGACAATGCTCTTAACTTATTATACTTACGGTGCTTAGCTTGTCACCTTTGGTGCCAGGGTAGCTTACAGATTGCCTTGGATCCATCCAGTCCCTTTGTTGGGACTCTCCTTTTGGGGGTGTTAGGAAGTAAGGTCAACTGAGGTTTAAGTCAGGTAAATATGATCGATACCCAGGAGTAAATATTATTTGGACTCAATTAACTCCCATGTTAGAAAGCATAGCATGAACTGTCTTCCTGTATTTATATGAAAATGCCATTGCTAAACCATACAAATGACATAAAGAAAAGAGAAAAGCAATATAGAATTATTAGTGCTTGATAGAACTGGGTGTGCCTCAGGGGCACTGTTGTGAGAGTATCTCAATAAACCTAAACTCCCTGTGTGAGGAACAAGGACAACCTAATGTTATCCAACACATGGTCCAAAGGTGGTAGCAACCTATGCCCATTAACTGGTGTACAAATGCAATGTGGATCCACACAATGGAATATGAGTCACAGTAAGGAGAAATGCAGTGCTAATACATGGTATATTATGCGAAGTAAATATGTGAGTCCCACCAGATCACAAACTCTATTACTTGGTATATATGGTACAGCCAGATTAAGTAAATCTGTGGAAACTGAAAGTGAATGAGTGGTTGCCAGAGACTGAAGGGCTGGGAGAGTAGGCAATGACTGGTAATGGGTACATGGTTTCTTTTGCAGAATGAGCCTCTTCTAAAAGTAAATTATGAAGTAGATAATGGACCAAAAATGATAACTCCTCAGTATCTGTATTGCAATGCTCAAAAGTAGAGAGAAAGTATGGGGAATATTGTATTCCATTGAAGCAGTGGAAGGGTGGGGAAGGGGGGTACATCGGAGATACTGGAAGTGGGGAATGTGCACTGGTGGAGGGATGGGTGGTGCACTGTTAGACCATGTGAAATGCCGGGGGTTGAACCCGGGTCGGCCGTGTGCAAGGAAATAACCCTACCCACTGTACTATCACTCCAGCCCCTTAAATATGGCCAGGGGGCCGGAGCAATAGTACAGCAGGTAAGGCATTTGCCTTGCACGCGGCTGACCTGGTTTCGATCCCTGGTGTCCTGTATGGTCCCCCAAGCACTGCTGGGAGTAATTCCTGAGTGCAGAGCCAGGAGTAACCTCTGAGCATTGCTGGGTGTGACAACCCCCCCCAAAAAAATAAAAGTACAGGCCAGACAACAGGAACTGAGAACTGATCTTCAGTAGGAAGCTTACCACAGGTGGGGCAGGACCAGGAAATGGTGCACTGGACATTGGTGAATGGAAGTAGACACTCAGGTGAAGAGTGTGCTGCTGGAATGGTTTATGTATGAAAGCAGACCCTTAAGGGTATTGGAAATCACAGTGCCTCAGTAATTACCCTTTTTTAAAGTGGCAGAGGTATAGTGCAGGGGCAAGATGCTTACTTGCCTTGCATGCCGGTCAACCCTGATTTGAATCTCAGCACCGTTTATGGTCCCTTGAGCACCACCTAAAGTAACCCATGAGCAGAGAGCCAGGAGTGAATCCTGAGCACCTCCGGATGTGACCCCCAAGCCCAAGCCAAACAAAAGCCTATTAGAAGAGCATCTGAAGCTGTGAAAGAAAGCAAGTCTCTCCTAATTGTTCACAGGATTCTTTTCTGAATTAATGAAAATGTGGGGCAAATAGAATTTTTATTGAGAAAGTGAAGTCATTGCCTAAAACTCCTTTGAGTCCAGACTGTTCAATGGTGTGCTTAAGTGCTGGGAGCAATGGGTCACGAAGCTCTGCCAGGACAGCGCGCTTCTCCCAAGCGCAAGTTGGAAAAGGGCATTTTTATTCTACACGAAAATAGACTTTCATTGTAGCTTTTGGCATTTTGAAAGAGCTCCAAGTACACAGCTGATTTCGAAGCTGGTCTGGAGTTCCTGGGCAAGCTCCCCCCACCCCATGGACCTTCCCCGGTGCCAATCCCCTTTATCAGTGCATATTTTGTCAACACATGACAATGGACATTGACACAAGGCAATCAGAAATCAACTGGTTGAACAGTGAGATTTCCTTTCAAAATTGGGCTACAAGTTAAAACAGCATTTCCTGTCTCGAGTGCCACAACTGAACCTGTATTCATTGGATCCGGCTTTTATTATTCATGGATGTCATTGAGTCTTCATGTAAACAAATGTTGCCCTGTGTGTGTTTAATTACAAGTACCAAAAGCCCGATAATAGTGCGTTTTCATTCACATTTGTATCCAAAAATACTATTAAGCTCCATTTCCAAATGTATTGCTATTTTTAAAACTCTGCATTGCTTTCAAACAACACTTAGATCATTAAATTAGATCCTCATTGTCCCCGCAGAGGTGGCAGGCGTTATTAAAATGCATTCTGCATATTTTGTTTCTGTAATTATGTCTAATCAGCGTGAATTGATGCTGTAGTAAAATACTTAATTAAAATACACATATTTGAGATATAAGTGGGGAGCGAAGAGCAGCTCTCCTTGGCTGGCAAGTGACAGAAACTGATGGAAAGTTGAAGCATTGGAGAAGCCCAGTCGCCTGGAAAACTAAAATGTGCTACTAGGCAGAGAATGCAAAGTTTCTATAGAAATATCCTGGTCTTAAGACAAAAGCAAGAGCTTCGTCATTGTGTGTTCGTTTTCGCCCACAGAATTGATTTTGAAGGATGTGGAGTACTCAGAAATGGCTCCAAACCACTATACAGCACCCAGGGAGAGAGGCATTCTGCAGGCACCGTGGCCCCATACTGCACAAATGGCATGTGTCAAGGGGGAGAGACCCCAGTGTGGTGAACAGGGGCTGTAGTGGGTCTTTTCCTTTGTGTCCCCATCATTTACATGACTTAAACACAACAATGTGCTCTATAGTCAATAAAACAAGACACTTTGCCATAGCAACGGTTTTAGAATGTAGCCCGGCTTTGGTGCTGTCCCGGGGACATAGGAAAGTGCCCTAAAAGAAACACTCCTTATGAATTTGTTCGGAGATTTCTTTATCCCTCGGTCACTTGTTTGTGATTCTGCTGGGTTTGGGTTTGATTTACGCACCCACCCCCCATCCGTCCTTTGCTCTGTGAGAACGGGCTCTGTATAGAAATTGTGGAGCTGGCTGAGCGGTCAGAGGGTGGGAATTCATACTTGGCGGTGGTGGAAATGGAATTCTTGAGTACATTCACAGAGAACTATTACCGCCATCCAGGAAACTGTGTAAAACCCTGGAATGTAATAGACATCCCGAAGTCATTGTTGCTCTCTTTGAAGGTATGTAATAAATGGCCCTTTTAGTGTTTGTGCTTTTCAGTTCTTTCTGTCACGTATGAACCTGTGCTGATGATACAGGACACTTAGAAAATGCAAAGGACAGGAACTCGGCACTCGATGCCATTGTCCAAAAGACACAGCACATATGTTATCAACGCTGTAATTAAGCTCCAGTATTTTCCTCTATTTTCAAGCTCATTTCCTGATGTGCTAAAATTGCCCTGTTATGAAATTTCCCCTTTATTCCCCTGGAGCAATAGTAATTTCTGCAAGTTTGAGTTGAGTGTGGTGCTCTGTAAGAAGTTTCCTGGAGAAGACAGATCAGAGGAAAACCAGATAAAGAATTGTAAAAGACAGATAAAGATCAGTGATGATTGTGGAATATGGTTATGCTGGCAACATAGTGTGCACTGTATCTCTTGGAGATAATTAGCAAACTCTCTTTTGTCAGCTCAGCCAGTAGGAAACACTGTACCTTGAGCTGTTTGTGCTGCTTCTGAAAGCTATGTCTTCTCTGGCATATTTGCCTTCTCCCTTTTCCCATTCCCCTTCGTTGCTATCTGGGAAGAAGCCATCGCTTAACACTGGCACTGCCTAATAGTGATAGATGAGACTCCAAAGTTGACTCTATTGCAATCTATAAATTAGTGATGAGCTTGTAATAAAAAAAATCTGAAATGTCTCTGCTTCTCAGGGAGCCCCGGATCCCAGGGGTAGCCCGGCAATGAAAGATCAAACTGGACTCACCAGTGAAAACACCATTAATTATTTACACACATCAGCATTTGACACCGGTAGCATTCGAATCAGGGGTTCCTTTGTTTGCTACGACACTGATCTGAGCTCTGAAGACTGGGATGTGTGCAAGTTTGGGCTCACTCTTGTTCAGTCCGACGGGAGATGGCTAGGCAGAGTGATGAAAGGTGAGATTTGAATGTCAAATTTTATATCCAGATTGATGTCATACAGAACGTCGTGTTGGCTATTACAGTGTTATCTTAAGGAGTTTTGAAAACACAATGACTTCGTGCATGTGTGAGAGTAGATAGGATAGAGGTGGGTTAGAGAAGAGATGGTAATTCTCTTATCACAGGCCAGTGAAGGCAAATTCATTAAACCTGAGCTGAGGAGAACTCTCGATGGAGGAAGCCTGCCAGCCCCACTGGTGATAGCTCGTGACCCCCGGTGAGGAACAACTCCAATTCAAGGTCTCTGTCACATTCTCAAGCTCTCGAGCACTGTGAGTTTCATTGCAGAAGCTTCTGGCCCTACAGGCATTTTCCGTATTCACTTCTGTGTCGTCTGTCTTTCTGAGTAAGGATGCTTCTAAGATCGAGTCTGCTCAAAAGTCTGAGCAGGTTTGCTTCTTCCTGGGGAAGTGGGAGAAGAATCTTCACTTTGTGAGTTCCCCAGGGTTGGAGGCTGCCAGTTGAATACTGTGGATTTTGTGAGTCTCTGCTGAACAATGGGGCAAGTTTCTTTAAGCTGAGCCAAGGCTAATTTTGAAGCAGTTCGAATACGTCCACTATTAAGTGGAGAGATTTTATTTCCTATCCTTCTTTTCATGCTTGAAGAACTTCAGAATCCTCGACAAAGCAGCAACGGCAAGTCTGGCTCCGACTATGGGCAGCTGTTCGGGGGGGCCTGGAGGGGATGAGCATCACCTCCCAAATACCGCAGTCACTGGGTTTGGCCTTACTAAGAAATCCCATCACTAAGAACTCGAAAAACTTTCTGTAGTCCTTGTCAGAAGCAGAGGTCATGGATTAGAGAGAGGTCTTGCCCTGATCAGTTGAGACACCTTGCCTGCTCACCGTCCCAAAAGATGGAGAGTGAGTGCCTTCAGTATTTAGTGCATATGGATCAGTAAAGACTTATACATTTTTGGACCACACAGAATCCTGTACAAGTTTGGATCTAATCCCTGCCTTTGTACCAACTCCAAAAAAGTCAATGAAGTTTAAAGGCATTTGGCAGTAGAACTAACCCAATTTAGATGCTGTGTTTTATCCCACCACCCAAAAGGCAATGTTTTATAAATATTTGAACATAGTTATTGGAACACCCCTGGTTATCATTTTAAAGTTACATTTTGCTCTTAGACAAAGAGCCATATCAGAGCAGCATTCTCCCATAAAAGCCTGCAATGTTCTGCTTAAATAGTTCTGCATAAAAAGAAATTAAATTCCACAAATGTATTGCCCTGTGTGAAGTGACTGATACCTGTATTATAGATAAATCAGATAATAACAAAAATTCCCCATATTTTTAGCTTCAGTTCAGATACTCTTCAGTCGGGAACCTCATAGCAGACTGTTGGGCAGAGGGTGGATGGACAGCTGTTTCCCACTGGATCTGTTCATCCGCATCACCTGGTCACATCATGCTTATTCCCCTCTGAATTTTATGCTTTTAATTTGTTTTTTGTTTGTGCTGTGTTGGGGGTCATTCAGTGATGCCCAGGAGCTACTTCCACTCTGAGCCCAGGGTTTGCTCCTGTAGGTGCTCAAGGGACAGTGTGGTGCTGGGGATTGAACTGGTGTCGGCTACATGCGAGGCAAGCACTGGCCCCCTACACTGTCCCCTTTTAAGTTCTTGCTTTCACCTTAGAGCTCCCTCCTGGCCTTTGAGGTCATCTGATGGGTGCCTATTGTCTTGTTTAGTTCCTACCTGGGCAAAATTTCAACTGCAAGAAACCTATTAGAGGAAAATTGTGGAGCTGGGTTAAAGAATGGAACCAATGAGGAAGATGCTACCAAGTAAACAATCACTAAAGACAACAGGATCTTCATTTGGTGAATGTGAAACTTTCTCCTCAGAAGTGTCTCATCTAAGGGACTAAGCAGTTGGGGATTTATTTAGTAACTGTGGTTGCTGGATGGGACTGAGCGATAGCACAGCGGGTTGGGCATTTGCCTTGCACGCGGTCGACCCGAGTTCTATTCCTCTGTCCCTCTCCAGAGCCCAGCAAGCTATGGAGAATATCCCGCCAACGTGGCAAAGCCTGGCAAGCTACCCGTGGCGTATTCGATATGCAAAAAACAATAACAAGTGTCACAATGGAGAGCTTACTGGTGCCTGCTCCAGCAAATTGATGAACAATGGGACGACAGTGCTACAGTGCTAAAGTTTGCTGGATGAGTACTAGGCAGGGTCAGAGGTGAGGGACTGAACTTTAAAATTTTTGAGCACCTCTGGCCTGTCAGAGCAAACAGAAGTTGACTCCAGTGTAAGAAAAAGCTTTCTGGTAAAAAGGCATGGAGAACCTGGCAGTTGAGTGTTGGGCTACCAGGCAGAGAAATGGAAATGTGAGTAGAGCTTTGGTTTGGCTCGTCCATACTATTGAAATAAGATAAGACATCTTATAAGACATCTTATAGCCTAGTTCTCCCTCTGGGAGAACTGGCAAGCTACCAAGAGTTTCCTGTCCACATGGGAGAGCCTCAAAAACTTCTCATGGTGTATTCATATGCCAAAACCAGTAACAATGCTGGGTCTCATTCCCCTGACCATGAAAGAGCCTCCAATGTGGCACCATTGGAAAGGATGAGTAAAGAGAGGCTTCTAAAATCTCAGGGCTAGGATGAATGGAGATGTTACTAAGATCTCTCAAAAAATTCGATGATCAACGGGATGATAATGATGATACTATTGAAAATCAGATTCCCCTGTCTTCCAACCCTGAAGGCCATCACATGTTCTCCAATTTCTTGTGGCAGCCATGTCAGTACCCATCCATCCGCAACAAAGGATGATTTCCTCATGACTTGTCTGCAAAAGACCCCAAATGCCTCACAGTCTACTTCTGCTGCATGCTGCTGATCATCTGTCTATGCAAGCTCGTCCAGAGTTGGCCTAGTTTTCTATGCCCAGCTCTGTTTTAGAGAAGGACCCAGAAGAATAAAAGAATGGGAATCTGGGTCTAAAGTAAAAAACATCAAGGAGGAAGGTGACTGTCGGAGAGCATTTGGCTCTACTGTTGGCAGGAGGCAGAGTGCACAGACAAGTGAAGGCAGCTAGCAGTCAGCCCAGCGATGGGCCCAGATGGAGCAGTCCATTGTCAAGCAGCTGGCACTGACGAGGGCAGGCCCTTGGAAAAGGCCATGGGGAGAAGTCTACCCGATAGTGCTTCCGGTCTGGGGTATGGAGAAAGGGAAGAGAGAGGGTTCTTAGGTGGTTTGTGAGGACAAGCTTAGGTGGCTAAGGCCACTGTGGGCCTTGGCAGGGGAAGCTTCGGATTTAGTGTCATAGTTCAAGGGACAGAACAAATTAATTCCCAGGGAACAGGAAAATCTATCATTTCCTTCTTTGTACATGTTTTGGATTGTGAATGATAACAAATAACTTTGGTTTTAGAGGAAAAATGCAAAAAGTGTATGAGAGAGAGAACATCAGTTGTAATGATATATAGCGAGTTTTCCTGGGCTGGAGAGATAGGCAGGCAGGAAGCTGGCTATGCATGTGGCCAACCTGAATTCTAGCCCCAGACCACATCAGGAGAGATAACTTGAGTGCAGAACCCTAAGCATACCAGATGTGGCCCAAAATAAACAAACAAATATCCTAAATTTTAGTGACTTATTCACATTAGCTGAATTCAGTTGCTTGATCCCTCTGCTTGCCTCATTTGGCTGGCTAGGATCGCTCATACGTTTGCAGTCAGCTGACAGGTCATCTGGGGACTCAATATTCCAGAAATCATTAACTAAGATCCCTCTGCCTGGTCTATAAGATTTAAATGTCTTTTATCATCCAGATGGCTAGCCTGGAGCGCTGGATCTGTGAATGGAAAGGTTCCCCAGAGCAGAGAAAGCAATCCCCAAGGCAAGCACTTTTTAAGCTTCCACTTTGCTTCACATTTTCTTTTTCTTTTTAGATTTTTTTATTGAATCACCACAGTTACAAAGCTTTCTTGATTGAGTTTCAGTCATACAATGAGCGAACACCCATCCTTCCACCAGTGTTCATTTTCCTTCACATTTTCTAATGTCTCATCAATCAACAGGAACCATCTAGCTATGCCCACATTTAAGGAGGAGATAAATTCTACTTTTGTGGGGCCAGAGCAATAGCACAGCGGGTAGGGCATTTGCCTTGCAGGCGGCCGACCTGGGTTCGATCCCCGGCATCCCATATGGTCTTCCCAGCACCGCCACGAGTAATTCCTGAGTGCATGAGCCAGGAGTAACCCCTGTACTTTGCCGGGTATGACCCAAAAAGAAAAAAATTCTACTTTGGTTTATGTTTTATGTTTTGGGGGCAAAACCACCGGTGCTCCAGGCTTACTCCTGGCTTTACACTCAGGGATCACTCCTGGTGAGCTCAAGAGATCATATGGGGTTCCTGGCATTGAACCTGGGTCAGCCATATGCAAGGCAAATGCCCCTACCTGCTGTATGATCTCTAGCCTCAAAATACACTTTTGATAGAATTTGTGAGAGATTTTGCAATCTACTAGAAGACAGCTGAGGACACAGAGTCAGGAATGCAGCAATGGCAGACTTTCTTTGCTTCCCCTTCTTTCTATTCTCTTTTTACAAAACTTGATCTCTTAAGCCAGCTGTCTGGACAAGATAGGAGACTCAGATCTTATCTTACAGTTCTTGGGCTTATGTTTTCACTGCATCATACTCAGAGAGGAAAGGATTCTCTTCTCTTAGCCACAATAAAGAGGATTCTAAGAATAAAGGGAACTGGTCTGGTGTGCGTATTGGGGGATAAAGATGGAAGTTAAGCAAGTATAGTATCTCATAGCTCCTTAAGCTATTCTATGTTGGAAATTGATCGAATGTCTAGGGGGGAGAGGGAGGAAGAAAGGGAGGGAGGTAAGGAAGGTTGGAAGGAAGAAAGGAAGGAAGGAAGGAAGGAAGGAAGGAAGGAAGGAAGGAAGGAAGGAAGGAAGGAAGGAAGGAAGGAAGGAAGGAAGGAAGGAAGGAAGGAAGGAAGGAAAGGAGGGAGGGAGGGAGGGAGGAAGGAAGGAAGGAAGGAAGGAAGGAAGGAAGGAAGGAAGGAAGGAAGGAAGGAAGGAAGGAAGGAAGGAAGGAAGGAAGGAAGGAAGGAAGGAAGGAAGGAAGGGAGGGAGGGAGGGAGGGAGGGAGGGAGGATGGGAGGAAGGGAGGGAGGGAGGAATGGAGGGAGGGAGGGAGGGAGGTTTGGTTTTTGGGACATACCCAGCGATGCTTAGGGGTTACTCTTGGCTCTGTAGTCAAAAATCACTCCTGGCAGTGCTCTGGGGACCATATGGTATGCCGGGAATCAAACCCAGGTTATTAACATGTAAGGCAAGCTCCTTACCTGCAGTACTATTGCTCTGGCCCTGCATCCTGGTTTTACGTAAGTTTACTTACATGACCTACCTGGTATCTCCAATTGTTCATGTAAATTACAAACCCATATTTTGCCACCTATACCCCCAATGTCTTTTCGTGTTCTGTTTGCACATAGGTTTGTATTCGAAGATCTGATAGAATTCACTCGTCTACTGTATTTCTGGTTATCTCTAGTCTGTGGTGGAAGTGCACCTGGGACAGAGATTGTGTGGATTTATTTCACTGATGTGTCCCACGCATCTAGAATACCACTTAGCACATGACAGGCTCTCCATAAATCTTTGAAGATATGAGTGAATGAGTCTTCTGGGCTGGGGATGTGGCTGAGTCATGGAGACCCCGTCTGAGACCCTGTTGGTTCTCTCCCCAACACCTCAAGAAGGGGAAAACGAAATTTAGTTAGAATGAGCCTCGGTAGCACATGCCTTTGTCATTGCTGACCCCACTTTGGCCAGATGTAAAGATTTTATGCTCTGGTTTTGGTGGGGGGTGGGCACATACAGCAGTGCTTAGTGCATACTGTTGGTTCTGTGCTCTGGGAACCATATGGGGTGCCAGGGATTGAACCTGGGTGAGACATGTGCAAGACAATCACTTCACCTGCTGTTCTAGCTCTCTGGCCCAAATTTTGTACATTTTTATGCATGAAATACACTCTGACATGCATGGAAAACTCAGAAATTTTGCTTTTTGGGTCACACCCGGCGATGCACAGGGGTTACTCCTGGCTCTTACCCTCAGGAGTTACTCCTGGCCATGCTCGGGGGACCATAAGGCTGCCGGGAATCAAACCTGGGTCAGTTGCATGCAAGGCAAATGCCCTACCCACTGTGCTATTGCTCCAGTCCCCAGAAATTATTCTTAAGTAACTGACTTGCTAGACAAAGGGAAAATAACTCATGCTATTGTAAGGGAGAATTTTTTTCTCAAAACAGTTTTGTTTTTGAACCTGGGGTCTACGGTGGTTAGGGTAGAGGCTTGGCATGTGGCCACGTCAGTGTGATCACCAGCACCATGTAGTCCCTCTGGCACCACTCGGGTGGCCAGAGCAGTCTCCAGAACCACAGGGCCTGAGCACTACCACATTCTCCACCCGCGCATGGGACTTCAGGTCTGGTTGGCAAAGAACTGTCAGCGGGCCCAGACATCCTGAGCATTGCTTGGGAGAACTCCTAAAACATTGTTTTTGCTTTATTGTACTTTCAAGTAGGAAGGTACATTAATACATTTATTATGTGGCCTAAATTCCTTTTAGTTACCTCTATACTTAAATTTATATTCATAACTGTTTTGATGTCTATATCTAGATGTCCTATTTTAGTTAACTCAGTAGAAATTCTTTATTTTCCAAAACTCTCTTATAAAAATGATCTTTTTCTCTTCCAAGACTCAGCATATAAACCATGTTCAATATGTATATACATATATACATATATATATAATATGTTCTGGGTGACCATAGGACTGATGCAGATGTGTTTCTAATGCTTCTCTGAGACATTGAATAACTGAGGCTAAAGTACAGTTCTGTTAAAACATTGGGAGAAGTTTTTCTTGTTCAAGTAGAACTCTTGAAGGGAGCAATTGACACAATATAAATAGAGAGGCAATTTTCTGTTGCATTCCAATGAAGCACAACCTTAAAAGGAATGACTGGGAAGTATGTTCCTTTCCAAAACTGACACTAGGTTTTGGCAAAAGGTTGTGAAATGTATTTTTTAAATCTCCCTGAATAAAATAATTACATTTTATTGTGTTGTCCAATTTGAGGGAGTTCTCTGATACTCTCCATTTTTATACTTTTTTATAATTTTTGTTTCTTTAGAATTGCAGTGCTTTTCTTTAAAAGAAAAAAAAGAAAGCATGCCTTTCACCTTCTTGATCAAGGATACGTGTATAAGAGAGTTTGAGAGAGGCATAGACTTTATTCCTAGTAATTCAGAGCAGATATTTCCTAAGAAGTATGCTATGGTGATTTTTTTTTTTTTTTGCTTTTTGGGTCACACCTGGCGATGCACAGGGGTTACTCCTGGCTCTGCACTCAGGAATTACCCCTGGCCGTGCTCAGGGGACCATATGGGATGCTGGGATTTGAACCCGGGTCGGCCGCGTGCAAGGCAAACGCCCTACCCGCTGTGCTATCTCTCCAGCCCCGCTATGGTGATTTTTGCACTAACAATGCCTTTTGCCAATGATATCATTTGAGAAAGAAATTTGGTTATTACACAGGAATTCTTCCAAGTCAGAGACAGGAATGGGGTTTACTGGGTGGTTTTACCTAGGTTAACTTAAAGTCTAAACTAGTTAATGCCTTAACAAGGATGATGTTTTATTCAGCAATTTACTCAATTTGAAGTGTAATAAATGATATGGAATGGGGGAATAGCCAATACTTTGTTCAAACTTGGGGATTGTGGGACTTTGGATGGGACATTGCTGGTGACACTTGCCTTGCACGTGAGATTCTGGGTTCAATTCCTGCAACTACCAAACCAATGACCACACCCTCCAAGGTCAGGGGGTTAATGCTTTATGCAGAGCTGTGTATGGAAATCTCAGACCAGAAGCAAAGCAAGAAACTGAGGCTAACAAATGTATGAATCTGTGACTGTACCCCTCACTGTGACTCACTAATTAAAAAATAAATAAAATTTTAAAAAAAGATTATTCTTTTAGGGTAGTGACTAAAAAGTTTCCCGAGAACTTTAACAGACAGAAAATAAATGTGAATGAGAAAAAAAAAAGAGACAGGCTCGTGAAGTTGGTGACTCCTTCAGCAAATCTTGAGTATCCACAGTAGCCCTCACTCTATTCTGGTTGCTGAAGCTACAAATCATCCGCATCTGGCTTACATCCTTCTGGGGAGAAAAACCAAACCAAGAAATGAGCCAAGAGAAACCAATGTGTCCAGTTTGTCAGAGAGGGAGATGAGTTAGCAGGCTCCAGGAAGAGAAAGCAGCAGGAGGCTGTCTCGGAAGGGGGCAGAGAGGTAGTACAGTAGATAGGGCGCTTGTCTTTTAGGTGTCTGACTCTAGTTCTTTCACCAGAACCGCCTATGATCTCCTGTGCCTGGTCAGGAGTGGCCCCCTGAGCCCCTGAGTACAACAGAGTTGTGGTCCCCAACGAACTAAATACCGTAAAACAGAAGAAAATGTCTCTGCAGGCCTCTTGGAAGCATGGCAGTTGAGCAGAGATGTGGCTCTTGCTTTCATCCAGGTGGAGAGAAGCTCGGGTCAGTGAACACCAAGAGATGAAATCCTGTAGAGATTGGTATGGACTCCGAGCGCAGCGCAACTGGAGCAGTGAGCAAGGCAGGGGAAACAGATGAGACCACAGCCATGAGGGTCGTATGCAGCATAATCTTCAGTTTTGACTGCGTGATGTTGGAGTTTGAAGTGGGAACGGGCAGTTCCAAACAATCACAGGCTCCTCAGAGGCTGCTGAGGGATAGGGTGAAACCCAGTTTGAAGCGGGCCCGGCAGAGAGTGAGGAGTGCATCAAAAGCTGCTGGCATCGGTGGCTGGGTGGGTTTGGAAGGTGAAATTGACAGGATTTCCTGATTGAACTGGATGGTGCACTCAAGAGAAAGACTTTTCTTAAAAAGAAATAACACAAGGAACTACAAAGATTTTGATCTGAGCATCTGGCCTTGTTTATTGCTGGCTTCTAAGGCCTACTTGTTCTTAAGCATAGTCACACATGTTTGAACATGGGGAGAGAGAGAGGAGTATACAGGTGTACTAATCGGGCTTGACACTATATCGAAGTTCAACAGCATATAAAAAGACAAAATAGAGGGCCCAGAGTGATATTACAGTGGGTAGGGCATTTTTCTTGCACGTAGCCAACCTGGGGTTCAACCCCTGGCACCGTCAGATGTCCCCCCGCCACACACACGCACCATGAAAAAGACAAAATAGAACTTGGCAGTTGTGGGTAAAATTGATCAGAGGGAGTAAGTTTAGTGTGACTTAATAGAACTTAATATGTTAAACATTTGCAGCAATACATTTATAGTTTCTCTGGGTAGAATCCCTATCGTATATCTCATTTAGTTTTCATTCATGACATGAAGCGATTGAAATGAAGAAAATGTGCGAGGTGACATGAAAACAGACCAAATGAGAACAAGTGGAATAATGGATGAATAGCAAGTGTGCAGGGCTATTATGTGAGTGCAGGATTAACACAGTGGATAGGACCCAAAATTGAATTGTGACCTATACATGTGAGCTGCTGTAGGAAATGCTTTAGTACAATGGAAGGAGAGTTTTCCAGAAAAGGTTCTGCGAGTACTCTCCAATAGTTGTGACTCATCTCCAGACTCCAGACTCTGATGCACTGTATATTCCAGCCTCCTTTGGGGTTTTGTCGTTATTATTTCTTATTGGGGAGGGAGGGCACACCTGGCTTTGCTCAGGGCTTAATCCTGACAGGCTTGGGGGACCCTCTAGGGAGCTGGGGATCAAACCAGGGCTAGATACATGCAAAGCAAGTGCCCTACCCACTCTGGCCCTTTCTTTGTTTTCTTTCTTTTTTTTTTTTGGCTTTTTGGGTCACACCTGGCGATGCACAGGGATTACCCCTGGCTCTGCACTCAGGAATTACCCCTGGCCGTGCTCAGGGGACCATATGGGATGCTGGGATTTGAACCCGGGTCGGCCGCATGCAATGCAAACACCCTACCTGCTGTGCTATCGCTCCAGCCCCCCTTTCTTTGTTTTCTATGTGTGATCATGTGCTTGCGTCAGGTGGGTAAAACATGAATGGGATTGGTGTATACTAGGTCTGAGCCCTAATGTGTACTCTGCGATATTCCACTGGACTTCCTGTTCCCTTGACTGCTGTCAAAATACAGGAGCCACTGCAGTTTGAGAACTCTGTGAGGCCTAAAAATTGGTAGATGGGGGGCTGGAGCAATAGCACAGCGGGTAGGGCGTTGACTTTACACGCAGCCGACCCGGGTTTGATTCCCAGCATCCCATATGGTTCCCTGAGCACCACCAGGGGTGATTCCTGAGTGCAGAGTCAGGAGTAACCCCTGTACATCGCCAGGTGTGACCCCCCAAAAGCAAAAAAATAATAATAAATAAAAAATAAAAACTGGCAGATGGGAGGATCTTGGGTATGTCCAAAGAGCTAGCTGTGCAGGAGCTCTAAGTTGGATGGTGATGTGAACAAAAATAAACCCTTATTGTGTTACGCCTTAGACATTCGGGGGTCTTATAACAATTGAATGTTAGAACAACCTGATTAATACATGTTTTAACTTTTTTTTTTTTTTTTTTTGTGTGTTAAAATATTTTTTTTTAATTTATTTATTTTTAATTAGAGAATCACCGTGAGGGTACAGTTACAGATTTATACACTTTTGTGCTTATACTTCCCTCATACAAAGTTTGGAACCCATCCCTTCACCAGTGCCCATTCTCCACCACCCGTAAACCCAGTGTCCCTCCCACCCTCCCCAATCCCATCTCCCCCCCACCCCACCCTGCCACTGTGGCAAGGCATTCCCTTCTGTTTTCTCTCTCTAATTAGCTGTTGTGGTTTGCAATAAAGGTGTTGAGTGGCCGCTGTGCTCAGTCTCTAGCCCTCATTCAGCCCGCAACTCCCTTCCCCCACATGGCCTTCGACTACAATGTAGTTGGTGATCGCTTCTCTGAGTTGACCTTTCCCCGGAACGTGAGGCCAGCCTCGAAGCCATGGAGTCAACCTCCTGGTACTTATTTCTACAGTTCTTGAGTGTTAGTCTCCCACTCTGTTATTCTATATACCATAGATGAGTGCAATCTTTCTATGTCTGTCTCTCTCTTTCTGACTCATTTCACTCAGCATGAAACTTTTCATGCCCATCCACTTGACTACAAAATTCTTGACCTCCTTTTTTCTAACAGCTGCATAGTATTCCATTGTATAGATGTACCAAAGTTTCCTCAACCAGTCATCCGTTTTGGGGCATTCGGGTTTTTTCCAGATTCTGGCTATTGTAAACAGTGCTGCGATGAACATACATGTGCAGATGTTGTTTCGATTGTACTTTTTTGCCTCTCTGGGATATATTCCCAGCAGTGGTATTGCTGGGTCAAATGGGAATTCAATATCTAATTTTTTGAGAGTCGTCCAAATTGTTTTCCAGAAGGGCTGAACCAGTCGGCATTCCCACCAGCAGTGAAGAAGGGTCCCTTTCTCCCCACATCCTCTCCAACAGCGGTTGCTTTTGTTCTTTTGGATGTGTGCTAGTCTCTGTGGTGTGAGGTGGTATCTCAAAGTTGTTTTGATCTGCATCTCTCTGATGATTAGTGATGCAGAGCACTTTTTCATGTGCCTTTTGGCCATTCGTATTTCTTCCTTGGTAAAGTTTCTGTTCATTTCTTCGCCCCATTTTTTGATGGGGTTGGATGTTTTCTTCTTGTAGAGTTCAACCAGTGCTTTATATACCATTGATATCAACCCCTTATCTGATGGGTATTGTGTAAATATCCTTTCCCATTCTGTGGATAGTCTTTGGATTCTGGTCACTGTATCTCTTGCGGTGCAGAAGCTTTTTAGTTTAATGTAGTCCCATTTGTTGATCTCTGTTTTTACTAGATTGCTTAGTTCCGTGTCACCTTTGAAGATACCTTTATCTTCAATATCGTGGAGGGTTTCGCCGACCTTGTCTTCAATGTACCTTATGGTTTGTGGTCTAATGTTGAGGTCTTTAATCCATTTTGATCTGACTTTTGTGCATGGTGTCAGGTCAAGGTCTAAACCCATTTTTTTGCAATACATGTTTTAACTTTTAAAAACATCCACTTGTATGGAAAAATCTCGAGGTACAATCAAGCTAAGTGACTTAACCAAATCATATATACAGTGCTTTTGAAGAATTCCACTATGATATTCCTAGAGGGTCTATGGTTTCCAGTGAACATTCTTTGAGATCTTTTCTTTTGTAGTTCTATCTTACATGTGAATATTGTTTCTATAATTAGTCTCATCTACTGTGTAATGTGTCCATCCAAATACATTTTTTGTTTCATTATTGTGGGGCCAGGGTTACATATAGGGCTTCACACTTGCAAGACCTGTGTTTTACTGTGGAGCTACATGGTTGAGCATAAATATGTATTTTTAAATTATAAAGACCATATTAGTAGAGATGCCCGAGTATGTATTATTTTTCATCAAGAGAAAGTCTTAAGATTTTCATGCCAGCTAGGGTTCTTTGGAAACTGCTAGAAGCTTCTCGATCTTTTAGGTAACTTACGTAGAAATGCTTTTCCTGGCATTTGTTTGATTAATAAAAATGTAACTCAGTTATCATGCCTGCTTACCAAAAAGAAGTTGCTATAAACAAGATATGAATCATAAAACAGGAGCTACATTAACATTAGCAGGCACATACATTTTACCTTACACCTTCTAATGCGATCCAGCTAGAAGTGGATTTCTCCTTAGGCCTTTTCCCATAACTCCTCATCTTCCTTTAAACCCGACGTGCTAGGGAGAATAGAAATGCACAGTGTGTTAATAGCTGCAGGGAAGATAAGATGGTCTATTTGAGAAAAGGAAAAAAATGGCTGGGCCTCCAGACATCATTTTCTTCCGAGGTAGTAGATGTTCAGCATAAATAATAACTACTTACTTAGAGGGACCAGACTTGTTTGACAAGAAGTAGCTGCTTTGCTTCCCTGGGGAGAATTTGCCCACAGACTTTGCAAACTTTATCTGATCGTTTGGAAGCTATTTCCACACATTTCTTTTAATCCAGATTTGGAGCTAGCTGCCCTGACAATTTATTTTACCTTTTATTTTTAAGATAGAAAGCGGAAAATATGAATGAATGGAAATAAGGAATTGTAAATCTTGTTAAGTATTTTAATAAACTAAACTACTCAGTGTCCATCTAGTGGCCAATATGAAGACTTAAGTCTTATGTCTTGAAATAGAAGTGTAATATGACACTGGAAGAAGGCAGCAGGAGCATCACGTGGGTTACTAAGTAGGCCACAAGAAGATTGCATCACTTTTTCCCACGACCCAGAACTCAGTCACGTGATTGCCGGTTACGCATGTGGGAATATGGGAAATAATGGACTTCCTTGGGGTCCAAGAAGGTATAAGAATATAACAGGGTTAGCTGGACATAGAGCCTTGTCTCCTCTCCAAGCTTCTCATGTATAATAAAACAGTTAATAATAATTAGTATGAGCTTGCGATGCACTTACCAGCTCAGTAAGGTAGACTTTGGTTTGGATTTTTTTTTTGGCTTGGGGAGCCACACCCAGATTGCTGAGGGGTTGCTCTCAGTTCATTGCTTGGGGGTCACTCCTAGCAGTTCTCTGTGGACTTTGCAGTGCCTAGAGGTTAGCCTGGGCCCTCAAGAGGCAAAGCATATTCTTCATCACTTTGAGCCTTCTGTGCATGAACTTTGTGGTTTCTTTGTCGGCCACACCTCCTGGGTCTGCACTCAGGGATCACGCCTGGTGGGCTCAGAAGAGTATGTACAGTGCTGGAGACTGATCCTAGGTTGGCTTAGAGCTGGACAAGCGCCTTCCTGCTGTACTATCACTTTCTCCCTCACACCTGTAATTTTTCTTATTGTTATTGCTCATACTGTGGTTTCTCTTCAGATCTCATGAGCAATAACAATAAGAAAAATTACAGGTGCGGGGGAGAGAGTGATAGTACAGGAGGAAGGCACTTGCCCAGCTCTAGGACTGGAGCAATAGCACAGCAAGTAGGGCATTTGCCTTGCACGTGGCCGATCTGGGTTCGATTCCTCTCTGAGAGGGTTCCTCTCAAAGAGCCTGGCAAGCTACCAAGAGTATCCCGCCTGCACGGCAGAGTCTGGAAAGCTACCTGTGGCATATTTGATATGCCCCAAACAGTAACAACAAGTCTCATAATGGAGATATTACTGGTGCCCGCTCGAGTAAATTGATGAACAACTGGACAACAGTGCTACAGTGCTACAGTTATTACTCATGTGTACACTCATGAAATCAGTTTAAAAGAACTGAGCTTTGTGGTAGTGGTATCTCATTTTTTATTTCTGACCAAGTCGAATGTAAAAATAAATCAGAACTGGGAACTGGGACTGAGACATAATTCAAAGGACTGGGCTACATGCTTTGCATGCAGGAGACCCAGGTTCAATCCCCAGTGACCCATGGTTCCCCAGAACTGCCAGGAATGGTCCCTGAGCACTGAAAGGAGTAACCCAGAAACCAAAAAATATATTAGAACTTGTGACTGGAGATTACTGGGGATTTTTTGTTCAGTACTTTTTCATAAAGATTATAGTCACACAGTAATATGAGCAGAAGAAACTTAAAATTTGATGGGAGCACATTCTCAGAATGGGCAATTTGAAATGTGGTCAAGAAATTTACATTAGTCTGTTTCCCTTTTACTTCCATATAAGGCACCTCTGCCACCTGCTGATTTCATCCAGAGCCACCCCCAAGGGCTGATGACCGGATTTTCCAGGTTACCTTGCACAAAGGGCTGGACTTGTTTCTGTCAAACTCCTAACATGCTTTGGACATGGAATCAATGCTTCCGTAAGCCAGAAACTGCTTCCCAGATGGCAAGCTGTTTATTCTTCGGGCCATGAATAAGCTAAGCTTTCTATTCTTCATTTTCAGGTCATCAGGTTTGGGGATTGAAAGCCTTTTTAGCACTCTTTGAAACATCATCTCTTCTAGCACCCTATGCAGAGTTCAAATGAAAAGACACACCACTTTCCATGTATTTATGTATTGGGGGAGCATCACTCACTCCTGGACTCAGGTATAAGTCCAGGCAGGATCGGGGGACCATATGACGTGCCAGGGATTGAAACTGGGTCAGCCAGTGCAAGACAAGTACCCTACCTGCTGTCCTATTTCTGTGACCTGACACACAACACTTGTAACAGTTTTCCAGAGATGATTTGACTACTTTCCTACTTCATGTATTTTGTCGGAGGAAATGACGAAATACAAAGTGACTCCTCATAGAAATGTTCAGGGGTTGGAGCGATGGTAGAGCAGGTGGAGCACTTGCCTTGCATGCGCCGGGTTCAACCCAGCAGCATCCCATAGGATCCCCTGAACAACCCGCCTGCAGTTATTCCCAAGTGCAGAGCCAGGAGTAAGCCCCGAGTATCGGTGATGGTTGTGGCCCAGTAAGCAAACAAACAGAAAAGAAACGGTCGGTTCCTGAGGGCAATAAGGTACCGGATTAGGTACTGGAAAGCCTAGTTCTCATACCCGGCTCTGCCTCCCCATCATGGAAACAAAGGCCAGCGTTTTTTGTGTGTTCCTTTAGTCAATGAAGAGGTTTTCCTTTCCTGAGGAGTAGGGCTTCTTTTGGCTGGGAAGGGAGCTCAGGGCTGTGGGACGCATGCTTGCATATGCAATCCCTGACCTCCAGGGGAGAATCTTGGGAGGTACCTGACCTCCACGGGCAGAATATCGGTACATGGGGGACCAGGTGGGTGACCCCCAGCACGATGGGATTCGAGCAGCAGCCTATCAATGGCCCAAGCATTGAACTGTCCAGCCTGATCGGCTGAGTATCGCCGGGAGTGCCCCCTGGGTCCCTTGAACGCTGTTTGGGTGCCCCCCCCAAATAGTGAGAACTCCTGATCTACCTACGTTCTATGCTGTTTAGATGAGAGGGTGGGGGTGACTTGGGGCTATCAATCCATGTAGACCATAATTCACCGCCAGAAAAAGTTCAAGAAGCCCTGAGGGTTTACCTCTTAAACCAGTCAAGTAGGACATAATTTACATGGTGCAGGAAAAAAAACGACTTTCTTTCCTTCTTCTTCTTTTTCTTTTTCTTTTTTTTTTTTTTTTTTGCTTTTTGGGTCACACAGCTGACCTGAGAGGGACCCATTCCTCCGTCCCTCTCGGAGAGTCCGGCAAGCTACCGAGAGTATCCTGCCCTCATGGCAGAGCCTGACAAGCTACCCTTGGCATATTCGATATGCCAAAACCAGTTAACAACAAGTCTTACAATGGAGACGTTATTGGTGCCCGCTCAAGCAAATCAATGAACAATGGGATGGCAGTGCTACAGTGCTTTGGGACACACCCAGCGATGCTCAGGGGTTACTCCTGGCTCTGTGCTCAGGAATTACTCCTATTGGTACATGGGGGGCCATACGGGATGCCAGGTCGGCTGTGTGCAAGGGAAATGCCCTAACCACTGTACTACCCAAAGGGACTTTCTTTTCTCTGAGCCTGTTCTACCCTTTTGTTCTGCATACTGGCCTGTGGGGAAACGGTTCTGTGGAAAAGCCAATGAAGGAAATGTTGCTTTCTCAGTCTCTCTCTCAAAGAATCACAAAATATGTCATAAGTTTAAAAGCATACAGAAAACTTGTTTCTCAAACTTAATAGACAAATAAGTTGTTTTTTTTTACTTTTGGGTCACACCCAGCTATGCACAGGGGATACTCCTGGCTTTGCACTCAGGAATTACTCCTGGCAGTGCTTGGGGGACCATATGGGATGCCGGGGATCGAACCCGGGTCGGCCGCGTGCAAGGCAAATGCTCTTTCCGCTGTGCTATCGCTCCGGCCCCAATAGACAAATAAGTCTTTAAGAGTGGACAGTGAGACCTTGTCAGTGTCCTTTAGTTTCATTCTAGGAGGAAAAGTGACACATTCCTCTCATTTGGGGCAGCATGCAGAAATGAGTGCTTTAGAATGTCCCCTAAACTTTACAATTTTTTCTGAGCAGAAATGGGGCTAGAACTTCCTTCCCTGAATGCTTTCCTCCACATTTGGGAGGGGCAAGAAAGAAGAGCTGTTTCTAGGTCTCTCATTAGCCTATTTCTGCTAAATCATTCCCTCTTACCTTTCCTCGCCACTGAAATGAGGTCCCATGTAACTTAATATATTTTCACTTACATTAGACCATTTAACTTAACCCAGGGAGGCCCCGGACCTTCTTTCTAGTGGCTTCCTGAAGTCAGGCAAGAAAGTGCAATGATTTTTTAGTTATCTCTAGTTTCCTCCTTATTCCAAGGACAGTTGGGCAGAACTGAACTCTGCTAGCAAGGAATCCATTGGAGAATCATCAGAAAAGGCTGTGGGGACGCTGATGTGAGTCTGAGTCCAGTCAGCATAGGTCCTATGTGACGAAATAGTGACAAGACAGGCCCAGGGCAGGATCCAGGTGATTCCTTCCACAGGCCCCTTCTCCCTAGAGCGCCTGCAGTCTCCCTTGGCCCCTCACAGTCCCCTGCCTGCACTTGTGAGTGGGGCCCCAGGAAAGTTGAGCCGGATGAATGAGTCCCGAATCCTATTAGAGAAGCGCCAGGCTCCTTGGTACACCCAGAGGTAAGACACTTTCACGTGGTACCAAGGGAAACTGTTCGAAGCCCAGGCCCAAGTGCCTGTGGCTGGCAGAAAGGAAGCCATGGGAGCACTTGCTAAGGTGCCCAAGACATGTCCCGGATGGTGTGGCCCTTGTGTGAATTCCACCCCCATCCTGCTCCGCAGAGACCTTTGGGTGCCCAAGAACTTAACTGGGTGATCCCGTCACAAGTTCGCCTGTGGCAAAGGAACTGGGCTCTAGCTCCCCTAGCTCCCCTGTTCACCAGGTGTTTGGCCACAGTGCCCTGCCTTAGTGCCATTTGGTAAAACAGCCTGAGAGCTGGGTGCTGCATGCCATGTCCAGGAGTTTTGGGGAGAAGTTCAAAAGACATCCATGTGTGACTTCAGTAATGGTAATTAATAATGGCAGAGAAGCTCATGCACAAAAGAACAGGATCAGTGATGAGTGGTACAGTGAGTCTCAGGGAAGTGAGAAGGAAGCAAGATTGGTCTCAGAGAAAATGAGGGTCCTGGAGTAATTAGTGCAGAAGGGAAGGCTAGCAGCTATGACCCTAGCTCAGATCTCTGCTACCTCAGATGGCACACTGAGTACCTTCAGGACTCACTCCTGAGCACAGAACCAGAATTAGCCCTGGGCACCACTGGGGGTGTCCAAATACATAAAAGGATAAAATCGGACTTTGATCACATACTATTTTCACTTGCAATTGTACGTCCTCCATTTTCTGAGTTTGGAAGGGAATAACTTTGTTTCTTTGGGGACCACACCCAGGGGTGCTCAGGGCTTACTCACTCCTGGCAGGCCCAGGGATCACCTGTATTGTCCATCAGGCTCTGGGAGTAACATTTTGTGTTGAGCTTGGAAATTGTGTTAAGGAAATGAGAATAACTGAGGTACTGATTCGATTACTCGATTAACACTGAAGAGGTCATGTAGCATGTCCAGTGGAGCCTTTTATCCATGGCCAGGTTGACCAGGAAGCAGGGTTCTTATGGTGCCACTGGCTCATCCTCCACTCCTGCCTTTCTCATCTGGAAACTGTATTTACCAGTTATATCCCAACTCAGATAGTGGAGTACTGGACTATTGGACATTGAAGATTTCTGATACTCAGACATATGAGTAATGAGAGAAAGAGACATCATGAGGAATAAAGACAGTGTTTGGAGTGGGCCTGAGACATAGGAAGGAGAAGCTTAGGGAGATTACTGAGAGTATACAGAAAGAAAGGTTTACATACTACAGTCTGAGCACCAAATTTCTGAGGGGTTATCCCTAGGATAACATTCTTTAGCTTTATTGATGTAGGCGACTGTATTCACGGAAGGGCGCCATGTTTATGAGTCAGACTTGTCAGGTGCATGTTTGAGTGTCTGGAACATAGCAAACAACACTAGATTGTCTGTCCTTTCCTTCTGTAAGAGAATTTTGTCCATCCTTTCCCACACAACTGTATTGTTCTCTGTACTGAAAAAAAAAACATTGATTTCAGAACATTTTAGATTTATGGAAAATTTTCAAAGATAATCTCCCAGAGTCCCAACCTCTTGCTACCCAGCTCCCCATCCCTACCCCCAGAGTAATATCTTCAATTGCTGTGGTACACTTGGCATTGGTCCATTGCAGTTAAGTCCTTGTACTTTTAACGCAACACTCTAGATTTTTCCAGGCATTTATTAGGAGCCCAGATCATTCTAATGTTGCTATTTGACTGAACTGGGTATCTTTATGTGACTGAACAGTAAGTGGGCTTTATAACTTCAGCTTTGTGCATTCAGAATAGACCATGTGTCACCTTGAGGTCATCCCATGAAAATGCCATTGCTTCGAGCAATCCTGGGAAATTGTTTGGTTTAATCACTAAATGTAAGCAAAGATGACCCCAATTAAAACCAATTTTGAAGTGTGTTTGGATACTCACAAACTTACCCTAATTCTGCTTGAATCTGCCAAGTCTTTTCCGAGAATATCGAGCATCTGGCTTTGAATACAACATTCTAATGTACTGTGGAAACCTGATGTGTTCAGAAAAATGATGTGGCAGATGGCAGCACTCTTTGGGACAGACGTATGAATGACACCGGTGACTTTATCAGATGTGAGACTCTATAGTGCAGCCCTTGGAAACATCCCAGATGGGATGGAATTTAGGGCCTCTGTCCGAAACAGATGTTTTCCAATTGGGAAAGCTGCAATCAGAAAATCACTCTCTCGCTCTCTTACACACACACACACACACACACACACACACACACACACACACACACACACACACACACCAGAGCTTTTTAAGCATTGAAAATATTTCAGTCACTTAAAAATTACAATTAGAATGTTGGGGTGTCAGTGATCACTAGTTAAATCATTTATTTGATATTGTTGTGTCACTGGTGGTAGACTCAAACCCCACCAGCTGAGAAGTGGGGACCCCTGCGTAGCTTATGCAAAGTCGGAGCATTGGGGGGGTAGTCTTGGGGGAGGAGAGTACTGCTTCCCTCTCTCCCCACTTGTGTCACCTGGGGAGACTCCTGGGAAATTGAGTGCCGATGAACGGATGCAAGTCTGTGATGAGCCCCTGCATGGTATGAAGAAGCCCGTTCATTCTGCCGGGTGGAATCCCCGCCATGGGGAGCTGAGGGCTCAGGCTGGAAAGGAAAGTTGGTCCTAATCTTACCCAGCCTTTTGGGATCCATTGTCTTTCCGTCACAGGAAAGAATTTCCGAAGACTGTAGTGAAGTCAAACAAGTTCATTGGGAAATCATAGAGTGGGATCAAGGAGAAAGATAGATTAAAAAAAAGTATATATATATATATATATATATATATATATATATACTTTATATATATATATACTCAAGGGAGAACACGGGCTTCTCCAAAATGGAGAGAGCTAGTACCCATCCCAAGCATGGATGTGCCAGCCGGATGCAGGCAGTTTTTGCACAGCTCTTCTGCCAAATTATTTTCCCCAACATACTCTTTTTTCACTCACCCCCAGGTCCTTGTTGGGGTGGTAGCCAAGAGTTTCAAGTTTTTTTTTCTTTTTTGCTTTTTGGGTCACACCAGCGATGTTAAGGGGTTACTCCTGGCTCTGCACTCAGGAATTACTCTTGGCGGTGCCCGGGGAACCATATGGGGTGCTGGGTATTGAACCCAGGTCGGTCGAGTGCAAGGCAGATGCCCTACCAGCTGTGCTATCCCTTCGGCTCCCCAAGAGTATCCAGGATGGTCTTCTGATATTCTTCTTTTGCTATTCATTGCCTGGCCCTGTTTTCAGCTGGGACCCTGCTCTCCTCTCACCTCTCCTTGCACTCTTGGAATTCTAGCCTGGAATTCTGCATCTCAATGGCTTTCTGGGCTCCTGAGATGGTCTTTTGTGTGGAAGGCCTCTATGCCTACAGGCTGGTTCTGCTTTCAGACAGTGTTTTCCTCCCAGATACATCACGTGCCCACCCCCATCCTCCTGCCTGCAACTCTTGAAACCCTGGAGATGATTTTGCAGTCAGCACTGCTTAATTGATGAAAAAGCACAGGAAAGCTCTCTCCATTGTCGGAATGGCCCAGTTTGTCAGCCTCATATTTCCACTTCATCTGTGATCATCTTTGAGAGCAGTAAATTAATTTCAGTTCCAATCAAGTCAATTGTGCCTTTTCCTTGAAGTTGTTTAACTTCAAACTTCGTTTGCTCCAGATTTTCAGAACCCCCAATAAGATGGCCTGGAGCTTTTGGACAGTCTGCAGCAAGGAGCAGTTCTGAGTACATTGGCCCTTCCTCCGGGGCACAATCCTCTTGTCGGCTTCGGCCTCCTGTGCTGCGGACCGACTCAGCCTTTGCAGGTTGGCAGCTGTTGGACTTAGTGGCTGCCACAGTCGAGAGGACAAGTCCCAACAGAGCAAAAAGTATAGATAACAGCCTTGCCGCCCTCTAGGGTTAAACTCTTAATCATGTTCTAAAGAAAACGGGAGTGACGTGGCTTTCATAATGGCATTGGCTCATTTTTCATTGTTTTCTCTGTGTAACTTATTTTCAAAGAAGATTTTTTCATTTTTTTTAAACTGCACTCCACACAATACTTAACTTCCACATGGTTTCTATTCGCTCTCATTTTAGCAGCATTTTATACTGGCTTTCCTACTGTTCCCTCTTTAAGTTTTGAAAAAATCTTTGCCATTCTCCCTGGAATCTTGGTGCTTATCTGGCAAAAGAAGCCAGAAATTTAACAGAGTGGCTATAGTTAAGCAGGATTAAAAATGGTCTCAGTGCATGTACCATGTTTTGCATGTGATCTTGGACAACTAAGCACTTGTTTAAATTGTTAATTGAAGAATGAAACTAGTTTCTTCATGTGAAATTGCTTTCAGCCTTCTTGAGTGAAGGAACAACTGTGATACACAATGACCAGCTCATGAGAAACGACTGGGTTTTCTGGTACTGTTACTTATGTCATCCTAATTAGTAGACTTTGAGAAAGTCTACTATATGAGAAAGAAGTTGCTATATAAAGATGTAACTGCTGTAATCCTTGGCAAATTCCAAAACCACAGTTTTGAAGCAGGTAGAGGCGTCAATGGAGAGGTGACGAAGGAGGGCAAAATTCCTTGTTTGCCTGCAAACAGTCTCACTTAAGTATGTGTCTCCTTATATTTTCTGTGGATTATACAAGAAGTCCATTGAACTGGAAGGAAAACAATCGTTTTTAAAAATTCTATTTCTGCTCAAGAATTCTCCCAGGAGCCTCCGCTCTTCCTCTTCTGTGAGTGGCCATCGGAGGTCCCGAGATAGTGCGCTACTCGCTGGACCCCAGAACCCGAGGAAATCATGCAAGTCCCGGGGCTCGAACCTTTGCGTGCACTTCAAGAACACTCGGGAAACGGCTCAGGCCATCAAGGGCATGCATATCAGAAAGGCCACTAAGTACTTGAAGGATGTCACTCTGCAGAAGCTGTGTGTGCCCTTCCGGCGTTACAACGGTAGTGTTGGGAGGTGTGCCCAGGCCAAGCAGTGGGGCCGGACACAGGGTCCTTGGCCCAGAAAGAGTGCTGAATTCTTACTGCACATAAAAATGCAGAAAGTGATGCTGAACTCAAGGGTTTAGATGTAGATTCTCTGGCCATTGAGCATATCCAGGTAAACAAAGCACACAAGATGCGCCTGCGCACAGGACTTACAGGGCTCATGGGCGAATTAACCCCTCTGTGAGCTCTCCCTGCCACATTGAGATGATTCTTACTGAAAAAGAGCAGATTGTTCCTAAACCTGAAGAGGAAGTTGCACAGAAGAAAAAGATATCACAGAAGAAACTGAAGAAGCAAAAACTTATGAACCGGGAATAAGCTCAGCATAAAATAAAAATCTAAGTAAACTGAAAAAAAAAATCTATTTCTGGAAAGATGGCAGTTTCAAGAATTCCTTTTGCTCTGAGAAGAAATCTTGAGTTACTGTGAAACATCCCTGTTTGGTGTCCTTATGGTCAGAGTGGAGGATTATTAGAAGTGGAAGTGGTCGATACATCACCAGAAGGATAATGAAAACGCTGGAAATATTTAATAGGTTTCAAGAGAGATTAGGGCGCACGTGGCTTCTTCTCAGGAAGAACGCGGAGACACAGTCTGTCGTTTGGAGTTGATTGTAGCAAGTGCTTGGCAAAGGTGGGATGCAGGTGGAAAGTGCTAGATTCCAGGAGGTCTCCCACTTCTCAATCTGCCCCAACTAAGGAGAGACCCAGAAACCCTGTGCCCTGAGCAAAGGCTGATCAGACTGCTGAAAGAGATTTTTCTCTTGATTTGCATGTCTGAAAAATCCATTTCCTAAATAGCCCGTTCAGTTCAAACTGAGCCACAGAATTAAAATAGAGCCACTGAAGGAGCAAGCTTTGCTGCGGGGGCCACCTGAGCAGCCCGTCTGAACAAAGACCAGGTATTCAGGCAAATGATCACATGGCCCCTGGGCCTGAAAGTCCTGCAGATGCATTGCATGACTCAGTATGAAACATGCCGAGAACAGACAAATTCCAAGCTCGTGAAGCCACCAAAGATCCAGCTGCAGCAAGGTGGGCTGGGTGCTGTTTGTCTTCCTGCCTTTTCCTCAGGAACTCCCACGCGGTGTTCCAAGTGCTCTTGTACACCACACGAGTGCACCCAGCAACTGTATTGAGATTAAAATGTTAACATTAAAGACAGGCGCTTAAATTAGTATAACCCTCAGGCCAAGCCTACTTCACTAAATTGCGCAGGCTTTAAAAATACCAGCAGTCAATTAAAACAAAACTGTATCCATAGCAACCTCCTTATCAAGGGAATAGTTCACCTGAAAGGATATACATTTTTTTTTTCAAAGAAACAGGGAGAAATAAAGTTATATTAGCTAACTGCGGATGGAATTACTTGGGTTTAACTTTAATTAGGAGCATGAGTCAGGAGGAAAGAAGGGTGCTAAGAAACTTGTGACAGTATGTGCTTATTTCCAGTAGAATATCACCAGGAGCTTCTTGTATGGGGCTTTTATTAAGTGCCATGAAATTACTTGGGGTTTCAGATACTTTTGCTTAAACATCAGCATTTCCTCAGAGATCTTTGACGCAGCATGCATGGTAAGGATTGTGAAATATCCGCCAGGCACTTCAAGGGTATTGGTTACCTGACAGGACACAGGATCAAGGCCAAGTGCCCACTCCTGTTGCCCAGAGGCTGTGCTGGAGTTGTTGTTCCTTCACTCAAGCAGGTGTTGTGAATGAAACACCAGAGAAACACCAGGGAAATGCTCAGAGAAACAAACGCTCAGAGAAACCCTGCAGATCTGTTGACCGGATGGGCTAAAGTGGAGGGGACTTTAGGCCTGAGGAGCAAATCTCCACCTCTCTTCTCTTGGCTAAAGGAGTGCCAGGAAGGAAAACATTCCTGGAACCTCTTAGTCACTGGGGCTTGCAAATTAAATGAAGAAAAGCCAGGTGAACAGGGTAAAAGGCACACCGTTTGTATTCATATTTATGCACATGGATATTCATTAAAAAATAGGCAGGAGACTCATAGAAATGGTTTGATTCCTGGCCTGACAGACCCTTGGAACAAAGAAAAGCAGGTTTGGGCTTCAAGAAATTACAAAATGCCGGAAGATCTCTGGGTGTTTTGTGCAGGAATTCCTCAGGGAAGTTCTCTCCCATCAGCTCTGTTTCTTGGTGTCGCTGAGTCCCGGTCTTTGATGATAAGAATCATCTTCTCCCTGGGGCCGGGGTGAGGGCACCTTCCTCAAAGGGAAATAAATTTATGCCCCGATTGATTGTCAGCCGATAAGGAGAGGGTAGAGTAGTATCTGCTGCTTCTCAGATGCCTTTTGCTCCAAACAATCCTGATGCTGAAGGGGTCTGTGTGAGTAGCCCTTTCCACCCCCTTCAGGAGCTAAATATATCCCGCTCTGAGGCTGAATGAGCTGGTGTCAGCCAGGGCCAGCCTGGAAGCAAGCACAGCCCACAGTGTGGTTCGGGTTCTGCTGGCTGCGTCTGGCTGCACTGCAGGACAGCTTGACTTCCGGGTGCCGAAGTTGGGATTTCTCGTACTTTCTACATGACACACATAGAATCTGTTGGTTTATTCCCAGTAACAGGAAAATATGACCCCAAAACCCCTCTGCGGATCACCCCTGGCAGGATTTGGCTCGTGCTTGCAGTTCCCGACCTAGAGGTGGGCCCCGAATGATCGGCCTCAGGATCGATCTGAGGGGCCTTGCAGAGGCAAAGCTGATGTGGCAGGTGAAGAAAGCAAAAGCCTGACCTGGAGCAGATGTGAAGTAAGCCAGGAGGGAGGGTTGCAGAGCTGAGAACTTGATCATTCAGTGGAATATAATGAACCAATCCACATAGGATCTGTGTACCACTGGTGGCTCACACCTGGATGGCCAATTGATTAGCCTATACCAACAGGAAGTTACAAGAATTTCAGATCACACTTTAGCTTGGGACAGAGCACTATGAAAGAAACCATTAGATGGGGGGAGAAACACAATTCCTAATTCCCTAATTCCTAATTCCAGGAACTTTTCAAAAAACTCCCCACCCAGGCCTAGACCAAAGAGTAGCTTTTAGGGGGTGGGATGCCGGAGCGCGGCTGGGGCTCACATCGTGTGCTATCTCTCTGGCCCCAAGACCAGTAGCTTTTAATCTGCAGGTGATTTCAGGGAGCAAACAACTCTGTGCTCATTGTACAAATAAGAAAAATTGGAGTTGCTCAGAGACTTGAACTGGCCAAAAGAACTACAAGAAGAAGTCTGTATGGCGTAGCGCACTGACCTCTTTTTACGATGCAGTGTCTGGGGACTAGAAGATAACAGGAGGGCTGAGTGGATGTGAGAGGCTTGGCCCAACCCCTGGTACCACGTGGTTCACAGCGCTGAAAGCAGCCCCCTAGTACTGCTGAAAAAGAACACTGTGGCTATAGAAAGTCCTTGCCAGTTGCTTGAGGGGTTATCGTGTTAACTTCTCTGCTCTGATTAATTATGACACGTCTAGAAACATGGCCTAAATAAAATGAAAGCTAGTTGGAGCAACTCATTAGGCCAAATGGTGTGACTCTAATTAGAAGCACTAAGGAGCAGAGAGAGCTCGGAGAGTCTCACTGCAAGCACCCCGGGCAAGGCAGACCGTGCAGGCTTCAGCAGGAGAGCTAAGGCCACTCACTGGCCTGGCCCGCCCTCGGGCTCCCCGCCAGCATATCTGAGCCAACGTATCCTGTGCCATATCTGGAATGCAGGAACATAGGCTGCAGTCCTGAACGGCCTATGACGGGGAGAAACCCACGTTTGCAAGCCGGGGATGGGTTTCATGACTCTTCAGGACTCTGGTGCCTGGGGCCTTTGAAAAGGAACTTTAGAGTGATGGATGCTGGGTTGCTGATTATCTCAGCACAGCCTTCACCGGATCTGTGCATTCCACAGAGAGAAGCTCACAGGCTGCGTCTTGGAGAAAGTGAGGCACAGATGGAAATGGTGGACTTGGACAATGTAAAACTGGCTGGAAGGTTTTGTTTGGGTAGTTACTTGATAGCAGCACATTTTGGCATTTACAGTGTGCTGCTTTGCTACAGTTCTGTGATTAAAGCTTGTTTTCAGGGGTCAGTTAGTCTGGGCACATAAATCAGATATCCTCCTGGTTTTGTGGCCCTGGCAAGTTCATTTGTCATGCTGGACCTCAGTTTTCTCTTCTGAAAAATGGGACAACACTAGAACCTACTCTCCTGCAGGGTGAAGGAGGGTAATGCATGTTCCCAACCAGTTGGCATCTTACTAGATGGCAGTGGATAAATGTCACATAATATTATTATTTTAATTTTATTTCTTGGCCACACCCAGCAATGCTCAGGGGTTACTCCAGGCTCTGTACTCAGGAATTACCCCTGGTGGTGTTTAGAGGAATATATGGGATACCAGGGATTGGACCCAGGTTGGCTGTGTGCAAGGCCCTACCCACTATCTCTCCAGCCCCTAATACTATTATATATGTGTGTGTACCTACATATATATAATATATATATTTATATTTGTAAAATTTCATCATCATCATCCCATTAATCATCAAATTTCTCGAGTAGTCTCAGTAACGTCTCCATTTATCCTAGCCCTGAGATTTTAGAAGCCTCTCTTTACACGTCCTTTCCAATATTTATTTATATTTATATTTTATATTTATATTTTATAAACATTTTATATATAAATATATATATAAATTCCTCATTCAAATTGTGGGAACACAGGAGGGAGGAAAAAGCAGATGACCAAATTGACATAGTTATTAGGGAACAGATACGATATTTGGACTGAGGGTCTTTCCAGAATGGATGCTCCAAGGCACAGTGGCCCACTGCACTGCATTGGTCAGAAGAGTAGGACAAGTATTAACTGTGTTGGCTTGGTTTATGTATCCCTGGGCTTGTTTGATATGAACCTTATTACGTGTACTTCCACACTTTGCCAACCCTCGCTCCAGCAGCCCTGCACTTCCCCTCCCCCCACTCCAGTTTTAAACTTCTTCCAACTTGAAAATCATTCTGGTCTCCTCTCTCTCTTTTTTTTTTTTGCTGTTTGGGTAACACCCAGCAATGCACAGGGGTCACTCCTGGCTCTGCACTCAGGAATTACCCCTGGTGGTGCTCAGGGGACCATATGGGATGCTGGGAATTGAACCTGGGTCGGCAGCGTGCAAGGCAAACGCCTTACCCACTGTGCAATCGCTCCAGCCCCTCCTCTCTTTTTTTTATTGAAACACCATGAGGGCAGTTACAGAGTTTTGGTTTTAAGTCTCGGTCATACATTGATGAAACACCCGACCCTTCACTAGTGCGCATTTTCCACCACCGAAAAACCCAGTATCCCCCCCCATCCCACACCCTCCCCCTACTTGTGTGCCATACGATTTCCATGTTACTATCTCTCTACTTTGATTACATTCAACATTTTGACACAAAATCCACCATTATTATTTGGGATTTTACCCCAACACTCAGATCTGCCGAAAAGGCCATTTGTTTTCTACTGCTGATTATGAATTGCATATGATAATGTGCGGACATTATTGCGCCGCACAATTCTAGAATACTGTAAGTTTTAATAATTAAATCTAGAGGGATTTCTGCCAAAAGCCGCTGTGTTCCAAGCTTTGTTTCTGAGACTCTGGGATCCCGGCCGATAAGCAGCTCGATCAGCAGCCAGAGGGCTTGTTCGTGGGCGGCAACTTGGGGTCTCATAGGGGCGGGGGGGGGGAGGGAAAGGACCGGCTCTGCCCCCATCTCATGAAGCCCCACCTTCCTCATCACTTTGGGCCCCTCCCTGGTTGTCCCTAGGCCTCTGGAAGATGTCAGCGGTGAGAGCCGCCAGGGGAAACAGGCCAGACACGAAAGCCATTCCCACCTGGGGTGGTCCAGCGCCGGAAACCTAATGCGTAGTCTAGACACATTTCTGCCAAAAGCCACTGGGTTCCAAGTTTTGTTTCTGAGTCTTTGGGATCATGGCCGATAAGCAGCTCAATCAGCAGCCAGAAGGCTCTTTCGTGGGCGGCAACTGGGAGTCTGGAAGGGGGGGGGTGGGGAGGGCCAGCTCCGCTCTCATCCTTTAAGGCCCCATGTTCCTCATCACTACGGGCCCCTGCCTGGCTGTCCCTAGGCCTCTGGAAGATGGCAGCGGTGACCGAGCTGTCAGGGGAAACAGGCCAAGGCACGAAACCCATTCCTACCTGGGGTGGTCCAGACACATTTCTGCCCAAAGCTGCATGGTTGATAATCAGCAATACAATGATCGATCACTCAACCCTCCACCAGTGCAAACTTTCCACCACCAATATCCCCATTGATCCCTCCTTTTCCATTTCAGTCCTTACTCTGCCTTTACGGCAGACAATTGTTTAGATCCTCTCTCTATAGTTTTGGGCATTATATTTTGCTTGGATATTCCCACTACCATTCAAGCCAGCCTTCTTGGGGCAGATGCTAGATCATCGATTTTCCATTGCTCACTTGGCATATCAGGAAAGGTCATGCGGCTGCTTACGTGGCTGCGAAGTTCGGAGAAATAGTCCCGGTCCCCACATACCAGAGCCTTGATTGTAGAAGCTCATGGTTGCTGGGATTCGATCTGGAGAAGGCGGGGAGACTGCGCCTGCTCCATCTGGGGCACCCCGGTGATATCGGCTCGGTTTGGGGCCCCGGAGCATTTACCGGTGTTGCAGCGCCCGCCGGCCAGGATTCTTCACTGCTCAGTCTGGTCTCCTCTCTCTACGTGACTCTCACTCCACCTGCAAATCACTCTGGCTGTCCGAGCTAGCTAGAATTTATTCAAGTCTCTGCTACCCCGTGTTGCCATTTTCCACGTCTCCAGCCTGGTTCCTCTGATGGACCAGAGGGCATTCTCCAGTGGGGTGCCCTCACCTCAAGACATATTCAAGAAGACTCTGTGGGCTGCAGTCCACTCAGCGGTCCCGCAACCGTTGTTATCAGCCCTTAGCTTCAAGGTCTCTGCGTCTTCCCAACTTGCTCTGAGCCAATGGTGCTATGCTAGTGCAGTAGTGAGACGTTTCTCAACCTCTTCCCCACTGTGGCTCCCTCTGACTGTTTCCTCCTGTGCCCCGAGCGCCCTGCCTTGGAATATCTAGGGAGCCCACAGGAAGCCAGATGGGTTTAGAAACCCTGGACCAGACCCAACATAACTTGGGAATGCTGACCCCTGAGGCTCACACACTCTATTCACAAGCCCCCAGCTCTCCTGCGGGCGCCTTACTCACCCTGCTCCAGCTGCCTCTGACTTCATGCTTCCAGTTTGCCCTGGTCCCAGACTTCTGCACTCTTTCTTCCTCTGCTCCACCCATCACTGTGGCTAGGTCTTGCAGTCTGTTTAAGAACATCTGTTGATATTACCTAGGCGATATCCACCTCGTCCAAGGCCTCGCCAGCACTCCCCACTGGCTCACTGGGGCCCCCACCACCAGCGGACTTTTAGATGTAAGGATGTGTCTTACTCCCTCCACTAGAAGACATATTCAAGAAGACAGTCCTCAAATATCCAGTGCCTGTCTGCTGGCTTCACCAGCACCTAGAACAGTGCCTGGCACGTGATGCACACCCAGCAAACGCTTCTTGAAAGTTTGATTGGCCATTCAGACACAAGGAAGTAACCCCTATGACCTCTTTTTCCAATTTGCCAGTTCTTTTAGAGCTGAGCAGGTTCTTACTGCTGATGAGGTTCTTCAGATACATGCACATTCCTTTTTGCTCCTGTACTTCCCCGTTCTGTCTGGACTGCCACCATCACACAGACAGAAAGTACAACCCTCTTTTTGTTAAAAAGAGACTACTCTGTGATACAAAAGCAAGGAATTTTATTGCTAGCCCAAGCTAGGGTCCAAGTGCCCACCAATGCAGCGGCCTCAGGACAAGGACCCTGACTCTAGTTTCAAAGGGCATTATATAGCATTTGGCAAGCTACCCAAAAACAGTAACAACAAGTCTCACAATGGAGATGTTACTGGTGCCCGCTCGAGCAAATCGATGAGCAACGTGATGACAGTGACAGTGACAGTGATGGTCACAGAAGCTACTCCTTCTTTGCAGTTAACAAAGGACAATTTCTGGGGCTGGAGTGATAGCACAGCAGGTAGGGTGTTTGCCTTGCATGTGGCTGACCTGGGTTCGATTCCCTGCATCCCATAGGGTCCTCTGAGCACTGCCAGGAGTAATTCCTGAGTGCAGAGCCAGGAGTAACCTCTGTGCATTGCCGGGTGTGACCCAAAAAGCAAAAAAAAAAGACAATTTCTGGCACTAGTTATTGCTGATATGGCACATGGTGATTGATTGAGCCCACTTGCTGGGCCCAGGAATTTTCTAGATGGGGTCTTGGTTGGCTAGTTTTGCATTGTTTTATTTCTGGGAAACCAAAACTGTTTCAGTTCCAGGAACTGAACCCGAGGCCTAGCTGATTTTCTCGTTTCTGCCGCCTGTCATGGTGTGGCCATTGCCGACTGTGTGGCTCATCTCTTCGTTTCCTTGCATCTGCAATCAGCAGCACTTGTTTTAACTCTTGACCTCTTCTGATGCCCTGGGAAGTGATATGATCCAGAGATGCTACTAACAAAATCAATGACAAAGCTACCCTCCACCAATTAAGCATTGAATGAGCAAAAGCAGCTCTATAGGCATTCCTAATTGTGGAAATGAACCATGGAAATAGATTCTACTTGGTAATGCCACTGAGAACTTGTAAATAGAGAAGGAAAATGTCCCAGACTGCCCTAGAAATCTCCCTAAAATCTTCATCCTCCAGAACACAACAGCAACAAGATGTTCCCTGAGGAACACCCCATCAATAGGCACTGTATACCGTTCCCTACCTTTCAATGAGAGGGGGAGCACACCCCACGTTGGAAAAACCGTTTCAAGTGCATACAGGTCACCATAGTGATGAGTTTCTTTCCAGTGCTGAAATCCTGGCTTCTTTTGAGGCAACAGTGTCAGAATCCTGGGGAGGGCGGCTGAAGTCAAATTCAACCCAAGTGGCCACAAGATTAAGGAGTGTTGTGACAAGAGCCAAGGGTGCTGGGTATTGCTGCCTCTCTCCAAGAACAAATGACATGCAGAGCTTGGGTTACGGAATCAGGAAGATGGCTTCAGGCATCCCAGAGAGGAACGAACTCCAGACCAGTTTGCATGCTCCAGCCGGCCTGAGACGTTTGCGGTCCCTGACTGAGATGGGACTCTTCAGTTCCTCGCTTGTTGGATTAAACAACACGTCTCTCTAGTGCACATCTCCTTTCACAGTGACCCCTTTTATTGCTTTATTCTTACATTGCTCTGTTTTATTGATTTTTTTACAGTATTAGACAATTTCAGGGTTATATAGAACTTACTACCTAAAGTGAAAGATTTATACACTAAAAGATTTATACACTAAAAACTACAAGCGATTACTGAAATAATTATTGAAACCAATACAAACATGCTTATTTTTATTTTTAAGGTGTTTTTGGAGGGGGGACCCAAACTCAGATGTGCTCAAGGGGACCATATGGTGTCAGGGATCGCGTGTGGGGGTCCCACAAAGCCTCTGCTCCACCCCTTGAGCTCTCTTCTGGTGTGTGCATATCAAAGGAAAGAGTCACGAACATCATGATTCTTTACTAGTTTTCACCTTAAACCCAAGTACAGATATTATGTGTGAAGTGGCAGAGTGGTTTTGCCAATCAGAAAAAAAATTAGCACCATTTCAGCAGTCTTTCTACGCATTTGAGAAGTGCCAATCTAAAGGATAAAGCATTTTCTGTTTGAAATCACGGAGAGCAAATCCTGTTCAAAGCTTCTTTTGATTAAAATTTCTATTCACCTCCTTCTGTCCATGTGATTATCAATGAACCAGCTTGGTTTGTTTGTTACTAACACATGAAAACTGAGATCTGATTGACAAAAGTTAATTTTTTGTCTGACTAATTTAAAATCAGCTTTGGGCATTAAAATATTAAAGGTTTAAGAACTAATCCTTTTCATATATGAGAAAATGAAGAGAAGAGAATCAAGTTCAATGGTAATAATAGGAAGAATAGTAACCAGCTATTCCTTGTCATTTTAAATCCACAAAAAAATGGATTTAAACCAAGAATGATGCCAATTAGGAATAAGAAGAGAATGGGACTTTTGATTAGTCTAATGAATTATTAAGGCATTCAGCTTGTAGATTCTACATTCCCAGACATCTAGAAGAATATTTGTCTAAAACAGTTTAGATTAGGATTCTCTAATTAATGTACTTCTTACTACACAGGAAAAATCACTCATAAGCTCTCAGCAAATTAAATCTGTGGTAGGAGAAAGAAAAAATGGCAGTCAGATTTCATGTGACCTAGTGACATTGCCGTTGACATTCAGCATCCGCCATCATGTAACATCTCTAAAACTCTAGCCTGACTCGTGGGTGAGCTATGGGCCAGATAATCATAAAATGTTGCCAGCTTCCAAGTGAATTTCCTGATAAGAAATTGGTTCAGGGGCTGGAGTGATAGCACAGCGGGTAGGGCATTTGCCTTGCATGCGGCCAACCCGGGTTCGATTCCCAGCATCCCATATGGTTCCCTGAGCACTGCAAGGGGTAATTCCTGAGTGCAGAGCCAGGAGTTACCCCTGTGCATTACCGGGTGTGATCTAAAAAGCAAAAGAAAGAAATTGGTTCATAAGCAGTGAATACCTTCTTAACTTTTTGTTTGTTTTGGGGTCACACCTGGCAGTGCTCGGGACTTACTCCTGGCTCTATGGTTTTATTTCTTTGTGATTAATTTAGCTTATCAAAATAACATATCAAGTACAAATACATTAAAGTCTGATAAGGAAAACAGCGATCCTGACCCTATCTCCCTCCATTCTAAGAGCAAAGCTTTCTGTTTATAAATATCTGCTCTGGTATATTCTTTCATATTTTCCATTAACATGTTTTTGTGGCAATTTCTTATTTATGAATTTTACATAGTACCTTTGGCATCCTACATACAACCCCCCAAAAAATTTTCTCTCTTGCACAACCTTCCTCATCCCACCCCTATAGCACTGTAGCACTGTCATCCTGTTGTTCATCAATTTGCTCAAGCAAAAAAAAAAAAAAATGGAGACCAGGAATGCCTCCATTGTGAGAGTTGTTGTTATTGTTTTTGGCATTTCGAATATGCCACGGGTAACTTGCCAAGCTCTGTCGTGTGTGCAGGATACTCTCAGTAGCTTGCCAGACTCTCCAAGAGGGACGGAGTAATCGAACCCGGGTCATCTGCATGCAAGACAAACGCCCTACCTGCTGTGCTATCGCTCCAGCCCACCCAACATGTAATATAATCATGTCTTAGAAACCATGTTTATCTAGTAATCTAAATTATAAAACACTGACTCAAACTAATTAGCAATGTACTTTTCCCATGGAACATGACGTTTGGGGTCCAGTTCAGGGCTCATTGGAGACTCTAAATGTCATCAGGAGTCCACAGTCCTCTTTTCTTTCCTGTTGCCTGGTTTATCATGTGTCCCATCCATCTCATGGCCATAGAATGGCCCAGTCCTTCAGGCCGTGTTGTTATCTTCCTGGTGAGGCAGCCTCGGAAGGGCAAAGGAAAAAAAGTATGTGTCTCCTTAAAGAGCTATCCCAGAAGACCTAAACAGCAATTTCTATTAAAATTCTGTTGGCTGTAATTGACCTAAGTGCCTGCAAAGGAGACTGGGAAATGTTCTTCAGCTGGACACATTTGTCTCCAAGTCAATGGAAGTTCCGTTGGAAAGAAATGAGGCAAGATTAATGTTGGACTGGCTACCCATGGTCTCTGCCAGTGTCTGCATCAGAGATCGCTATCTGTTTAAGGAGAGTTTATGACTGCTGTCTTTTTTTGGTGCATTCTTTGTTTTTCCTGGAGTTAGGAAAAGTAACAATATTATTTGGTTATATCCTACCACTTACACCCCCAGAAATAATAATCTTGTATCTCTTGTGCCTTCCATTGTTGTGGTTTAATGCATAATAAGAGGAGCATTAGCAAAGTTTCATTATTTATTAAGACAAGGAACTTTTAATGGAACTTGTAAAGTTTTATTATGACGGTAATTGTTATTATTAGCTACAGTTCCATAAACATTACTTCACATATTGACCACATACTCTGTGTTTGTTATTAGGGCATACAGTATTTCTTTGGCTAGATTATACTTCTTAGTTCTTAAGTCAAACATGAATTTACGTGTTGCTGTAAAGGTATTTTGTAGCTGTGGTTAACATGTATAGTTTCTTAAAGCATAAGGAGATTATCTTTGATAATGTGGGTTGGCCTTATTCAATCACTTAATTTTTTTGGTTTCTTTTTAGTTTTGGTGTCACACCCAAGTGTTACTCCTGGCTCTGCACTCAGGAATTACTACTGGCAGTGCCCAGGGGACCCTACATGATGTCAGGAGTGGATCCTGGGCTAGGTGCATGCAAGGCAAGTGCCCTACCTGCTGTACTATCTCTCTAGCTCTTCATCCATTCATTAAAATAAAAACTGATGGGGAAGGGGGGAATAAAAACAAGGAAAACTTAGGTTTCCCTAAGGAAGACAAAATTTTGTCTGAAAATTATAGCTTGAGCTCTTGATTAGCTACCATAACGAATTTCAGCGGGGAAGCCCTTGCTTTGGATTCCGCATCACATATGACCCCCCGAGCCTCACCAGGAGTGATGCCTGAGTATAGAGTCAGGAATGAGCCCTGAGCACTGCCGGATTTGAACCAATTCTCCCTCCCCCTATGTTTTTGTTCGTTTGGGGGCCACATCTGGAGATGCTTGGGACTTACTCATAGCTCTGAACTCAGGAATGACTCCTGGCAGGCATGAGGGGATCATGTGAACTGCTGGGGGTCGAACCTGGATCAGCCACACTAAAGACAAGCTCTATACCCGCTGTACTATCTCTCCAGTTGCTCCCCCCAATTTAAAAGATAATTTTTCTTACAAATTTAAATGCAAAACTGTAGAAAAATGTAAGTAGCTCAGAAATCAAAGAATTACGCTGGGGAGGTGTGAAATTTTTGTGTTGACATGTTCGACTAGGTGTGTAGAGAATTGTTGACAGGGACAGAGCATACAGAAATCATTGCCAAAATTCATGTGTAGAGCCTTACCACATTAGTAAGAGGAAGTTAATGAAGTATCCATCATATTTAATCATTCAGTAAATATGAAGCCATGCAAAAAATCTAGCTGCAAAAAGCACAGCACTATTGTATAAAAAATTACAGTTAAAATTGAGAACAACACAATTTGTTTTAATTTTCTGAATTTTTAGCAGGCCGGAGAGATGATAGGACAGCAGGTAGGACATTTGCCTTGCCTGTGGCCTCCGCCTCCCTGGGTTCGATTCCGGGCATCCCATATGGCCCCCCAAGCACCTCCAAGGGCAATTCCTGCGTGCAGAGCCAGGAGTAATCCCTAAACATGGCTGGGTGTGACCCTAATACAGACACAAATGATTCCTTGATTTTTCAAATGATAGTACATCATGTTGAATTTATTTCAAACCCTGACTGGTGACCAGCTCTGTCATGTCTGAGAGTGTGCCTTTGTTATTCATTTCCCTGAACAGTTTCTTACCAGTGTATCTCTTTTGTTTCTGCACTCACAGATTTCTTTCCATTTTTCCAGAGTTTGTCATCCAGAACATTCATACAGCAAATAATAGTTACCCAAAACTTCCTCTTTGGGTCTTAGTCTGTTTGGACTTCTCTAACAAAATCCTGTAGACTGACTAATAAACAACAAAAATGTGTTCCTTTTGGAGTCAGAGAGCTCGACGAGGTCTCTGTAATAAGACACTAATAATACTCATGGGGACCCCACCCACCTGCCAAAGACCCAACCTCCAGATATGATTGTAGGGGGATTTCAAGGACTAGGGAGATTACTCAAAGGGCTAGCTAGCATGCATACTTTGCATGTGAGAGTCCTAGGTTTGATCTCCAACATCAGATGGTCTCCCAAGCACTCCTGCTGGTAGGCCCTCCATATCTTAAGAATTTAACATATTAACTTGAGGGGACACATTCAGTCCCCTAATTCATATATGTTCCAAGAAAAATCCTGGACTTTGAGATGTTAGCCAGTTTCCCTGAGGCCCATCAGCCGATATAACAGCAGCATCAATGGGGGAAAAGGGTTCCAAATGGCATTTGTAACCCCTGCCAGTGGCGTGGCACGTTGCTATCGTTGACCAATTCAATGTTACTTAATGAGGATCTTAATGAGTTACTTAATGAGGAGCTATCCTCAGCGAACGGAAGTTGTGTCTGCTTTGGTTGCATCAGGTGGAGTTTTTCTTCTCTTCTAAGCTGGGACTGAAGTTGTCATCCAGCTAAATGGCCTTCACGAATGAATCTCCTGGGTTGAGTTGGACTTCAGTGATAGAATCTTCCGTATGTGGGGCCCCAAGTTCAAGCCCTGGCCCCGCATGTGCTCACCCCTAGCACCCCCGACTATGACTCTAGCGGTCCCTGAGCAGCATGTGTGTCCTTTCCACAGCAATTTCAAACCATTGCAATCAAACAGCTGGGTTTCTGGAACCCGTGGGAGAGACCACAGGCTTCTCCAGACACCCTTTCCAGGTGCAAGGCAGCAGCTGCAAGACAGTTCTGACACCATGTCCTGACAATTTCCTTCAATTACATGAAGTCAACCACTTCATACTTACCTCAACACTGATTCTAGATGCTTCTCCCTAGTAGCACACGAAAGAGGGGGCACAGGCACTGCTCATTTTCCTCGAAGGTGCCCTCGCAACGTCACCCTTGTCCAGCATGGCTGTCCGGGACCTCCTGCCCAGTATCGTGTAGCACATTTGCTGGGGAGATCTGTTTATAGCAAAAGCTGCACAGAGCTCCACAGGGTTATCAACAGGACTGCTTTGGAAAGGAAGAGCTGTCAAGATTGTAGCATCCTCTAACTGACATTTGCGAAGGCTGTTCATCACAGTGGGGAACAGAATGGCAGTTCTTTACTCGCTTACACTGTTTCCAATATCCAATATGTGGATCTAATCTTCATTTAACGGATTTAATTGAAATATTTTCAACATTGTATTTATTTGTTTTTATTTCTTTTTGGGTCACACCTGGCAATGCTCAGGGGTTACTCCTGGCTCTGCACTCAGGAATTACTCCTGGCAGTGCTCAAGGAACCATATGGGATGCTGGGACTTGAACCCAGGTTGGCCGCGTGCAAGGCAAATGCCCCACCCGCTGTACTATCACTCCAGCCCTCATTGTATTTATTTTTAAATTAAAAACCAGTCTTTTTACCAGGCTGGAGGTGGGTGGTTTGGGCCATACCTGGCTGTGCTGGGGGCTCATCCAGGCTCTGTGCTTGAGGGTCACCCGCAGCAGCTCTGGACCCACATGCAGGGGAAACACCTACCCCTGCGCTCTCTTCAGTTGCTCTTTTGTTTGCTTTTTTTTTTTTTGCTTTTTGGGTCACACCTGGCAATGCACAGGAGTCATTCCCGGCTCTGCACTCAGGAATCATCCCTGGCAGTGCTCAAGGGACCATATGGGATGCTGGGATTCGAACCCGGGTCGGCCGGGTGCAAGGCAAACACCCTACCCGCTGTGCTATCACTCCAGCCCTTTTGTTTGCTTTTTTGGTTTGTTTTGTTTGGGGACCACACCTGGCAATGCTCATGGGGTTCCTATTGGCTCTGCACTCAAGAATTACTCCTAGTGGGGCTCAGGGGGTCCCATGGGATACTGGGGATGGAACCAGGTCAGCCTCATGCAAGGTAAGTGCCCTCCCCACTGTACCACAGCTCCAGCTACGTGGCTCATCTCTCCCCAGTGGGACTGCCCTCCCCTCATTCCTCTCTGCCAGATTCCCATATGTTTACACATCTATAAACGATCAGAGCTCTTGTCCTTCAGAGCTGAGAAAATGTAGACTATGTAGCTGTGAAGGTACGCGCTACCTTCATCAACTGCATTACCAGTGTCAAGCCTCTCAAATCTGTCTAGACCTGAGCTTGTGCTTTCGGGGACTGCTCTCCTCTTCCACACTCACCTGAACTATGCTTGGCCATCGGGGTGCTAGAGAAGATGGCCTTTTCACTGTATCACTGTATCACTGTCATCCTGTTGATCATCAGTTTGCTCAAGTGGGCACCAGTAACGTCTCCATTTGTCCTAGCCCTGAGATTTTAGCAGCCTCTCTTTACTTGTTTTTCCCAGCAGTGCCCCGTGGAGGCTCTTTCAGGGTAAGAGGAATGAGACCCATCATTGTTACTGTTTATGGCATATCGAATATGCCACAAAGAGCTTGCCAGGCTCTGCCATGCAGGCACGATGCTCTCGGTACCTTGCCAGGTTCTCCCTCTGAGAACTAGGCTATAAGAACTAGGCATTTGCGGACGCACACTTCCAGGAATATTGTCTTATAGTCTCTGGATCTTGGCTGTTAATGGGCCGGGGGCAGTTTGTAGTGTGGCTGCCAAGCTACTGGCAAAAGGGGGATCTGGGTGGAGGAGGCCCAGTCCCGATCTGAGCAGGCTTGGAGATCTCAGCCCTGGGTCCCGCATACCTGGGTTCCTCTGCCAGTTACTTCATGCATGAGGTTCATCAGAGCATGTGGAGAATAGTCTTGAGCATGGCTGTGGCTGGGTTCCGGAGGCAAGAGACTCTTATTTCCCCAAATACAGAATGCAGGGTGAATTATGAAAGCAAGGAGACTTTAATAAGGTCATTTCAAAGATGTTCTTTTTCCCTCCTTAGCACAGAGATATCTGTACTTGGTTTTTCCTTCCCTTTCCGCCTGTTCTGTGGACATAGCTGGGGTTACAAAGATGAACAGGCCCTGATCTGTCCCCTCAGGAGTCTGGGTGTTTAGCAGGAGAGATTGATCCAGGAATTTCGGGTCACGGTTCACCATTGTAGGGAAAGCAGAGGACTGTGACTCCAGCTGGAATTTCCCAGTTCCTGGTACATCCCAGACCTCTCCCACTCTGTGAGAAAGGAGGGAGCATTCACACCACAGAAATTGGTCAAAGGTTACTACAAATCTTGGCTTTAAAAAAAAACTCCAACTCGTTGTCACACACTTTTCAGCCCACCACTGCGTCTATGTAAACTGCTTTATGAGCATGGATGGGGAAGGGATTAATTTGTCTTGGGGCATTCAGGAAACCACAAAAGAGTGTTGACATTTGACCTGGTGGGATAGCAGGGCCTCGGGTGAAGAAAAGTGGCGGAAACATGGAAAGACAGAGTCAGTGCATGAGGAAATTGCTGCTCGCACCCACCTATGGGCGATGACAGAACCAGGCAGGCTCACGGGAGATGCTTGGGCTGAGAAATAGATGTGCCTGGGGACTTAGTTCCGGTGATGTTTAATGCTGAGAGCCCCGGGCTATTCCCTGCAGAGGGGCAGAGGGGGGGCCCAGGACAGGAATAGGTGCAGTATTTATTCCTCTAAGGGAATCTTTTGCTGTGGAGTAACATGCTGATTCCCAGGTACCTGAGGCTTTTAGAGCTGGAGCAGGGTCCTGGGGATTTGCATTTACAGAATCTCCCTCTGCTGTTACTCAAGCCAGTGTTGGCCCTTGAACACATTCTCGCTTGTCTTTATCTTTGTTTCTTGCTTGTTCTTCCCCCACTCCACCGCGTTAGTTTCGTTCAAATAAAAACTATTTTGCTTTATCAGTAAAGACCGAAAAAGAACCTCCCTAGAAGTTTCCTTGCATGCTCAAAGTTGGAGAGATAGTAAAGCGAGTAAGGCACTTTGATCCCTAGAACCACATCTGGTCCCTGGAACCCTACCAGGAGTGATCCCTGAGCACAGCCAGATGTGGCCAGCCCCTTCCCCAACAAAGAAAGAGAACCAGTATTTCAAAGTGGATGCTTTAATGGTTTTCAAATTGGACCCAATTTTACTCCCCCTTCCTCCCTCCCCCCACCCCCCCCCAGGACATTTGGTCCTCGTGGAGACCTCAGTGCTTATCCTGATCTGGGAAAACTACTGACATCTAGTGGAACCGGGCCAAAGATGTTGCTCGACATCCCAGCCCAGGGAATGTTCTAACAACAGTGTCAGTAGCGCAGAGGTTGGGGCGAGAGAAATAGTACAGCAGGTAGGGCGGTTGCCTTGCACAGGGCCCAACCAGGGTTCGATCCCCAGCACCCCATACGGCCCTCCACTCCTGCAAGCAGTGCCTGGAGTAATCGCTGAGCATTGCTGGATGTGGTGCCCCACCGCACAAAGTAAAGAAACAATGCAGAGGTTGAGGACCCCTGGGTGCAAGGATGGGTCGACCCAATGTGTGCGGCTGGCTGCGGGCTCTGCGCGGAAATGGCTGCAGGTATCTCCTCCCAGGCCCAGAGCTCGGCAGAGCTCCTGGAGCTGTTCACCGTGTGCTAAGTTCACTTTCTTCCTCTGTGATAGCGCAAAAGTTTGAATATTCGTTGAGTTATTCTCAGGAACTCTGGGGAACGCGTTATGCCATGGAGCCAAAGCGAGCCGCCATGGTGTAGCTTGCACACCTTCCCCTCAGGAAGGCAGATTCGCTCTGAGATCGTATTGGTTGACAATATTCTTTACACAGACGTCAAAAGGCAAATCTGGGATAATCTTTCTTTTTGTTGTTTTTGGGGGCCACATAGTTGGTGCTTTGGAATCACAACTGACAGAGCTCCGGGGAGCATTTGGGGTGCTGGGGAGCCAACCCCAGTCAGCTATATTTTTTGGGGTCACACCCGGCAATGCACAGGGGTCACTCCTGGCTCATGCACTCAGGAATTACTCCTGGCGGTGCTCGGGGGACCCTATGGGATGCTGGGATTCGAACCCGGGTTGGCCGCGTGCAAGGCAAACGCCCTACCCGCTGTGCTATTGCTCCAGCCCCCCAGTCAGCTATTTTTAAGGCAAGCGCCTTCCCCACTGTGCTATGTCTCTGGTCCCAGGAAATACAGTTATTTTTAGGTCTAGGCTTAAGTTGCTTTTTTGTTTGTTTGTTTTTGGGGTCACACCCGCGCTGCTCAGGGGATACTCCTGGCTCTGCGCTCAGGAATCCCTCCTGGTGGTGCTTGGGGGACCCGCGGGATGCCGGGGTTGGAACCTCCCCGCTTTGCTATCACTCACTCCGGCCATAGGCTTAAGTTTTGAAAAAGCCAGACAGTTTTCCCCCCAGCCTCCTTCAATTATGCACAGCACATTCCTATTAATTAGTTCACCAGCGTGAGAAAGTTTGACGCGACATTTTTTTAATTGATCCAGTATCAGCATTCCTCGTTCTAATAACACAACTGTCCCGCTGGAGCACTGCCTCGCCTCGCCCTCAGAATCGCGGCTCATGTGCTGCATTCCAACAGATTGCTATGCGAGTGGTCACTGCGGCCGATGTGGCTTTGTCTCCTTGGAAAGGGCGCTAGCGACACCCCCCTCCCTGACCGGTCCTTGTCCGTTATGGTATGACAATTTAGTTTACACCCCAGTGTCTTTGCAAAAGTACCGTGAAGGTGCAAGATAACCCGGTTCAAACTAGGGCTGGCTTCTGCGGATGGCACTTTTCCGGCAGAAGGCATTCAACCTGCCAACGACTTGAGTGATTTGGGGGCTACCTAAGAGGTTAGGGGCGTACGGACCAAAGCGAGTTACGCTCAGAGCTGACCCGGCGCGCCGAAAGGGGGACTAGAATCCCCCTTCCCTTTTGGGGGCTGCGGCTCCAGCTGCTTCCAGTCATTTCCATCCTGAGAGCGCTGTAATCCCGGCGGAGGCAGCCCGCTGGCCCACCCCTTCCTCCTGATTGGCGAGGCTCCTCCGGGGCCCACGCCAGCCACCTACGACGTCTCTGAGACCCGATTTGAAATAAGAGCCAGGCGGTCCTCGCTTCCCTGCACCCGACTTTTCATAGGCTGAGAGAGGAGCTTGAGAAACTTGACATTGTCTTGGGCTGAGTGCGTGTAGCAACAGATCAAAGCAAAAAAAAAAAAGGGAAGAAAACGTGCTCCTGGCCGCCCGGGGGATCTCGCCGAGTTGCTTTTGTCTTGCGGGCTGCTGTCGGGTTTGGCGTTGCCCCTCCAAAGAGCGCGGGCGTGGGCTCGGAGTCCGCTCGCTCCCTGCCGGATGGGTCATGGAATTCTAAACATGAGGCAGGTAAGCTGCGGGCCAGCCCGAGCCGGCTGGAGAGGGAGGGCGCAGCCTGGGCTCCCCCCCCACCACATACACACCCCGGGTTGTGACTCTGGGCAACGTGCTGCCGTAGCAGTCCCGCATCCAGGACGGTCCTTGGGCTGGAAGACGCGGTTGCGTTTTCCTGAGGGAATCCGAGAAGCCCATTTCCCGTGGTCCCCCCATCATTACCCCCCACTGCTCGCCAGCCCTCCCCTCTTTTGCCTCGAATGGTGATTGGTGATGTCAGGCAGTCATTGTAAAGGGCTTAAAAAGCGGTTTGGAGAATATGTAAATCAATTCCAGTTTGCAGTCGCTGGAATGTATTGTGCAGGGGCTGTCCCGAGCCGCTAGCCTCCCCGCACTGCTTTGGGGGCAGAATAAAGCCCACTGAATATCCTGAAAAAGAATTACACGGGGCCGCTTATCTCATTTGGGCTTCCCATTCGGAGCACTTACTGTATTTATGGCTGAAGGCGGAACCGGTGCAAAATGAACACAGACAGACAGTCTTTCCCGAAAAAAAAAGAGAAAAAAATGCAGATTTGCTTTTCGGTTCTAGCAGTTTTTGAACTTACACTGCTTCTGGCCGCGATTATTCAGCTTGGAAAGGAGGGTGCAGAGAAAGGGTTCGGGGATTACTTCAGCGAGTCTTTGAAAAGATTTCTAAACCAGTGGCTTCTTCCGGGGCTTCGGGGCACGATGATCCAATCCCCTGAGCAGGCTGAGGGCTTCGCCTTGGAGCAAAGAAGAGGAGAGAGACGTGGGCGTGGGGACCCAGACAGGGTGTGATTTACAATTCAGTCCGTGTGATGGCAGAATCTTATATCCGCATTTAAATATCAAGGTCCACAGCCCGGGCAGTCGAGACTGGAGAACCTTGTCAGGCGCCAGACAAGGGCAGAGGATATATCTAGAATTGGAACAGATCGGGGGTGGGGGGTGGGAGTTAGCATCTTTATTTACCCCAGAAAGGCGCTTGACTGCACCCCCTAAGCAGGTTAGGCAGCCGCCACCCTGCACTTAGGGTGAAGTGGTTTGCATAGGAAGCTTTGGAAGCAACGTTTGGAAGCTACATTTACGGGCTGGGGGGCGAGGGTTTATACCTCTGCCCTCTCCCTGCAGTGGAGGAGGTGAAACCAGAGCTCCGCCCCCCATTCAGACCCAAATATCCGTGCTGGAGAGGTGGCGAGGTCAGCTTGCAAGTTTCCGCACCCCGAGCTTCTAGAAAGGCAGTTACTTTGTGGGAACTGTGAGTTCTGCAGCCCCGGGCTCTGACTCCTGACTCAGCCAACTCCCAATCCCACCTCGGTCCGCTCACGTCCTGCCGTCAGGTGGCGAAGGGGGCAAGAAGCTGCGAGGGAACAGATTTCCAGGAGAAAGGGGAAGCCAGGTCCTCAGCTGGAACAAAGAAGTCATTTGATCCTGTGCAGAGCCACCTGTCCCCTCCGTGGTGTCTCAGCTCAGTTTTCAGAATCCCTGTTCCCACACACTTCCTCTGGAGCTCTGCTCCCCGTGTCTGCTGCCAGTGGCATGCGGTCCCAGCCTGGTGGGATTTTTTTTCCCATGCCTAGATCCTTGTGGCATTCACGTGGAGCTGGAATTCAGCCCAAGGCGGAAGTTTCGAGGGGACACCTAACCGCTTAGTTATGTAGTGAATGGGGAACTTTTGATCCCACAACTCTCTTCAGTATCTGAAAAGCGGGCGGGCTAGGGAGTGGGCGCGGGCTAGGAGAGGGTGGAGGATTCCTTTCTCGTCCATCCTTTTAGGGTCCCAGCTGGCTATTGCCTTGCTCCACCTCAGCAAGACAGAATGCAGAAGGGAACGCGATGGGTTGTGGGCCCCGGCCAACCCAAACTTGACTCTTTCTTGGGGGGAAACTGACTTTGGAGAGTCAGCTTGGCATCTGGGCGGGACAGGCTCGCTGCATTTGCAGGGTGAATATTGGGCAGATCTGCGTTTCCTCAGCTCAGCAGTGTGATCCAGTCTCTTCACTGAGGATGGATCCATCCCCAACGCTGCACACATGTGGGAAGGTTGTGGGCACCCAAAGGGCCCTGCCACTGACTTGAAACCACAAGCAGCTGGAACATGCCAGTGATGAGATGGAGATGGGTGAGGAGGGGTTGGATGCTTTTTGCCAGGCTGGTAGTAGAGAAATGGCACCGAAGGATAGGGTCCTTGGGGCGGGGGAGGTCCTGGGGTCCGGTACTCAGTGAAAACCAAAGTGGAAAGCTGCCTTTGCCTTCATCAGGCGTCGTTTGAAAGCGCCAGCCTTTCTCATCATCAATGGGAAACTTCCCTGAAACTTCTTTGAGAAGGAATTTGCTATGTTCCCAGGCAAAAGAAAAGGCATGGCCACCTGTTCTAGAAGCTTGGCCAAAAACAACAGGTTCGCCCGTGGCTTTCCCACAACTGTGAATATTCTCCCCAAATAGCTCACCACTCTTTGTCTCTGTCCATGAGAAGAACAAATAATTCATTCTTGAGCTGGAAAAAAAACCCATCAGGTTGACCAGACCACATTGCCTACCAGACATAGTTGAGTTTTTAATTTTTTTTTAATATCCCGATGAGTTTAGAAAACACTCTGAGAGAAAGCACACATGCAGATTCTGATTGGACTCAGGCAAGGCTTTGTAACTGCTTTAATATAGTGGAAAGGGGGAAATGAGGTCGTTGGCCAAGGCTTTTGGTCACTGCATGGCGAAGATGGTGCTGTGACTCAGTGTCATCGCTTTGCATTCTTGGGATTGAAATGAAAATGCCCAAGGACATCTGGTTTAATAATGAATGTCTTTGTATGGATCTTGCCTTTGAGGATTAGAGAATCCTTTACAATCTCGATCTATTTATTCTCTGCCACATCCCCAGGAGAGGAGGAGGCAATCTGATCTTCCTTGAACAAATGTGGAAGTGAAGGTAGAGGAAAATGAGGTATAAAGAGACCCAAGTTAGAAGCCAGGCAGACGACGAACACAACCCTCCCAGAAAGACAGTTGAGGGATCAAAACAGATCTGTTCTACAATGTCCTTTTCTTCTGTTCTGTAATGAGCTCGCAGCATCCCAAGTATGTCTTATGGTTTCCTTTATTTGAAAGTCAAGCCTGTAAAAGTTTGAAAGGCATTTCTGTTCTCATTTGTCCCAACATTGAGAACAGGCAGCTTTTATGACATCAGAGAGAAAGATACTGCAGTTAACCGGAATTTAAAATATGTATCTAAGAAATGTCCCCTTTCAACAGATGTTTTAAGTTTCTGCACGTGGTCAGGAGGCCCAGTGCCTTCAATCCGCTTTTCATTTCTTCCCTGCTACCTCTCCTTTGCGGAGAAAGTTATATGTCAGTTTAAAGTCGGTCATTTTGAAATGCCTTTTTGGAGTTGGCTCTTTCTTGCCACTCATTCTGATTTGCGTTCTGTGTTTGCTCGCTCTGGAGCTGGAAGGGCTGCAAGTAAATCCTTTAATTGGTAGTTGCACGTTATCCACAAACATTCCAGCAAGTTTTAAGGCTATGTGTGGATGTGGATGTCTCCTGGCTTTGATCCCTTGTGTGGTAAATAGACATCCAAGGTAGCTATGGCAACCTGGGCTGTGCTTTGGAGAGAGCAGCGGGGGCTGGGGAGGGGTGGGGGGATTTGGTCATTAGACAAAGAGTAATTTGTTTGATTAGAAAAAGGTGGGGCCGACCAGGACATTTTAAAGCCCACACGATTTGAGGAATTCTCTCTCCGTTCATCAAATCATTTGAATTTTTCTCAACAGCCCAGGAGACACCGTAGCCCAAAGCAGTTCAGTTTGCAGATGCAAAAAGAAATGCTTTGGACTCAACTGATGATTCCTTTTTAAAAAGTAACTTGCAGACTGAAACATGGCAGCCCAGTGTTTCCTATCAGTGTTCCTGTCGAGCTTCTCTTGCACGCGATTTTCAGAACTTGAGGTTCGCGGTAGGAAGACCTCTCCGGCCAGGGCGGCTGCACTTCGGTCGGCCACCTGCAGAGGTCAGGCGCGAAGTGTGGATGAGGGAGCGTTCGCCTCTGCGGGGAGCCAGGCCGACCCGGGCTCCAAGAGAATGGCTGTGCCGACTTGGAACTGGGAGTGATTCTTCTCCTGACCCAAGCCGCGGAGGAAGCGTGTTTATTCAAGGAAGAGAATATCACATTCTCAGTGATTAAAGGCAGGGCTGAAAAGTCAGGTCAGGCAGGAACCTAAGCTGCATTCGGATACATGGCAGTTTATCAACAAGGTTCTTTCTGGCTCATTCTCAGCGCCTCTGGTTTCACCTGAAATCAATCCCAGGGGCTTTGTTCTAGCTGGTTGGTGCTGGCTAAGTTTTATGAACTGGGCCGTTCTAGAAATCTCTTTTAAGAGTGCAAAATTAGGAACAAAAATTAGGGCCCCTTCTGGATCCACAGGTTCTTTTGCTTTTTTTTTTTCTCCAAGGAGATTCTTGGAGAAATGTACCATTGATACCAAATCAGAGTGGTTCATAGCCTTCTTTAGGCTTCTACAGTATTTTTAGGCTTCTTCAGTCTACAGTATTTTTCGTAAAAACAAAATAGAGAAAAGAGTGAAACTCACTGCTTTGTCCTATAAAAGAGAAGTTTTAGCTAATGGAAACAAATACAGTGAAATGAGGAGGGGGAAGAATAGGTCAGAAGAAAATACAAATGACTGGAGCACATGATTTGCATGCAGGAGGCCCAGGTTCAATGCCTGGCCCCACGTGGTTCATTGAGCACCACCAGAAATGATCCCTGAGCACTGAGCCAGAAGTAACTCCGAGCACTACCAGGCATGTCTGAAACACAAAAAGAAAAAAGCAAAAGGAAGAGTACTGTTCATTTGTAGTGCATTTGAAGCAGGTTGGGGCTATTATGTGGGATGAATATAAGATAAAAGTGCTCCACTTCTTGCATTGTGCTGGGACATAAATAGTAGCTCATTTAGTGAAGCTACTTTATTTGTTTAATTAAAAATGTATTAAAGATCCATGATGTACAAAGTTATTGCTAGTTGAGTTTTAGATATAAACTTATACACGTCAAAACTACAGGGTGTTTCTCAAGTCTCCTAAGATTGGGAAAGTCTCAGATTCCATCGTTTGTCAAACGGATTCTTCTGGTCATTTCCTGGTTTGGGGGCCACAACTGGCAGTACTCAGGCTATTCCTGACTGAGTGCTCAGGAGTCACTCCCAGTGGTGAGTGGGGGACGAAGCAGTTCTGGAGATAGAACCCAGGCATCCTGCATGGAGCACTGGGGTGCTATCTATCTATTTCCCTCTCCCTCTCTCTCTAGCACTGGGGTGCTAAACCCAGTCCCACCCCAGTGACCCCAGGTCCCCACCCACCCCCCAGTCTGCCACGTTGACAGGCGTTTTTTTTGGCTTTTTGGGGTCACACCTGGCAATGCACAGGGGTTACTCCTGGCTCATGCACTCAGGAATTACTCCTGGCAGTGCTCAGGGGACCATATGGGATGCTGGGAATCGAACCCGGGTCAGCCACATGTAAGGCAAATGCCCTACCCGCTGTGCTACCGCTCCAGCCCCAACAGGCACATTTTAAAGTTGGTTGTTGTAGTTGCAGCTCATCTTTTCAGTGTAGTGAAGTTGCTTTCGAGTGATGAGTTTCTGTCAGGCCACTTTGATTTGGATATGGCCCTTGACCTCTGAGAAAATTTAATCTAGTGTATAGTTGAAGGGCATGCCGTTGGCTTATTTATGGGGAAAATGCCCATTTATTAATGCCTACTTTTATATGGCTAAGACTCCACATGAAGTTGCTGGGGAGGTGGCTGAGAGGGTTCGAGCAGGGTCAGAGACATAGTCCAGAGGTTAAGGCACTTGTCTTGCCTGTGGCTACCCCAGCTTGATCCTAGACACAAGGACCACATGATCCCCTGAGTGCTACTGGGAGGACCCCCAGAGCACAGCATCAGGAGTAGGCCCTGAGCATTGCCAGGTGTAGCCCCAAATCCCACCCCCACCTCCACCCCTAAAAAAGCACAGGCCTTGCATTCAGGAGACCCGGGTTCTATCTATCTCCAGCTCTGCCTGGTCCCCCAAGCACCACTGGGAGTGACTCCTGAGCACTCAGTCAGGTATAGCCCCTGAGCACTGGCAGGTGTGGCCCGAAAACCGAGAAATGACCAGAGAATCCACTTGACAAACAATGGAATCCGAGACTTTCCCAGTCTTTGGAGACTTGAAAAATGACTTGCAGTTTTGGGACTTCATTAATTTTTAGCCACGTGTCCATTTGTAGACATTTCTTATTTCAATAAATTTATCATAATTTAAGTTTCGTTTCAATGAATTTAGCATAATTATTACATTTTAATTGGTTTTATTTTTTCCTCAGTAGAAAAAAATTACTCATTGCATTTCCCAGTCTAGGAGGTGGGCCAGTTGTTTGGAAACCCAGGCCATTTTCTCCATTGAGAAATGTTGCCATAATTGGGGCAATCTGAAGCATTATTATAAAAAAGGATCTACTTCCTATAATGATTAAATTTCTGTCTGGGAAACGTGGACCCTAGAAGGAGAAAGAGTTGCCACCCTGCAGGTCCCAGGCCAGTGAAACACGGCAAGATTTGCACTGATTTCCACTTTTTCATTTTCTCCAGCCTTTTCATTTCTTCTCAGCCACACTGCAGCGTTGCCTGGCCTATCTTAATCCTCTGTGAATTGAGTTCCCATCATGGCCCATTTCCCCCTCCCCCTCCTCCCAGCCACATTCCTATTTTCTGCAGACAATGGTCTCCACCAGATGTTGGGAGAGAGGGAGAGAAGCAATAAGGATGCGTGAAGGTTCCTGACTCTTAGCCCTTTAACCTTCAAGATGAATCTTTAATTGAGCAAACACTAGGCAGTAGAGCCTGGAGCTGGAAAAAGAAGTTGACCTTTCAGGGACAATATTTGTGGGCAGGGGCGAGCCTTTGGCAAATAAGACTGTGTGTGTGTGTGTGTGTGTGTGTGTGTGCATGTGTGTGAGCATGTGTGTGAGCATGCGCGCCTGCCTGCCTGCCTTCGGGTCAGACCTTTTCGTTTGTTCTTTTCTCAGCATCCTGCTTGAACTTCTGCACCCACTGGGGTCCATGTGAATGACAGCCGGGGCCCCATAGGGGGTCTGAATTAGGGGCATCATGGCATTTGTGGGTTTGGGTGGTTTGTAAGTATGTTATTTGCAAGCTGAACACTGTCTGTTTGCGTTAGAATAAATGGAAAGAGAAAGATTGGAGATTGCTCAGATCCACACAAGTGTGTGTGTGTGTGTGTGTGAGTGAGTGAGTGTGTATATTTGTGAGTGTGAGCGGATGTCCAATTCCATGTTTTTCTGGCTGTCTTGGAATGGCGTTATTCAAGAACAAGAATTGTATCTTAATTCACTCCTCAGGTCTAAGCACAGCACTCTGCACATATTGTCTACTCACAGGCTAGAAGAATTTCAGTAGGAAAGAGAATAGAAAATGCCCCTTAAGATCTGAGGTCTATGAGGGAAAAACAGCATTGGAAAGGTTGGGGAGTTAATAGATTAAAATTGTGAAAAAATAAGTTAGGTCATATCTGTTTGGTTGAATCCCAGATCAAGAACATAGAACATGGCCGTATACCGGGGATATTGGTGGTGGGGAATGTGCACTGGTGGAGGGATGGGTGTTTGATCATTGTGTGATTGTAACCCAAACATGAAAGCTTGTAACTATCTCATGGTGACTCAATAAAATTATAAAAACAAGAACATAGAACGTGGCCGAACACTTGGTTTATATTATACTATCTTGGGGGCACTACAGAAGTGCTTAAGAAATGAGATCCCCACTCCTATAGTTCAAAGTTGACAAGCAATGAGAGAGACTACTACTGTTTGCTTTCATTGCGCTCAACTCATTGTTTTAGCAGATGGCCCCGTGTGCACTTGGTTTATTTTGCCAGGTGAGTGACATGCCCAAGGTCACCTGCAACTAAGGTTATTTCTGGGAGAAGACGAAAGCCTTCTAGTGTATTCCATGCATATGGTGGCCACATTTTATGCAGTAAAAGTCAAGGCATGCTGCATTTTCACTGCTTCTGGGTATAATACACTGAAAGTTATGATTGAAATGATGAGATGGGAATTTCTGAGACATTTAATGGTTTCTGAAGACAACAGGATTAATCCATTTTCAGAGGGTCATCATGGTAGACTCTGTTATCTGTTACAGGCCCAGTTTGAACGGAATATGGCTTCAGTCACATGTATGTTTAAGAGGTCTTCCCCAAGCAGCAAAGTGGAAGGTTGCTGTGTGTGAATAAATGGGATTTGAATGCCTTGATCAGGTAGAATGGCCAGATAGAGCAACATATAAATGAAAGGCTTCACCAAATATTAGAAATCTCTGAGATGCACTAGTAATTTAGACAGGGAGCACTGCTCAACACTTAGCACTTGTGAGTTGCCATTTTGGCACACAGGAATGCTTTTCCCTTCATTAGGAATCAGGTATGAACTAGTATACGCCTAGAATCCGAGTCTTTTGAATTCTCCCTCCTGTTCTCTTTTGACTGAACAACTTGCCTTCTGATAAGATAGAATCTGGATGTTTTAGGCCATATGCTCTTTTAATGTACTAATAAATTCCAAGATAATTGAACTGAGCTGTTGTTTATAATGAATCAAGAGTCCAGAGTGAATGATTTTTGTTTTTGTTTTGGGCCACACTCTGAGGGGCTCAGGGCAGGGCTTCTTTCTTTTTCACTCTGTACTCAGGGATCACTTCTAGCAATGCCTGGGGGACCATATGGAATATGGGATGCCAGGGATAGAACCCAGGTAGGCCACTTGCAAGGCAAGCGCTCTACCCACTGTACTATCGGGCCCAAGAGTCCAGCAGGTTTATATTATTTGTAGGAGGAAATTCTTTTCCCTAAATTCCAAAGAGCCCAGCAGTCTTATATTTTGGTTTTGTTTTCCTCTGTACCTTTGCTCTGACTGAGGTAAGTGAGCATAGGAGAATTCTGTTTACACAGAACAAACTTTACGGACTGAGACGAGTTCTCCATACAACAGCTTGCCCTGCAGAAATAGTGCAAGGAAGTGAACTGGAAAATTTAAGAAGGAGAAGAAAGTGTGAGTTCTTTCAGTCGACATACAGAGAGAGCAGAATTTTTTTTCAAAATAGTGATTCAATGACTCACTCACTGGAGGTTTTCTTCTGATTGGTCAATGTCTAAAGTGGATTTCTAAAGAGAGATTCATGCTGTCTCCCTTTGTATGTGCTTCTGAGTGTAAGAAGGAAAGAATCATGCCCCCATGATTGATGGGGGCATGGCTTTCTGAGTTGACAAAAACATGATAGTTGACTATTAAGTAATGAATATTAATTGCTTAATGCTTCTCAGCCTGATGGAGACACTTCCAGAATATTTGTAACATTTTCCCTTCTAGCATTTCAGCTGTCAGATGCCACCAGTTCACATGTTAATGACATTGTTCTGGTTTAACTAACAAAGAGTGATAAGACATGACTTGTTTGTGACAGGCCTGGAATATTGATAACATAAGACATTAACGCCTGCAGACATAGCTTACATGGTAAAATTCTGGGAGCAAACATGCTTATTATGTCAGGCCAGCATGCTCTGACCTAGTTTTGCCTTTCTGCTTGGAAATTATGTCAGTATTACTTACCTCATGGCCCACGGATGAACAATTTCACATTCTTGTTTATCTCAGTGTCATTTTACGAGTTGTGTGTATTTAGTTCTGACCTCCAAGAAGCCCGACTAATCCTCATTGACTTGTGTTTTCCTTTTGAAATGCGCTTGCTGCAGGATAGAGATGATTTTATGTATTAACCAAACAATCTAAGATGCAGTCTTCAAAGGCATTCATTTCTCCTTGATCCCTAGCCACTACCCTCTTGAAGGCTCCAAGAGGCCAGCCAGTTTTCTGCTGATCAGGATTAGTTTTCCTTTCTTTGTCTTACTGGGATGGAATAGATTACTGTGCCTAAGGCCGCCATAGTTGAATAACAAAAGAAAGAAACAAAAAAGGGAAGACTGAGAATCTGGACATTTTTCAACCCATCCTCCTCAAGCTTACCCATTACATGTTTCTGCTTGACTCATCCTGTAGAAACTGGCCTGAAATATTTTTCCTATTTAACATTTTTATTGAATAATTTTCAAAATGAATTATTTCCTTAGTTGATTTCAAACACATTTTTCCTGCCATTTAATACTTTATATCACTAGGGGGAAAGAACCATTTAATTCTTTCATACTCTTATGAATTCAAATCTTCAAAGAGTGTGAATGCTTCTAGTGATCAACTTACATCAAATTTACAAGTATAATTTGCTACCAAAAGACCTTGAACAGGTTTTGGTGCCCATGTTTTGGCATTCCTTATTAACGAATATAATCAGGCCCAAAGCTCACAAGAATATGTGTTTGTGGCTCCTCTTCAAAAAGAAACCCTTTACTCACGTTTTCTGTTAAAGCTCTTTCTCGCGAGCTCCTTTATATGTCCTCGGTCAGAATGCAGAAAACCTAAGCAAAGGAGTGTGCCCTCTTAATGTGCATCCAAATCAACTGCCTTTTAACCAGGTAAATTGATGATGAGCAATGAATCCTTTCAAGAAACAGTATGAAAGTAATTGGGATAGGCACAAGGCCTAACCTGGATCTCAGGGGACTTGAAACATTGTTTGAAATAGTCAACTCAGAGAATTGTGTTTCCTGTCTGATCCTTATGCTAATTTGAATGCTAGCATCTTAGAAAACCTTCTTTAGAGGATTTCTGGAATCCCTAATTGGTATATAAACAGCGTCACTCCTAAGTGACTCAAAGTTGTGACATGTACCACACGTTGCCTCTTTGTGATACTCAGTTCTTGGTGATGATGTCAGACTGAGCATTGTTTTCTTATTGGAGGCAGGTGCAAATATATTCCCATTGTCTTACATACACAACATAAATCTAACCTTTCTGTGTGCTTGATTTGAACTCTAATTTTGTTCTACTTTCTAGTATGTCCCAGAGACCTAACTCTTCCAGTACCAAAGAGCTTCCCCTCTCTCTTCCTTCACTGTGTGGTCTTCTTTTTTTTCTTTTTGGGTCACACCCAGCAATGCACAGGGGTTACTCCTGACTCATGTACTCAGGAATTACTTCTGGCGGTGCTCAGGGAACCATATGGGATGCTGGGAATCAAATCGGGTTGGCCGCATGCAAGGCAAATGCCCTACCTGCTATGCTATCGCTCCAGGCCCCTGTGTGGTCTTCTGTAGTGACTGTGTACCCTAATTTGTTTGACCCTTTCTTCCTGGCCAAGTGGATTGTGTCTAATCTTTTTGCCTTTACAACAGTGTCATAGAAAAGCCTGGAATATTCACCGGTTGGTATGGAGCAAGGGTGTCTGTATTACAGATCCGTTGAGGTGGCCATCCTGGGTGTGAGGGTCCATGCAGTTTCTGACTTTGATGAGCAAGTGCAGTCACCTGTTTTCTCTTGTTTTGTCTTTTGTTTCTGTTTAAGGACCACATCCTGCAGTGTCAGGGGTATTCCTGCCTCAGCATTTGGGGGTTTCCTCAGCAGTGTCCATGTGGTGCCAGGCCTGTTGCATGCAAAGCATGTGCTCCAGTTCTTTGAGCCAACTCCCCACAGGTTATCTCTCTTTGGGGGATTGTTCTAAATAATAACGTTTAGTCAATCTTTATAGTTTTTTTTTTTTGCTTTTTTTGGTCACAACAGGCGATGCACAGGGGTTACTCCTGGCTCTGCACTGAGGAATTACTCCTGGCGGCACTCAGGGGACCATATGGGATGCTGGGATTTGAACCCGGGTTGGCCGAGTGCAAGGCAAACGCCCTACCCACTGTGCTATCACTCCAGGCCCAATCTTTATCGTTTTTTACTGAGGTGATATATATCTTGTTGATGACTATCCCCATGTATGTTGGACATAATCCCAGAGGGACTCCTGTGATAACTAGCTAATACTAATGATTTGGTATCAATGGATGTGGAGCTGACTCACAGCAGACATTCATGTAGTGTCTAGATTTCTGGGCCTGTTTATCACTTTTTCTCCTTCTCTAGGCAGTGAATATCAAGGGCTAAGCTGTGTAAAACAAAAATAACCTCAAATATTAACAGCTTTGTAAACCACAGTGCCTGAAATAAAAATTTTTTAAAAAAGCCTCTGAAGTGCTGAAAGCCTTCTATGAAGATCTGATTCTGAGAGGATGCTTACATTTTTTAGTCTGGTTTGTTGGAATTGCAACCATTTTCCAAGGAACTGAGATACTTCACTAAACAATGCAGAGCCTGGAAAAGTCTCTGTCGAAATAGGAAGTCTCTTTAACCTCTCAGATACCATATGTCAGGGTGCGTCACTTATAAGAGAAGTTTTACTGTTTCTGTAATTATATTATATATAGAATCTCCTGCCCCCACGCCAGGGTGTCTTCACTGGGGTCCCCTCAGAAAGGGGCGAGTTGAGTTTCCCTCCCCACCCCAAGCAGAGCCCAGCAGCTGACAACCTCCAGAACGCAACCACTGCCATGCTCAAGGCCACTCTCCACACACTCGGATGAGCCTCACATGAAGGAACCAGCAGAGGAGCCCAGGTATGTGAGATCCAAGCCTGCTCGGATCGGGACTGGGCCTCCTCCACCCAGATCCCCAGTTTTCCAGTAGCTTGGCAGTCACACCAACAAAATGCCCCCGGTGCCATGTAATCTCATCAACGGCCAAGATTCAGAGACTATAAAACAAAGCTCCCAGAAGAGAGCGATGCAGAATCTCGCATGGCAGAGCCTGACAAGGTCCCCATGGCATATTCAATATGCCAAAAACAGTAACAATAATAGGCCTCATTCCCCTGACCCGGAATGTGACAGGGACGAATGGAGACATTACTGGCGTCCACTCAAACAAATCAGTGAGCAACAGGACAACAGTGATACAGTGATATTACATATATATGCGAATAAAATGAAGGAAAGGGTAAAATATTAGCACTCTGAAGATCACGGTTCAGAGACACTTCATCAGACAACTCCTGTGAGAAATTCTCCACGGAGGCCTGCACTTTTGCACATCTGTGGGCAGAGGCCCTCGTTGCCTTGGGTTTGGACACTCTTTCCAAGGACCTGTGCCAGTGAGTGGTAGTCTTGACTGTGACACAGCTGCAACAGGCTAGCATATTGTCCGTTACAAGAGAGTCCGCTCCCTCAGCCCACGGCCTTGTCCTTGAGGCAATCACGGGAACTGCACGGGATCTCTGTGGGCTACTCCATCTGCCCGTGGGACTGGGAAGGCAGGACAAGCAGTGCACAAAGCTTATGCTCCATCCTGTAGAGTAAGAGTCCTTTATCTCTGAGCCAGGAGTTACAAGTCTTCTGTCAACAACTAAGAGACACCAGCAGGCCGAACTATTGTCTTGCAAGTCATGTAAATTCTCCATTTCTCCACAATTCTTTTTTTTTTGCTTTTTTTTTCTTTTTGGGTCTCACCTGGCGCTGCACAGCGGTTACTCCTGACTTTGCACTCAGGAATTACTCCTGGCGGTGCTCAAGGGACCATATGGATGCTGAGGATCGAACCCGGGTCAGCAGCGTGCAAGGCAAACGCCCTACCTGCTGTGCTAACGCTCCAGCCCCTCTCCACAATTCTTGACAATAGCATTCTGCAACTTCTTAAGGACTGAGTCTCAACCAGGTGCTATTCTTTTTTTCCCATTTTGAGGCCACACCTGGGGTTGTTCAGTTGGTTACTCCTGGCTCTGCACTCAGGAATCATTCCTGTTGGTGCTCAGGGAACCACGTGGGATGCCAGGGATTGAACCCAGAATGGCTGTGTGCAGGACAAATGCCTTACCAACTCTACTTGGTGCTGTTCTAACTGGCAAAAACTCACTCAGTCTTTATAACAACCCTAGACTAAGTTATATTCCTTCCATTTTAAGGGAAGGTAGCTGCAATCACACATGATAATTAGATCATTACTATAAAATCTTATTCATGCTTGGTTTTCTGGCAGACAGCGTTCCCACACTGATCAATTCACCAGTGTCCTCTTCCCTCCACCAGTTGCCCCCTCACCCTCACTGCCTCCCGCCCACCTGTCTGCTTCTATTAGATGTGCTTTTTAAAAATTGTTTCTCACTGTGGTTTAGTAGGGTTGCTGCTAAGGTTTCATACACCTCCTCCTCCTGGTTGAAAGCTTCCCTCCACTGTAGACCTTGCCCCCTGCCTGTCCTCCCTCCCCACACCCTCAAGTGTCATGTTTCCTACTGAAGACCAGTTCTCATCTTTGTTTCCATTGTCCTTGGGTATTCCAGATAAAGCTAATTCTAGACAAAGGTTTTTTTTAATTTATTTTTTTATTAATTAGTGAGTCACCATGAGGGTACAGTAACAGATTTACACATTTTCATACTTGTGTTTCCCTCATATAATGTTCGAGCACCCCTTTCTCTACCAGTGTCCATTCTCCACCACCAGTGAACCCAGTATCCCTCTCACCTCCCAATCCCATTCCCCCTTCCCCCTGCCCCCCCCCCTCTGTGGCAGGGCATTCCCTTTTGTTCTCTCTCTCCTTTGGGTGTTGTGGTCTGCAATAGGGGTATTGAGTGGCCATCCTGTTCAATCTATAGTCTACTTTCAGAACGCATCACCCCTCCCGAGCGGGTCCTCCAACCAGAGCTTACTTTATGTTCCCTTCTCTATCTGAACTGCCTTTTCCCCCAGCATGTGAGGTCAGCCTCCAAGCCATGGAGCCAACCTCCTGGTACTTATTTTCTAGACAAAGGTTTATCCTAAAATATTTGTGTTCTTTTTTTCCACCATGCTCTTGTGATCTTAGCAGGTTCCACTTAAATGTAGCAAAGACTCTTGGGGGTGAATTTTGACAAGAAATTTACCGAAAAGAAAATAAGCCACTGAAATAAAGATGGATTCCCCAAATACTAAATACATTTTCAGGTGCATCAGCTTCATTGTATAACAAATATAACAAGACTCAAAAGTACTTAAGAATGTGTGTTGACAGTATTTGAAAAGTGCTTCCAGACTTTGTAGATTGTATGGAGAGAAAGCTTTGGAGAAAGATTAAGTATATACATACAAGCCAAAGAAAAGGTCCTCCTTTGTTTGCAGGATATTTTGGAGGAAATTTTTACTTCTAAAGTGAGAATACAACTTATTCATAGTTTACAAGTGCTCTCCTAGAAGGAAACGATCAGGGTTTTCTTTCTATACTTCATTTTTTAAAGTTTTATTTATTTATTCGTTGATTTATTTATTTTGGCTTTTTGGGTCACACCTGGCGATGCTCAGGAGTAGTTACCTCTGGCTCTGCACTCAGGAATAACTCCTGGCATTTCACAGGGGACCATATGAGGTGCTGAGGATCGAACCTGGGTTGGCTGCATGCAAGGCAAATGCCCTACCCACTATACTACCACTTCGGCCCCTCTTTCTATACTTTATTTGATGTCCTTTCAGAAAGTCTCTTTGGAAGCTATACCACTGTAACTCCATACATATTTTATTTAACTCCATTTAAGATCAGTGTTAAGAGTGACATCATACACACTCTGAACACATTCTTTATGAGCAGGAATAAGAGGCACACTTATTATATAACTATATAGCAAAGTGTTGCTAAAACCCCAAATAATGTGTTATTTCCAATATTGTCTGATAAGTTCTAATAAATCAAGTAATTACTTTTTAGCAAGAGAAAAGGCGAACTTTTATGTGCAAGAGGGCACATAGACAACTGCACAGGTACTTTTTACTTATTATTTTACTATTTGGTTTGGGTTGTGACAAGCTGTGCTCGGGACGTACTCCTGGCTCTGTGCTCAGGGCTTAACTCCTGGCTCTGTGCTCAGGCCTTACTCTGTCTCTGTGCTCAGGGACCACTCCTGACTGTGCTTGGATAGGACAATATGTGATGCCAGGGATCTAACATTGGTTGGCCAAATGCAAGACAAGTGCTTTACCCACTCTACTATCTGTTAGCCCCTTCCCAAGCTCTATTTTAAAGGAACAGTGCCATGGGGTAACCCTGATAATGCCACTTTGTTCCCCAGTTATGCTCATCTTTGCGTTCCTTCATTCTTGTATATGGAAGCAATGCATAAAGTGATCTTTTAGAGTTACAATCTCTTCTTAGACTATCAATTCCATGTAACATATCACCATTGAAGGTATAGGGATTGATTTGTTGAGATTATAGTAGCAACAGATCTGATCCCAAATCGAATCAGGAAAAAACACTTCAATTTTCGGGCCATCTTCTTGGTTTTGTTTTCGGCCACACATGGCAGTACTCAAGGCTTATGCCTGGCTCTGAGCTCAAGGATCACTCCTGGTGAGCTTAGGGGACCATGTGGGGTGCTGGAGATCAAACCTGCGTCAGCTGCATGCAAGCCCTCCCCACTGTACTAACACTCTTGCCCCTTGGGGCCAATCTTTTTGATAATTCCTTGAAGAAGTCCTTGAAACCTGTATAGCAAATGATCAGAATTTCCCTCACTGTCTTCAAGCTTACTCTCTATTGGATGTATGGATTACTAAATTCATTGATGGAATAGAAATTTTTAAAATGTAACATCGACTGTTTGGGATAAAATATCATGTAACAATAACGTGTGTTACAATTCCATGTAACACAACATCACCATTGAAGGTATGGGAATTTTCTAATACTCTTAACTATTACTAAAAATCTCATTTGATATCAGAACAGATTTTACAGTTTTCTAGTGCTAAGTAGCAGAGATAATTCACTTTTTTCTGGTAACAAAACTTTCTGAAAGTATTTCAAACTGAACAATAGTTTTGAGGTTTTAACTTTTGAACGAACCCCTTGCAGAAAATGTAATTTCAAAACATGCAGAATATTTTTGGTAAGTTCAGCTATGTCAGTGAAGTGGTACAAGATTTTCAATCGTTGTGTTCTTTATAATTAATGTCAAGGTCAAGTCTTCCCAATAAGTGATTTTCTTAAAAGATTACATATATTTTTGACTTTCAAGTTTTCTCATGAGATCTTGTCTAGTGATAATTTGGAAAAAGTTACATAAAAATGAAATTTATCATTCAAATTTATATCTTTAATCCTAAAAACCACTACTCTTGCTCAAATACCTTTTCTTTTTGTTGTTGCTGTTCCGTTTGCTTTTATTTGGGGTGACCATTCCTGGCTGAGCTCAGGTCTCATTCCGGACTCTCTTCTCTGGCTGGATCCTGGCTGGGATTTGGGGACCGTTTGGTAGGGCTAGAACCCAGATTGACCACATGCAAGGCAAGTGCCTTACCTGCCATACCATATCTCCATCCCCTGATACCTTTAAAAAGTTATTTTTGATATCTGGACAGGTCAGACCTCAATATTTACTTATACGTGTTAGCTATGCTTTCGTTTACTAAATCCTGCCATAAATGTTATTTTTTAAAAATATGTTGCCATTGACAACATATTGCTTGTTTGTTTGTTTGTTTTTTGGGTCACACCGGTGGTGCACAGGGGTTACTCCTGGCTCTGCACTCAGGAATTACTCCTGGTGGTGCTCGGGGGACCATATGGGATGCTGGGAATTGAACCCGGGTTGGCCGTGTGCAAGGCAACCGCCCTATCACTCCAGCCCCACATATTGCTTTCATCGCTTTCAAAAACACGTCTTTCTTTGGCGTTGAACCATTAAAACTGCCTTACACTGAGACTAACACCAACTCCTTTCCTTATCACCCCTCTTGGCACAGACTCCTTTCTCTCTTCCAAACCTAGACTGTCATCAGTGCCTCCTCTCGAACATCCCCGGGAATGCTAGCACAGTATCCACTGTCCTGAGAGCCACTGCAGTGTGGGCCATAGTGTGCACAGTGGGGTGGACTTAGTCCTTTGAGGAAATCTATGCTGTTTCCCTCTTGCTTCCCCTCACTTTGGGCCTCTCTCCCAGGCAGAGCCCACGTGCCGCCGCTCTGTTCTCCGATAGCGCTTCAAAGACGGAGTTAACAGGGCCTTCGGGGGGCATTTCTTCAGGTTAAATATGCCCAGATGTGTCTGATTTAGACTTTATCCTTCAGGATCAAGCAATGCTAGTAAGTACAAATGTCAAACAGTTAAATGGCCTCTCTACGGGAGAGAGTCACCTGATTGGAGGAAAGACATACCATTTGGCCTCTGGTACCCGGTGACCTAAAGCCACTATTTTAAATTCTCACTGCTTAGATTATAGGGACTCAGTGTAGCTTGCTTTTGGGATGGAAATACTGAGTCTTGGTTCGCGAGTGAGCCGTAAGATGATAACAGGCAGCTAGGTACTAAGAAAAATAATTGTTAATGGACAAGGTCTGTTTTTTATGCTTTGGCTTCTGGACCACACCCTGTGGTGCTCAGGACTGTTTCTTGCTCCATTTTGTGCTCAGGACTGGCTCCTGATTGTGTTCTGGGGATTATGGGTTGCCAGGGACTCAAACCTGGACCTCTTGTGTTCATAGCTTGTGCTCAGCTCATTAAGCAATCTCTCTCTGGCTTTCAAGGTTTGCGTTTTGTTTTGTTGCTTGTTTAAATACTCCGCTGATTTTCACTGTACCTTGCTGATGTGTTACAGAACTCAAAAGAGTTATCAAATAAAGGAAGTATAATACGGACTGGAGTGATAGCACAGTGGGTAGGGCATTTGCTTTGCATGCAGCTGACCCAGGTTTGATTCCTTTGTCCCTCTCGGAGAGCCCGGCAAGCTACCGAGAGTATCCTGCGCACACAGCAGAGCCTGGCAAGCTCCCCGTGGTGTATTCGATATGCCAAAAACAGTAACAACAGATCTCACAATGGAGACATCACTGGTGCCCGCTTGAGCAAATCGATGAACAATGGGATGACAGTGCTACGGTGCTATAATACATAAGAGAAAGACATAGCATGGAAAAGTAGGAAATGACAAGAATGAGGAGTTGGGAACTTTAAATATTTGGAAAGTTAAAGGCAACTTGATTCTTTTCAACATGTTAAGAAATTATACCATTTTTACTTAAAGACAGAAACTCTGGAAAATGCTCAAGGTGTTCGCAATAAGTTACTTAGGGATTAATGGATTCCAATATCTAATTGCAAGTAAGATCTTTGGGAGCTTCCATCTGAAGCCAGCAGTTAGCACCAGCCTTAGAGCTGCCACTTGTAAATAGAAGATTGAATAGAATGTGGTAGGGGATCCCCTGGGGGTCGCTGGGCCATTGGGATCCACATGGGCTGTAAGTAAAGTTTATGGCCTTTTTATATGCTACAAATGAGGGGAAGGCTGGGAGGAGGGAAACTGGGGACAATTGGTGCTGGGAAATGTACACTGGTGGAGGGATCGGTGTTGGAACACTGTATGACTGAAACCCGACCATGAACAGCTTTGTAACTGTGTATTACACTGTGATTCAATAAAAAAAAGTTTATGACTATTTTTATTATGTTCTAAACTCAAAGGAAATTGCATAGTCTTTTCCTTTTAATGGTTGTTTTTCATCACATATTTGGAAATCTGGGGACTTATGACATTAAAAGCAAAGAGATTTTTGGCTTTAATTTTCTGCTCGGGAGAAGCTCTGGTTCTCTCTTGAACATTAATCTCTCTGTCTCTCCTCTTCCATTTCTCTAGGCAAAATTATTTCAATAATACTATTTTGCGGGGCTGGAGCGAAAGCACAGCGGGTAGGGCATTTGCCTTGCACTCAGCCGACCCGGATTCAGTCCCCAGCATCCCATAGGATCCCCCAAGCACCGCCAGGAGTAATTCCTGAGTGCAAAGCCAGGAGTAACCCCTGTGCATTGCCGGGTGTGACCCATAAAAGAAGAAAACAACCACAAAACACCCTATTTTGCTTCACTGAAAAATTCAAGAGATTATGGGTGGGTAGGCATCAGAGGCAAAGGGGTGTTTCTTTTTGAGGGATGTGAGTGATGAGAATGCTCTGGAATTAGTGGTGATTCCATGAATGCACAAAAATCCAAGTGTACACCTTGAATGTGAGTTTTGAATTGTGAATTCTATTTCAAAAGAGCTGTTTTTAAAAATGATAAGTACTCGGGGCTGGAGCGATAGCACAGTGGGTAGGGCATTTGCCTTGCACGCGGCCGACCCGGGTTCGAATCCCAGCATCCCATATGGTCCCCTGAGCACCGCCAGTAGTTCCTGAGTTCAGAGTCAGGAGTAACCCCTGTGCATCGCCGGGTGTGACCCAAAAAGCAAAAAAGAAAAAATGATAAGTACTCAGCATTTATTTAAAAAATGAGGCGAGGCTCTTAATGCTCACCTGTCATTTACTGATTGTTATAGAGGATTTTATTTCAGATTAAATGAACTCATTCCCAGGGCCGGAGAGAGAGGACAATGGGTAAGGCACTTGTCTTGCACTGGAATGACTCGGGCTCGATCCCCAGTTTCCAAGTAGTTCTCCTAAACCCACCAGGAGTATACCCTCCTGAGTATAGAAATCAGGAGTAACCCATGAAAAGAACTCATTCCTTCTAGAAAGGGAACTCGTTCCTTCTCAGACAGTCCGTAGACTCTAGCAAATGCAGGTGGTGGGCACAGCTATGAACTATTCCTTCTTCCTCTCCCCATTGCCAATAATTGGATGATCAGGAGAAAGGAAAGTGTCTGTTCTTGTGTGTGTAAGTGTAAGAAGGACAGTGCTCAGCTATAATGTGAGACTTTCAGGTTCCATGGAAGTTCTCCTAGGACGTGGTCTTAGGTTCTATGGAAGTGCTCTTAGGGGCAGAGTTTCTAGTTCTTAACACTCTTCTCCTACCATATAACTCTAGGCCAGGGGTCAGTAGGTGGGTTCTGAAAGGTGGGATAGTAAATACTGCATAGGTAATACAGTCTCTCAAACTTACTCAACTTTTTAAAGTTGTTCACAATAATTTATTACCTTTAATATTCCAACACCAATCTCACCACCATGACACCTTCCCATGACCATATTTCAAATGTTTCCACCCCGGTCCCCAAAGCCTGCTTCCAAAGCAGGACTAAATAATTTATTTTGTATTGCTTGTTATGAATGATCGCTAAAAATGATCCAAAAAAGTTTCCTTAGAGGAAAGAAACTCACTCAACTTGGCCGTAAGCAACCGGTTAGCAATTGGGCCTGAATGCCAAGAAATATTTATGAACACTGAGATTTGTATTTCAGATCATTTTCCCTTGTCACAAAATACGACTCAGCTTATTTTTAACCACCAGATACATCAAAACCATTTGTAGTTTGTGAGCTACACAGAGCAGGCAGAGACTAGTCTGGGGCACAGTGGCCTGCGGCCCACCGTGTGTCAACACTGGGCTTCTCACTTAGAAGGGGACTCTGGAACTAGAGAGGTAGTACAGGGAGTAAGGTACTTGCCTTGCATGTGGCCCACCCTGCTTTGAATCCTGGCATCCCAGATGGTTCTACAAGCCTCACCATGGGGAACCCCTGAGCACAGAGCCAGAAGTAAGACCTGAGCACTGGCCAGGATGGCCCTAAAGTCAAGGAGAAAGAGGTTCAGGGAGAGGGGACACTTGACTGCTGAGTATGTGAAGCACATGTCATCCCTGAGCTAGCGCATAACTTAAAGCCAGAAGTAACTGCCCTGTTGTGTTCAAGGTCCATCTATGAAGAGACTCCGTTGGAACAGTCAACTTTGAGCAAATTATGAAAAATCAGCCATCAGGCTGTTCTTTCTTTACTTTTGGGCTACATCCAGTGATGCTCAGGAGTGACTCCTGACTCTGTGCTCAGGTATCACTCCTTGGTGGACTAGGGGTCGGGGGGGGCGGGGGGGGGAAATCCATATGGGACACCGCAGATCATACCAGGGTTGGCCACATGCAAGACAATTGCCTTACCCACTGTCCTATCACTCCAGTCCCTCTTTTCTAAAGAATGGAGGATAATAATGCAGCCATATCTCATTTTGAGATTTTCATTTGTTTTTGACTTCCCAAGCAGTTTCTAGCAGGCCGAGGGGCCACTCCTGGCAACAGCTGGACAATAGGGTGAGTTAGTTGAGTGCGAGGACCCAAGGTACAAGGCTTCTTGGGACATCCAGTGCCAGGGCCTTCATGGGTGCCCCCTGCATTGCTAAGCCTGTGCTTGAAGGGCTCTTGGACAGTGCACCAGATCCTGTCCCCTGTGCTATCTCTCAAGCTAAGATTTTCATCTTGATTTAAAGATGATTTCTTGATTTCATCTTTACATCAAGAAACTGGCTATCTTGAGCATAGCCTTGGAGTCTGCCAAGGCTGTATTTGAAAGCCCTGAGAATTTTTCATTGCCCCTGGCAGCTGGACTTTAACAGCAAAGTTATTCTTTAAATCCATTAGAAAAAAATATCAACAGTGCTTCTTTATACTTGATTGCATTTGATACATTTCCAGAAAGATGATCTTTAATTTGATTAATGGGTGCATCCATTGTTATTTTAATGCCAAGTCATTTCCAGAATGAAGAACTCTTGAGCAAGCACAGATATTAAATCTGAAAGTCCCTCATGTTCCATTCCCCAAAGGATCCTTGGAGCTAGATCACACAAAAACTGGTTCCTGGGTAGCAGCTGGGAACACACAGGCAAGAAAGCAGTTGGAAAACATGTAGTTCTTTTACTATTACACTTTGGGGATTTATTCTCTCATTTGGAGAGCTTGGGGATTTAGCGGTGGTCTGACACACACCTTGCCATCTAAACAACCACCTGAGTTCTGACTGTTCAGAAGCTCACAGAGATCACAGTTCGCACATAGAGGGTGTAGATAGCCATGATGAATTAAACCTCCTCACGGGGCAATGGCTGACTCAGTGTTTCAGAACAACTAGTAGAAATGCCCAAATTGAGACAGAAACTGTAGAACTTTCTTCCTAATTCAGTCTTTTTAAAAACATTTTATTGAATCACCATGAGATAGTTATAAGCTTTCATGTTAGGGTTACAGTCACACAATGATCAAGCGCCCATCTTTCCACCAGTGCACATTCCCCACCACCAATATCCCTGGTATAGCCCTCTTTCCCACCCTCCCCCTGCCTCCATGGCAGACAATATTCTCCATATGCTCTCTCTACTTTGGGGCATTATGATTTGCAATACAGATACTGAGAGGTTATCATGTTTGGTCCATTATCTACTTTTAACACACATCTTCCAACCTGACCGATTCCTCCAGCCATCATTTTCTCGGTGATCCCTTCTCTATTCCAGCTGCCTTCTCCTTTCCGCTCATAAGTCAGGCTTCCAGCTATGGAGCAATCTTCCTGACCCTTGTATCTACTGTCGTTCGGTGTCAGCCTCATGCTATGTTGTTTTATACTCCACAAATGAGTGAAGTCCTTCTATGTCTGTTCCTCTTTTTTCGAATCATTTCACGTAGCACGATACTCTCCATGTTCATCCATTTACAAGCAAATTTCATGACTTCATCTCTCCTAACAGCTGCATAGTATTCCATTGTGTAGATGTACCAAAGTTTTTTTAACCAGTCATCTCTTCTAGGGCACTTGGGTTATTTCTAGATTTTGGCTATTGTGAACAGTGCTGCAATGAACATATAGGTTCAGATGTCCTAATTCAGTCTTAAACTTACTCTTCTTACCCTTGATCCATGTCAAATACAGTATTTTCTGAGAAAAGACAGCTTCCATATGGCACCAATCTTGGATTGTCAAGACTCAAGTGTAGCAGAAAGGTTGACTGTGGGTTTATTCTGGTAATAACAGAAGAGAGGTTCATTTTTTAAAAAAAAATTTAATTGAATCACTGTGAGATAGTTACAATGATTTCATGATTGGGTTTCAGTCATACAATGAGGTTGTTTCTCAACTTTAGCTGCCTCTCGCATCCTTGATTCCTTCCCATGGTCCCCCTGTCCTTCTAGTTAGCCCCCTTATCTTAGCCCTCATTTACATGATTCTTTTTTTTTTATTGAATCACCATGTAGAAAGTTACAAAGCTTTCAGGCTCAAGTCTCAGTTACACAATGCTCATACACCCATCCCTTCACCAGTGCACATATTCCACCACCAAGAACCACAGTAAACCTCCCCCCCAACCCCCACCCTTACACAATTCTTGTCTCTGGAAACCTCGAAATATCCTGGGAGCCTGCTGGAGGCCAGATGAGAAATGATGACCTAATTAAGAGTTGTAAGTATATCATTCATTCATAGGTACACTTGGTCTGACTGTCAAACTGAGAAGTGAAGGTGAATCTGTTTACCAGTGCCGGGTAATCAATTCCCACTGACTTACAGGTGAAGTCACACCCATTTTCTAGCTTGGGCTTCCATGAAGTAAGAATCACATGGTACTGTTCAAGCTAGGTTCTTTTCTCAAAACCCTGTAGAAGAATATGTTAACACACTCAATCCAGTTGTTGGCAGAATCCATTTTCTTGGGTTTGGAAGACTGTACTGCCCATGCTTTCTTCTGAAGTCGTACCCACACTTTTTCTCACATGGACATCTCAGAGCAGCAACAGCATGAGTCTCTTGCACACAGTATAGCTTCCAAGTCATTGTCATCATTTAGAAAAGCTGCTCTGTTTTCAGTTCCCTGGCCTGTCTCCATACTTGAACATCAGCTGTGATATAGAACAGGATACACCCAAGACGGCGGTGTCACAGTCGGAGGTCCGAGTGCATTTGGACCCACCATCCGCCTGCCACCGACTGTCTCTTCCTTTGTATATTCTATGACCTGTGGTAGCAGCAGTTTGTGGCCAATCGTTCCACTCTCTCCCAGGGTGAAAGGGCAGATGAGAGACTTTATAGCTTTTCATTCCTCCAGACACTTGCTCCTTCCTGCAAGGAAATCTGTATCTTCTGGCATTCTCTTCTCTCCTTCACTACCTCCTTTGTGACTGTGCCAGGAAGCACCAGAGAACAGATGCTCGGAGTTGGAGGCAACTGGAGGTTGTTGGGAGGAGGTGTGCAGGGGGCACGGGTGGCACCAGAGGGCAGCACAGAGTAAGAGCTGGTCCACCTAGAGCCATGGCCTGGCCCTGCACAGCAGCTTCTGAGCAACAACTGCTTGCCGTCTCCCACCTCACTGACCACTTAGGAATATTCATGGCAGAAAACCAAAATCAAAAATCAATCCCTTCTTGGAACCTCAGTTTCTCCAGTTCAGAAATAGGCTGGGGTTCATTCAAGGATGCGGCATCCCAAGGGGAAAAATTCATCTTTTTGGGAGATGCCAAGGCCAGTCTGACCCATCACGTGGTGTTTTGAAAGGTATTTTCATTGTGGGCCCCACCCACGGAGGCCTTTCAAATCTCCTTTTTTCTAATCAGCCAGTTATAACTGTATATCCATTATGTGTACTGTGCTTTGTACGTAAAAAAGAGTGCTTTTTTGCCACCAAGAACTAATTTTCCCCCTTGGGGGCAATATCAGCCTCATTGACCATGCCTGTTGTAATAGGGAAAATAAATTGCTCCCATTTTAATCTTTATTAAATCTTCAGCTTCCACGGTCTGTTTGGCAAGTGGCAGTAATACTTCAGTTGTACTAAAAGGTACTTAAGGTTAATCCTGAGAAATCAAAAGAGTCTTTGAACATGAAAAATTACCATATATATTACATTTAAAATAACAACTTGCAAAGCCAAAGTATAACCCCCTGTTTGTGGATAAGATGTAGAGAAAAATGACGAGAAAGATCAATCTGCTGGTGCTGCTTTTCAGTGGTTAGTCTTCTGTGGGCATTTTGCTTTTGGGGAATGTTATAATTGAATATGTATTACATTGGTGTCAAGAAAAATATCATTAGAAAAGTCAACCATTCTCCTTTCTGCCTTCAACACTGGGGATTAATGGGCGGTGCAAAGTCAATCATTCACGAAGGAGAAGGAGAAATATTTTGCACGACACAGCCCATTCGGGATTCCTTTAGATCTCTAGAGGGCTTTATGCCTCCAAGGTTATTGTTCACTCTCCTTAATTCTGGTTGAACAACATGTCCATTACTTGGTGCAAAGAAATACCACCTACCCAAGAGTCGTTCTCTTCTCAGAGCAAACTCTTAGTGTCCCCAGAGCAACCTTAGCCCTGTTTACTTTGGATATTTCAGGAGTTACTCTACGTTTAAACTGTGGTGAGTCTTTAAGTCCTTGTTTTAAATTCATAAACTGCCTGTAATCTTAGAAAAATGTCAGGTTCCACTCTTGAGAGGTTTGGAAACCTGACATAGTGTTGCTCGTTTGGGGCGTAGGCTGCTTCCATTCTGAACACCTTGTTCCAATTTACGTCTGAGGGAATTATATGCAGGTCAGGGCCGAGGGCCGCTTATAATTAATGGGGTGGACAAGTGGATTTTTAGTGTTTCATAAAATAAAATGGAAATCACATGTGCTTAGAATAGTTATGTGTTTTAAAATATTTACATCAATTCCAGTAAACATTAACTATAACTGATATATGTCTCCTGTGAACTTGCTTACTGGGAGGTTAAAAGCCATTCTTCACTGAGTAGACGGGATGGAAAGCCAGTTGCACCTATATGTAGCCTCACAGACGCTTGGGGGAGATACTGGTGAGTGACTTCATGGAATTCATTCAGCCTTGGGCTTTTCAGCTAGTTTCCTTTCATGTTGAAAGCACCCACTATTCAGTATGATTTGGATGTCAGTCCTTTTCAGGGAAATTGGATAGTATGTAGCTGGTGAGATTCCTGACCTGAGATTCCTCGTGGAGATGCAGAACCCACGCATTCCTATCCAAGGCCTTTTCAGTTCAATCCTTAGAAAGGGCTGAAGTCCTAGCAGGATCCACGTTTTCTTTCTACATCAGAAATTTCCATGTATCTGGTGGATATTATAGCGATGTATTGCTGAGAAACGTGGGCCCTTACCTGGCTTTGGCCACATGACAATTTAGCACAGAATTATGCCTCTTAGTTTCCTCACAGCACAGCGGGGGAAAGGACACCTGCTATTTAGAGTTTGGGTGGGACTTAGAGACAATTTACATAAATAGAGTCTACAGTAGTCTTACCCAAGAAGCCTAATGTAAGACTAGAGTTCTCTTTGTTGGACAATAATTTAATTCAATCTGAAATTATTATTCGGTAATTCGAGGCGGCACGGTGTAAATGTCTGTGGAAAATTGAACCGTGAAGCCCAAGCCAGGTGTGGTCACAACCACATTGAACCAAGATATTTGCAGCCAGTTTGGAGCCACTGTAAGTTTCATCTTGGTAAGCTGAGATTTATACATCAGCGAGTGAAACTTGACTTTGAAGTCAGAGGGAAGTACAGTGAAAAGTACAGTATCAAAATTATTCCTTTGGGGTCTAGAGAGCTAGTTCGGCAGGTCAGATGCTAGCCTTGCATGGCCACCATCAATGTAATTCTTGGCACCACCAGGAGTGATCCCTGAGCACAGAACTAGTTATAACCCCTGAGAAACTCCAGGTGTGGCCAACCCTACTCTCAAATAAATAAACACTGATGACATACTCACTTTTTACACCTACATGAGTATTAAGTAGAGGAGTAATTTTTGTTATGTTTGGTTTTTTGAGCCACACCTACTGGTGCTCAGGGCTTACTGCTGTTCAGGGAGCACTCCTGGCAGGGTTTTAGAAACCATATGGAGTGCTGAGGATCAAACCCGGGTCAGCCACATGTAGGGCTGGCTCCCTACCCTCTGTACTATCACTCCGGACCCCTAGAGGAGGAATTTTTGTCTGTTTCCTCTAGCACACAAACACTTTCATAAAAAACAACCTACTTATCAGTTTCTATTTCTCTTTAAATTTTGTATTAAAGAACTGTGTTTTACAAAGTTATTGATAGTTGAGTTTTAGGCATATAAGATTTCACCACAGTTTTACATTATACTTTCCCAAGATATTTGTGAAATACATGGAAAAGAGTGATAGTATGGATTCATGTAAAATTCATGGTCATGGATCTAAATATATGTTCAGCTCAGCCTTTTAAATTACCTGTGTTTATAATAAAATGAGAAAACTGTTTAGAATGATGGTTGCAAGGAACAATAAAATTTGGGATTACCTAAGAACCTTTCAATTTGATCTACTATGTGGTTTGTAGTTATAACTGTAGACTCATGCATCTTAGTAATGTTTCAATGAGGATTTAAGCATAAAAAGTTTTTTTGGGGAGGGGGTGTTAGTTAACCAGAAAGTTTAATTAACCAGAATGTTCCCATTTCCAGAGAATGCCAATTAATTGGAGTTTGACTCAACTTTTGTTGTAATCCTGGTTCCCACGGAGACATGAATACTGCATGTCTGACTGATTTCTTGGGACATGCGAGCACGCCCCAAGAACACCTTGAATGAACAAGGCAGTGGTAGCCATTTGTTTGAGGATTTTAGTTCTCACTAAAATAGAGCTGGAGAGGGTGGACACTCACTGGCAGAAGTGTTTCTGGCTAAAGAGATTCAGCTCATGAATGCCCTGATTTCACTTTATTTTCCTCTTTCAAGTACACTTTCCTCCTTACTGACCTGTCATTTAGAAGTGAGAAGGGCTTTCCTGGGAACAGAACAATGCTTTCTACCCTGTTTCTTAAAGTAGTGCACAGAAGGAAATGCGATGTGATAAAAATAAGTTATAAGTGAAATTATAATATTTTGCTAAAGATAGCCAGGAAGTGAGGAGCCAAAAGCCTCCAGTAGCAGGGAGGCCAGATGGTCCATTTTTAAACTACAGTCACTGAACAGGAAACTGCTTGATTAGGAAGACACTGGTCTTTTTTTTCCTTTTCTAATAGCTATATGTCCCCATACATAGCACACACAATTTTCATTCAGCCAGTTGGTCATGTGTGCCATTGTCAGCCAGATTCTGCTGAGGAGAAAACAAAGTCTTAATAGTAAAGAAATAAATGGGTTTGCAAGTCAGAGCTATGAAAGAACTTGGAATCTCCCCACTTCCCTCCAAACCCTCCATCATTACTGTCTCCGTCATATTGTGGCGGGCTCTGGTGTTTTGTTTTATTTTCCTTTGATAAGCCAGAGTGGGAGAAAGGCTTTGGATCAGAGTGGCTAAGCAGGCTTTTGTGAGATGCCAAGTGGACAGGGGCGGTGGGGGGGGACTCTTGGCTGGAGAATTAGAGGTTTGAGAGCTCAGCACTCCAGGGGCCTAATGTGCACAAAGGACCCGGGAGTTGAATCCACAGTGGGGAAGTGCCCATGCAAAGAAATGCTTCCGCACGCTAATAGGTGAGTGATAGGTGAGGCTTTGGGGGTGGCGGAGAAGGGCACTGCAGGCCCCTCTTTGGGCCTTGGACCTTGATATTTTGCCAGGAGCTTGCTTGGCATGTGGCTCAGGGCCCAGTGAAGCGCCTTTCTGGAGTCACCAGTCCTCTGCTCTGTACCCCACGAGTCCGAGATTGCCCAATCTGTGTCCCCAGGAAGCAAATGAAGAACATTGTGAAATAGAATCCTTGCCTCCCTTTGCAAGAGGGAGTCACTAGGCGGGATTTAGATACAGGCAACTGGGAGAACTGTTTGGAACTGTGCCCCAATCCGGTGTCTGTTGACTTAAACAAGGGCAAGCTCCAGAAGCTCTGTACCAGGCCAGGAAACCCATCAATATGGACCGTACACTAAAGCAGAACAGACTTTCCAACTGGTTCTTTCCCAGCAGGTGTTGTTTTCCCTTTAATTGTGGTAATTCCTGCCATGAATATTCATCTCCATAATAAACATAATTGTATTTATGCTTTAAGATAACTTAGCCACCCAGAAAAAGTCACTATGGTCAAAGCTATACACTTTTCTGTAAGTGAATTTGCAGGTCTTGGGTTTCATGACAAGTTCTGAGTCCTTTCAATTCTCTCTCTTTATATTTCGAAACTCGTAAGAGTCAATTCAGTGAACAGATAAACTGTACATGGTGAGATGAACACTCATTAGTGTAATAATAATATCCTTTCCCTTGAAGACTCACATAATCCTAAACAACAGAACAACAAGAAGTCCCTTTGGAGTCAAGTCCCTACCATCATACTGTCTAATATTAATTCCAAGGTATTATCATGGAATATCTTCCTGTTCTACAAATTACATGTGTACTCTCAAAGCAACAGTAAGAAAATATTCCTGGTTAATGCAAGGAAAATCTCTCAGTTTAGGCAGCCTTAGGAGTATTTTTGTTGTTGGTGGTGGTCCATACCCAGTGGTACTCAGGGGTTACTCCTGGCTCTGCACTCAGGAATATATTCCTGGCAATGCTTAGTGCTTATGGGATGTCAGAGATTGAACCCAGGTCAGCCGTATGAAAGGCCTTACCTGCTGCACTATCACTTCTGCCCCAGCCGTAGGAGTATTTTTTAAAGTCAGTAGAAACCTCATAGCATTGGTAGACTTTCTTTTCATATAGATTGTAAGTATAAAAAGTCACACACATGAATATATATATACTTTAAGCCTTCAGAGAAACCATTAAATTTTTGTTTGTTTGGATTTTTAACCCCCAAAGTGCATGGGTTAGAGACAACCGACAGAATTGTTTGCTTTATAACACATCTAACTTGGCCCTCTGTCCTCTCATAGCTTTTCACTGGTTTCCCTGTGGGGTACTGGCACCCATCACCCAGAATCCCAAGCCTTCTCTTGGCCTTTGTTGTGGGCACAGTAGAAATTCTTTTTTTTTGCCACACCATTGTGTTCATCACTTCTCTTGTCCCTTCCTAAAGAGTTTAACTGTGGGGACTGAAAGCATAGGCTAGGGGTAAGGCGCTTGCTGTGCATGCAGCCAACTCCAGTTTGACCACATAGGATCCCACGAGCACTAACAGGAATGATCCCTGAGCACAGAGCCAGAAATAAGCCCTGTGCACTGCCAGTGGCTCCAAACTGAGAGAGAGAGAGAGAGTGCGTGTGTGCGAATGGGAGTGAGAGTGAGAAACACTCTTAAATTTATGATCTTACAGCTATTAAAATGATCTAGCCAGTAGCCAGTACTTGTGGATTTTGAGCTCCCTTTTGTCATTGTTATCATTGGGTTTTTGTTGTTGTTTTTGTTGTTGTTTTGTCATTGTCAATGAGACATCAAGGAAGCTTTCTGGTAATGGGATCTTACAGTCATGAATTATCATTCGTCCTGCATTCAGGAACGCATGACTGTCCCTGTCTGCTTCCTTCTGCTCTTCCCACTCCTCTTACCTTTACCTTTCTGAAACATCCTCTCCTAGAGAGGCAAATGGAGGTGATTTCACACAAAACCAAATGTTTCCTTTGGGTCTTTCTTGGGGGGGAGTTGTTTTGGGGTCCCACTCAGTGATGCTTAGGGGATACTCCTGGATCTGCATTCACGAATCACTCTTGGTGGTGCTGGTGGGGGGGACCGTATGGGATGGCAGGATGGAGTCTGGGTCTGCAGCATGCTGGACAGGCGCCTCATCTACTAGACTGTCGCCCCCCACCCCAAACCAAATATTTCATTTCCACCACACCCTTCCCTGTACCCCTGACTGCATGACTGTCATTCCCATCCATGTGGGGCCAGTGTCCTGCCACCAAGCATTCCAACACCCCGGGGTTTGTAAGGACCCTCATTTGATCCACCATGTGATTATGGGCTTTCTCTCTCAAATTGCATCGATCACATAAGGAGGCTCTGCTTTCCAGTAATTTGCCACTTTGTCTTTTCATGCAAGAAACAGCTAGAGTCAAGTGTCCTTGAACACAAAATCAGTCCTTAAGGAAATCTGAAACGAAACATTGAACACCTGGGGAAATCTAATCACTGTTCTGCCCGAAGGCTGGAGAGTTTTATACTCAAGCTTATTGACAGAGGACAAAGCCAAATATCAAGAAAGCCCGCACAGGCATGAGTCAGAACAGCTCCTGTGCTCAGATTGACCTGCTTTCCGTCCCCGCGCTCCTCTCTCTCTGCTTTGTACTACTTTCCTTTTATGTATGTTTCCTTGAAATGATCACATGTTCTCACCCATTTCCTGCCTTACGTGAAGGTTCCCTTATCACATTGTAAGCTCCGCCGGGCCCAGTCTCTGCACCCATTGTTCATCGGTGCATTCCCAGAGCAGCAAACTCAAAGCGCAACATGAAATTAGTGGCATAGAAGTTCTGCTGCTGCTGCTGCTGGCGCTGACCAGAATGTCCTTTGTCTCTGATCCCAGGGTCGCCTGTCCTCTACCAGCACCCCCACTGGCATGTGAACTGATTTGCTTGCAAGTCAGAAACATCTGAACCCTTTCTTGCTTCTGGAATCTCACTTCTTCACTCAGGCCAGGTTCCCTCATTTCCTACAGGATCCCAAAGTCTGGGGAGCAGACAGCTGGAGCCCGAGAGAACTGTGGGAGAGCCAAGGGCCATGAGCAGGCGGGGTCTGCCCAGTCTGGGAAGGCAATGCAATCGCCCGTGTGAAGACGATGAGAAAGAGCAGTCAGTATTCACGAGCCAAACGCGAGCTCCTTTACTTATTCATACGCTGGTCTTTCACAGAAGACCTTCATCAACATTATGGCCTTCCTGCTTCCAAAAATGACTCAGAGATATTTGCAATAAAAATTTATAGATACGAATGTATTCAGAGGAGAGGGGAAGAAGGCTGTGGGAGCCCAGCTTTGCCAGGCATTTCAAAAACTCGCCCTTTGAATAACTCTCAAGGATCCTCTGAGATTGCTCCCATTGTCCGCAGTCTCCAGATAAGGAAACCACGGCCGATATGGACTATCTGTGACAGGAAGATATGTCGGGTGCAGGCTCCTAGCTGCTTCGCTAGGAAATGGCCGAGCCCAGAGTTTGAACTCAGGTTTATCTTGTTTCAAGGTACATATTTCTTTGAGTGACATCAAACCAATGGTTTTACCTCCAAACCAGACCACAGATAGTCAGACCAACTGAGCCCTGGGCTTAACCCTATGCTTTCTGACAGCACTTCAAAGGGAAAGCTGGAAGAAACACATGATGTCAAAGAAGAAAGCCAGTTAGCTCATGTCTCACAATAGAAGGCAAGGATGAGACAGGGAGGAAAAGAGTAGAACAGAAGAGATAAAAAACATAGCGGCTTTTTTAGATGCAGTGCAAGATAGGATTTTTCCAATAGTTCTAATTCTTGTCAGTCCAAGAGTAGACAAAGTCGAGGATTTTTATTAATGCATCATATTAAACTTTAGCAGAATTTGCATCAGAAGGCAAGTTCAAGAGGACGCAAGCATGAGTGTGTTCTCTGTTAGTTGCTATATTTACTAATATAGCAACTTAGTTGCTATGGTGTTTTTCAACACAGAACTCATCCCATAGGTATCTTAGGCATTCTTAACCCGGTTTACAGGTTTTACTTCAAGTGGATGTTAGAGTTGGCCCTGAATGGAGATAATCGCATTTTATAAATAATCCAATTTCCTTAGGAATCTCTATAACATTAGTTTAGTTATTTACTAAGCCAATATTCTTGATAATGGATAGAATTAGACTTTTACATATGTGTCATAAAGATGTTGGTTTCTAATGCTGAACTATCCGAAATGGATATATTAGAAATGACTATTCTACTTTAAAAAATGCCTCTTGTATTTTAGGATAAAGCAAAATAGGTGCTTTTCAAAAAGTGGGTCCTGGGTTGAAAGCAGAGTGTTTTGAAAGCACTTTTTTTTTATGATAGTTGAAATTGTATGTGTATCTTAATGATAACCTACTTTTACTGCACAGCCTTAAAGAGCCCCTGCTGTCTAGAAAATGAATTCCCTCCTCAGCATTCAAATCTGCTAAAAGTGTTTTCGCTGGAATTTCTCCCAAGAAGTGGCTGGCCTTTGTTCTGTGTGGACACTGCCGGGCGCTACTGTTAATATCCTGTTTTCGTTTGTTAGTGCTCTTGTCCTTCTCATTGTCCCGTTCCCACCATGCTCCCTCTCTCACAGGCTGCTTTACAATAACAACTCAGAACAAAAGAGGGCCTCCTCTTTGTGTTACAGCCTGAAAAGCAAAAGCAAGAGAAAGATTTGGTCTCCCCACACCCTCACAGGCCCATCGCCTTTGGGAAACGTTTGAAGCATGTTCTTCATCCAGGAGCTGTGACTAAGGGGCACTATTTGATGGTTGATTTTCGGGCCACACCCAGTGGTGCGCAGGGCCTGGTTTTGGCTCAACACTTAGGGATCACTTCCAGCACTGCCCAGAGGACCATACAGGGTGCCAGGGATAAAATGGGTTGACCACATGCAAGACAAATGCCCTACCCACTGGAACTATCACTCTGGCCTCTGGGTCACTTTATTTTTTTAGAATTGCAAAGTTTTTTGGCGGCGTTATGAACTCGAGGGTTTTGTGTGTGGCTAACTTTTGACAGTAAGAGAAAAATGGCCATTTTTATTGAGAAGAGCAACTACCGTATTTGAAAACATTTTTCCAATTTGTTCATGCAATTAGAACCAGTTCATCTGTAACCTTGACATAACCTCCGCGATTCATGAGACCAGTCTTTGAACTCAAGCTTTCCAGAGTTCAGCCAACAGTTGGAAAGGCTACAATGACCACCATCAGCGACTATTTCTTGATGTACTAGTGGACAATAAGTGGGCAGGAGAGAGAAGCCCCTGCCCAGCCTACCAGAGCAGCACAGCCTCATGGCCTAGCCCCCAGGGCTCCCAGGAGAGTGGGCCACATGCGAAAATGGCATGGAGGTTGTGTGGCAGAGAGAGATCAGGGGCCCAAACAGTATGCCAGGGACCAAAGGAAGGAAGTGAGGTGGGAAAAGATTGAGCGTTTTTTCCAGGTACAATTCACTTGCTCCAGACAGCCGACTCAACGAGTTAGTCCTGCAGAAGCTAGATTACATGTCAGCTCACGAATGGCTGGGAAACCCCTTTCAGTCTAGTGAAAATGTTAGTGAGGCCGGAAACATAGATTACAGCTGGCAGGGCACTTACTTTGCATGAGACTCACCTGGTTTTGATCCTGGACACCTCATCTGATTCCCTTGGCCCCACCAGGAGTGATCCCTGAGCATAGAGCCAGGAGAAAACCCTGAGCACTGCAGGACGTAGCCTACCGCAAACTCAAAAAGAATAGTAGCTCCATGTTTCTGGGTTTCCCCAGAGTAGCCAAAGACAGGAGGCTTGTCTAACTTAGGTGCATGTGCTGCATACTTTTGCTCAAATCCAGAGTTGTTTGGCAGAGTTACTGTGCCCAGGGATACACACATACATATTTTTGAGAGTGCCAGGAATCACTCACTGCATTCTAGATGCACACAGGCTTTTACAGAGACCTAGAAGAGTTCTGTGAATGTATATGGGGATGCCTGTCAAAGTAGAAATCTACTTGCAAATGTGCTGGGAAGGCAGCAGTTAAGGGCTTTTGTCCGGAGGGTGATTTGTGACTTCACAGGAATCAGTGGCTTCCATTTCTGCCACCACCATACTTTTGGCCCACTCTCCAGGAGGCCGCTTCGAGACTTCTGACAGGAAACTAAGTGTCAGACTCTTACTCTCTTCCTTCTCTTTCACGTCTGAGTCACTAACTTTGGAACTAAATTTTTGCCTGATACGTGCTTATACAGTAGACCTGGAAGACATCCATCATTTTAGTGTAAAATAAATTAGGTTTCCTTTGCCTTTAAAAATTGGATGTTTTATTTTTGTGGCATAAACTGTAAATGATATGAAATGCCTGAGACCTTCTGACAGTGGGGAATTTCCTATTGAGGTTGTGAGTTTAAGCTCTTTAGATATAAAATTGGTTGGTTGTCATTTTCTTTTGTTTTTTAAGGGGTGGAGTCAGTGTTTGTCTCCTAGTATTTCCACTTGAGATGTTCAGGCAAATTTTCCACTGCAGTGCCAAAACACAGACATGGTGGGCAGATTCAGTAGAAATTGTGACAGTTTCGTTGCTCTTTTATCAAAAGCAGTGCTTTCACATCTCTTAATGAAAATTAATGAAAATTTCCTTCCAATTTTGTGCAGTGATATACAGGTACTGTTTTCTGTGGACAGGGAGGACGACTTTGAAAAGCTCTCTTCTGTTTGTGGAATTGAGTAATCCCTTGGTTTGTTGTTAAAAGACCAATGAAATCACAACTTGTAGAGACATAAGCACTCGAAAAGATATCCTTTGCATTTTTCTGCCCAAGCATGCGAAGCCGACTTTGGTACCGCAGAAGGTGTTATGGGGACGTGGAAGTGGATGCCCTGCCATGGAGACTGTCCACTTCCTGCTTGTCCTTGTCCAGAATTCTCTTCAAACTCTTTTGCAGGGAGGTGGGAGGGTGCCGGAGAAGTAGTTGAGGTGTGGAGGCTCTTGCCTTGCCTGCTGCCGACCCCAGTTCAATGCCTGAAAACAGCCAAGAGTGGCCCCTGAGCTCTGCCTGGTGTAACCCCCAAACAAACGTGTTTGTTGGCATCAAGAGGTCTGTTTTGTAAGTGAAACTGCAGGTATCCGATCAATCAGTCTGTTTTCTGGTTTTTTTGGTTTGTTTGTTTCACATGTTCTGGAGGATTTACTTTCATTGCACTTTCTTGTCTTGCAGAGTGATAAGCAAGACCCTTGAAAGAACTGCAGTGCAGGGGAAACTTCCTTGGCTTGTGGGAAGCCCATTTCCTTTAGATGCATTTTTAAGAGATTATTTTGCATTCTCAGTTTACTGTTTCTTTGCCATTCTGGAAACTGAAATCTGGCACACCCTTGACCAATCTGATCTTTGAGCATGTAGTTTTGTATTTTATATGTATGTGAACATATGTGATGTTATGGATATGTGATATGGATACATTGTTGACATGTCTGTAAAACCTGTTGGGGTGTTTATGCATAGGTACATATTTCATTTATATATTTTCAACTATTCGGATGATAGATTCCAACTGAAATTTTTCCAGTTTTTAAAGATAAAATATCTGATTTAGTGTGTCTTCCATTACATAAGCCAAATAAATTTGTCTAGAGATAAGTAAATTTCTCTCTCTGGGTGCTTGCCTTGTGTGTGGCTCACCCCTTGGTTGTTCCCTGCCACCACATAGAGTCCCCTGAACCCCACCAGGAATGATCTCTTGAGCACAGACAGAGTCAAGAGTAAGTCCCGAGCACCACTGGACATGACCCCCCCTCACTCCAAATACCAAGAAAATTTTGAAAAGAAACGTTTTTTCCCAGTGTCACCTTTTGAAAAAACTTCTTCTGGAGGTTCTATTTTAATTTGACGAGAGACACAGTGGAGATGTGTTAGAAGGAAAGCAGAGCAGAAAGCGAGTGTGCCCATGAGGGCACCAAAAGGGAGGGTCTTGCTGCGGTCAGAGGACAAACCCCTTGTTGACCCTGGCAGCTGGCAGGCTGGCTCCTGTTGACAGTGTGTGAGGCTGTGGAACACTGACCCTCAGCAGGTCCCTCTAAGCCCCAAGGTTACCAATTCTGGTGCCAAGTCATGATTGAGGGTGGGAGGGGATCAGGCAGTAGGTGTTGGCTGACCCCAGCTGCCTTGTCATCTCGTCAGTTGAATGCTGTTGGACGAGGGGAAGTCACGGCGGGGTCTGTGGAAAAGGCAGCTGCAAAGCAAGAGAGAGTTTTGATTCTTCAGCTCAGCAGCCCTGGCAGGGTGGATGAGGTGGAGCTGGCCTTCCTGGAATTGTCGCGTCGATTTTCCTGTTGTGTTTCACTGTTGACGCTCTCACAGACACACGGGACCGCTCCAGCACTGCCTGCCACCCGCAACGGGTCTTGGTTGCCTGTCTATCCTTTCGTGGGTCCCATCCTCTGCTTACGGCGATGTTTCTTCAAAAAGAACTAGGGTGCAGTCCATTGGTGGGTATTCACTGCAATCTCTTTGTAAGACTCTGGAGCGGTGCTAAAAGAACTCTAAAGGACGAGAGTGTTGTTTCCTGCTTTTAACCTGTTTGTCAGCCTTTCCGTGGGATGACTTGGATTTGAGACTGTTAGGGGCAGAAAGGCCTGGGCGGTGGTCCCTCGCAACCTCAGCATTGCTTCTTGCATTGTCATTTGTGTCTCTTTGCTAGTCTGCTTGTAGAAATGAGGTCCAGAAGGTGTATTTAAGCATTCTGTTCAGTAAATTGGGAAGACTAGGTTTCAATTAAAATAACCAGACAGTGTGACCTTGCTTCCACTTCTCCTTAATTTTTATCATTAAAGCCTGCGTGTCCCTAAAGACATCGGGCCCGCTTCCAAGTGATTCTTTTCAGGAATGTTCATTCATTATTAATCAGGTTGCACGGTCAAGAGAGCATGTGATTATTTTCAAGAATGTCCTCAAGATCCAATTACTGAAAAATGAGCATGTTGCAGACGGATTGGACAGACAGAAAGGGTTTTGTGAACAGGGTAATTCAGCTGGTGCAGACTTGGCCCGGTGGGTGTTCGGTGCCATCCGAGCGCTTCTCATGTCAGGTCTCAGGTACGATATTGTAGCTTCAGTGTTCCTGAGGAGAAATATGAAATGGCATATTCTGAAAAATATCGATTGTACTCAGGAGTTCTTTTACAACCTGAGGGCTGTGCCTCCATCCGTATCAGCTGGCCACTGTGCATTGCTGGTAGTTTCCCCTGGTTCCCTAAGATCTGACAGAAATTTGTATCAGTCACTGATGACGTGAACAAGTGTAAGTGTGCTGCTAGTTACCGGTTTCGTTATGGTGAGCGTTCAGAGGAATTACCTTCAGAAGATGGGGATTGCTCCCCCACCTGTTCCTACCCCAGGGACTATTTGCACTGTTGCTTTAAGACTCCCTTACAATTTGACTGCTCCCAGCCTAATTCGGGGTGGGAGAGAGCCAAGTTTTGTGGACTCCAGTCTGTCAGAATACCATTGCCTTCCTGGGGAGCTCCGGCTCCCCTCTTTCCTTCACTTAATGCCTTGGAGCCTTATTTTCGTATGCTGTAGTCTGATTCTCAAACCTGCAAGTGCAGTATGGTGTGAAATAGCGTTTGGGTGCTGTGTTCATTACCTAGATTTTTTTTATCTCAAAGTTAGTTATGAAATCATGAATCAGTCTGTGGACAGAAATCCCAGTACTTGTAATATATTCTTTAAAATCCTCTATTTGTGGGGAACTCAACTTGGCTGTAGCACCCAGACCTGGGAGGGGGTTCGTTAGGTCATTGTTTGATTTGAGAGAGAAGCTTGGTCCCCGTGGCAAACCCTGCCTCACCAGCTGAGCTTGGTTTTCAGCAGTTCACACCTCTCAAGCTCTCAATCCTCTGCAAGTCTATATTGCTGCTGATCCAAGAGAAATCCACCCTCCCACAGCCCTGAAATGAGATTCTACTTAGGGTTCTGTCCTAGGGCTGCTCTCATAGCAAAATACCAGGCAGCATTAAGTCAACTAAATATTAGTCACGTGAAGATAGGTGATGGAGAGCCAATTGTGTTTCTGACGTTGCCACCTCGTTAAGGATGTGTCAGGGCCTCGTGGACCCTGTCTTTTTCATCGGGCTTTTAGGTGTTTTCTTTTGCAAACTGTTTTTACATGGCTTGATGTAACATCAGTTGTTGGTGCTTTTCAGCTCACTTACGTGTTGGTAATTTAGAAAAAAAATCTTAGAAAAACGCAAGACTTTCCCACGAGAAAACAGACTAGACAGAATGGGTGTAGGGAAGCATTGAGAGACAGGTTTAGTCAATGCATGAAATGTTAATGCCTCTATTACAAGACGTTACGACTCCAAGCCTTCATGGAGGACATGGCGACAGTGAAATATCTGCTCCTTCTAACGGTGACTGAACTAGACAGGCCACACTCACTATGGAGCCACTAGTTCTTAGTCCTATCCTTAATGCATGGGTAACATTTTCCAGACTCTTGGGACTTTGAACCAGAAAGCCAGCTCACTGGTTGGGCCATGAACCCTTGCAGTGCATACTACCCTTGCAAGGATTCTATGTGCTTCCTCTGAGTGCAGGTACTCTTAGCTGTGTTTTAGCAGGGACCACGAGAGAGAACGAGAAACAGAGGAAGATGGTGGGAACAGATGTGACAGGTCAGGGTGGGGAGAGGGCATGTTTTCTCTTCAGTCACTTTTCAGGTCACTAATTTGGCCTTTTTTTTCTAAACGGGGGTGAAACATATGAATGCAACAGACATGAGCCCCCTCAATTTCCCTCTCCCTGCCCTATACTCATAACCCATAAGGGTCTCTACAGATTCAGCCCAAAATTTATCTTGAACTCAAAGTGCAAGCTCTTTGCTGGGCCACTGGGAACTCTGTCCTTCAGGCTGTTCCCGTATCTTGTACCGGGAGTGAAAGGAAAGGAAGCCTCCTTCCCACTGGGGAGGCCCACCTCCACTTCCCAGTCAAGAAACCTGGTGCCAAAGAGAGCAGAGAGCCATCTGCCAGGAACCTGGATCCACCAGATTGCCTCAGCCACGGCCTGGGGGCCCGGCTCCTGTCATTCTGGAGGCCCTCACTGCCAGCTCTCCTCCTCTGGGCTATTGACTGTCCCTAGCTCCCCAGAGCAAGAGTGTCTGACCTGCAGATTTTAGCATGTAGAGTTCCCAGGAGGACGGGCTTCTTTGGCTCAGGCCGCTTCTTCACAATTAGCCTCCAATTGGCCGCTAAGCAGACAAGTGAAGGCAGCTGGTAGGTGCAGCAGATGCTCTCATTTAGCGGTCCTACTCCAGGAGGACAGTGGGGGTGCTGGGGGTGTGAGGGTGCAGAGGCAGTTTGGGACTTGGGCAAGGGCATCTCGGAGAATGAAGATACGGTGTCCGCCTCCTTCCAGTGGGCAGCACGGAGCTGCCTGTTGCTTCAGATCAGGAGAAGTGATCGGAGAAAGCTGTGGTGCCAGTCGTAGGTCACAGAGATGAAACCGAGGGTGTCAGGGGAGAAATCCCATTAGGAGGCCTTTGTGTGCTTTCCTGTTGGTGCTTCGTGGGTGAGGGTAAGGGTGAACATCACATGTCTAAGGATCTGGCTTGGGTTGAGGAGAGTGTAGTTTCCTATTGAGGCTGTAATGAATTGCGTGGACTGGATGGCTCTCACTAGCCCTCTCAGTCTGGGGTCTGAGGGGGGGGGGTCTCTGAGGACTCCTATGAAGGTATCGGCAGGAGGAGGCATCTGTGTTTCTCTCTTTACCATTCCTAGCTTCTAGAGACAGCCTTCATTTCTTGGGCTGTGGCCCCTTCCCTATTGAAGGTCAGCAGTGGCCGACCAACTCCTTTTCACAGTGCATCCTCTAACCCTTCTCTTTTTGTCCCATTTCCAATTTTATGGAGTCCCATGCTGGCATTGAGGTCCCACTTGGAGGCTTCACCCCTTCTCAAGATCAGCTTCTCAGCCATCAGTATGCCTGTATCTATGCCTTCATTCCATCTCAGGGCCGGAAACTTTTTATTTATTTATTTATTTATTTATTTATTTTTGGTCTTGTAACCTAAAGTAGTCATAGGTTCCAGGGATGAGGGTTTGCACATCATTGTTCTGCCCCTCGAAGAGAGAGAGGAGTAGAAATGTGGTAAGTCTCTGACATCTATTGAGGAGGAGAATGGAAGCACCATGGATGTCAGGAGGCTTACAGGGCAGACAGATTTGAGATGGCGTGTCCTGACTTGGCACGCTCCTGGGAAATGAAGCAAAGCCTTGTGAGTGTGGGATGGGGAATGTTAAAGTTTTCTCTGAGGTGTGCATCTGGAGCTTTCAGAGGGAGCGCACGAAGCGTTAGCCAGCTGTGATGGCGTTGGGATGGAAAGCCATACCTTTCACAAACACTTGGGTTTGGATGAGCTATCAGATGCCAGCAATGGTTCGAGAGGAAAACCAGGAAAACACAGTTTCAGTGATCCACAGAATGAGAGGGAGGGAAAGAAGAAAGGGAGAGAAATGGCACATCAACATGTTGCATCCAGATAGATCTTAGTTTCATTTTCTGTCTTAAGGAAGTGCTTTCTTCAGAACTCCTGAATCTGGGCCAGAGAGAGTGGATAGGGCCTTGCATGTGGCCAACCTAGGCTCAATTCCCAACATCCCCTGAGCACTGCCAGGAATGATTCCCAAGTACAGAACTGGAGTAGCCCCTGAGCATCACCAGGTGTGGCCCAAAACTGAAAGGGAAAAAAAAACCCAACTGGATGTAGAAGTTCTGAATCTGTAAGTCTTGAAAAGATATTGCATCCAGCACACCCCATGCCGGTTCTAGTCCCAAACCAGGATGAAAGACCCCAGCTCAGAGATGTGGGTACCGGAAGTGCTAGGATCGGAGGGAACATCTGAATGGACACTCACCCAGGGGCACCTAGCTTGGGAACATCCCGAGCTGCCCATCATCCTGGATCACCCACTCTCATTCCACCCACTCCCTTAGGCCCTGTTTGAGGTTACAGTGGACAGTGCACAGTGGCGTAAGCTCTGAATAGTTGCCGTTCCCAGTTGGTTAAAAGAAGTTCCCATGATTACCCACTTCCTCCTCAGAATGAGGACCAATCAGCCCATTCAGAAAAAATGTTGAGCTATAGAATATCCTGACAATGATATGCATGTGGGACTTCCTTCCATTGTAGTTAAGACTAAGAATCCCCCCACACACACACACTTTTGTGCTTTTTTTAAGACAGGAATTTAGACAATTGGGAGAAAACAGATATGTTTTGTTCAAAGTCTCCCCCACCTCCTTCTGCTTACTGAAGCCTTGCTCATCTTCTGAAAACCACTGCACTTTGCACGCTTCAGATACTTCTTTCTGTCCTTGCCTCCCAACTTTGGCACACATCTTTTGTTACATTGCATGTTACATGTTACATGTTCGTATGTTTTCTCTCTGGATGGACCATAAGATCTCTGAGGTAGAGGTCAAGTTTTACCGTTATTTTTCCATGAACCAAGCACCTGGGGTAAATTTGATACTTCTTTTTCATTTGTTTTGTTTTGGTATTGTTGTTTTTGGTTTGGGGTTTATACTCAGGCTGCTTAGGACTTACACCTGGCTCTGTTCTCAGGGATCCCTCCAGGCAGGCTCAGGGTACCATATGGGGTGCTGGGGATCAAACCTGGGTCAGCTATGTGCAAGGCAAGCACCCTACCTGATGTACTATCACTCTGGCTTCCTAAGTTTGATATTTGGTGATAGACTGAACAGTGCTTTCATTTCCCTAAAAATGGTACATTAAAGAAAGCTAGAAAATAGCTATCCTATATTTTTAGGTGAAAGAATGGCAGCATGTTTATGAGCTAAGATTTGTCTAGTAACTTCACAAAATCTTTATCTCAATATGAAGGAAAAGCTAGATCAAAATGGAAAAATGGGGTAGAGTATATCAAATCAAAGCCCTTTTTTCAGCAGTAAATGGGTGGAGGATTCTGAAAACTGAACCGCACTTTGCATGTAGATATTTTGTCATCACCTCCTACAGGTAACTGACTTTCCCGTGTGGATACTTGCACCAAGCCCCAGGCCAAGCACTGTGGCAATAGTAGAAAAGACTCCAGTTCTGAGCAGCAGCTGTGTGAGCAGGCTCCCATTAATTGCCTCTAAGCACTCACCCACTCATATCGGGGTGACTTCCTATCCCCTCTCATTTCCCTCTACATGGAAACTTGCACGCGTGTGTCTGTCTTCCTCCATGCACACCATGTTGGCCACCCACCATTGTCTTCACACTGTTCCAGTGGAAAGTTTTGTTCTGCATTTTCACTAGCTTTATGTGTCTCCAGCACAAAGGTTCAACAGAATAGGTTCTGCCGCCCAATTTTGCTTGCTTTTAGCTTTTACAAATATTGTTTTATTGGATAGCTACTCATTCCTTTATGTCTTGGGTGTGATGGCGGTGGAATTGAGTAGTTGTAACGGAGACTTGACTGCGAGGCCAAAAACATCTGTTTTGCCTTTCCTCGACACAGTTTGCTGACCTCTGTAAGACTCTATCAAGAGAGTAGCTTGGTGGTTTTTGTTTGTCTGCTTTTAGTTTCAGCCCTAGCATTGGTACATTTACTGACTCAAAGCAAAGAACTCTGGAGGCCTACTGCATGCACAGTACACTTTTCAGGCACCAACGATACATTATAGAATTGCATTGCAAAGTCGGCTCTCAGAGAGCATCCATTCTCGCAGTCGGGCAGTAGGGAGGAGGAGAGCAGTGAACAAACTAAGAAACTCAGGGATAGTGTTAAGGAAAAACAGACTGGAGTGGGGAAGGATTGCCAAGATGAGAGAGAAAGAGTGTGTGTGTGTGTGTGTGTGTGTGTGTTGTGTTGGTGATGGTTGTGGGAGCAGAGGAGCTGGTTTGAAGGGAATTCACAAAGAAAGCAGCTCCAGAGCAGCCTGTGGATTTCAACGACCTTGTAAGAGGGAACTGGGACATGCTTGGCATGTTTTGAGGAATCACAAGGAGTCCATGTGCCCGAGCAAAACAGGCGTGGCATGGGAGGAAATGAGGTCACTGTCTGAGTCTGTTTCCTCGGGTTGGTTTTATTCTGGTGCTTTTGACAAACCCTTGCAGGGTCGAACGGAAGAGAGGCAGCTCTGTTGCCCTTGCCTGGCAACTTGGAGTAGAGGGTTGACCAGAGTGGGGGCACGAGGGAGCCAAACCCAGGAGACCCATTAGAAAGCGCTTGTGTTCATCCATGTCAATGTAGTGGTCCATGGTCAGTGAGTAGAAGTGGTGGGTTCCGGCCTCTCAAACCACCTCTGAGCTTGGCACTCAGTAAACATCAGAGTTCCCATTGAGGTCAGCAGTGCGTTTACCTGTAGCAATCCCGAGTGGACCATGGGACCACGGTGCCTAGCTAAGAATTCAGTCATCAGAGTTTCCCAGATGTGAGGACACCCATCCCTCTCCTGAGCTCTGGTGGTGGGCATTGTCCTCCTTTTACAGGACAACAAAGCATACCAAAGGACTCCATGGTTTTCCTTGAACATGCATGTTTCTGGTGGAGAGAGAGAAGAAATTTAATTTAGCAATAACTCTGCAGTGTAATGATTAACAAGTAAAAAGTCTTTCATTTCTTCCAAGCCCTCTGTTGGAAGAGTTGAGTGGGACCCAGGGGGTCGGTGCATTTCTCACACTAGCACTGGGTTTCCGTTGCAGGTTGGGGAAAGATGGGCAGGCTTTAATGTTTCTGGCCTCAGCTGCCCATTATTTCTTTCTCTTATAGTTGACTGCAGCAACTGCCTGCTTTGAAAGAGAAAGGAATCAGCTTCCAGGAAATCAGGAGTTCTTTTAAATTTTAGCCAATTGAGCACATATTTGTCACTTTTAATGATCAGTTACCAGGCAGTGGAGAACAAGAACATTATTTTAACAAGATGCCACATGGTATTTCTGATGGATGCTGTTTCCTAAAGGGTCAGGGTATTCTAGAGGTTGGGATTTGGGTAAAAAATGGAGCCATGAGTGCAAAAAGGGTGACTGTCAGAATCATTGAACATGCTTTGGAGGTGAAGTCTGCCTTCTCCCAAATAGTACTGAGAAGGTTTAGTTGAAGGCCGCCCTTCCATCCATCTGTGTTTGCCCTTTGTAGCCCTCTCCCCAGACCTCTGCTAATGGCCTTGAAAGACAGAAGGTTCAAGGAAAGATGCTTGCTTTCCCGGGCCCACTAACAAGCACTCAGGCGTCTTCTCCTTTAACAGACCAGATTTATGTGGGATCCTTCCTCCCCCTCTTCTTTCTCAGGGGAAGGCAGGCGAGAATTGACCAAAGCAGCAGCTTGCAGGGGAGTAACAGAGCTCATGAGGGCCATGCCCCGGGCAACACATGGTTCTGAGTGTGAGGCTGGACACTGGCCAGCCCTGCCCTGTGCTGCCACCAGTGACAAGCCCTTGATGGGAGCTTTTAGCACCGAAGGGCTGTGTGGAGTCTCTCAGAGGCCACTTAGTACTGATTTCTACAGTGTAACCATTACCACTGTTATAACTTGTCAAATGAATATGGTAGCCACAAACATCCTTGTTCTGATGAACTGAATCATCCTTAGTTGTTGATTCTGAAGCTCACTGTGGCCCCTAAAATGGCCCCTGGATATTTGTCTCTGCATCTCTCTGCCTATCCATGTCCTATTGCTGAATTCAACAATAAAATTATTTAGAAGAGTAACAAAAACCTGCCAGAAACATCTCTATAACAATCCTCTTTGGGCCAGTCAGTGGGGTTTTTCCCCCAGGATATGTTTTGGAAACTGACATCCCATATTTAAGCATTATTGGTTCCACTGAAATCCTGCACTTGATTTCATGCACATTTTATGCCCATTTCGACAATAAGTGCCTCTCTGCTTCTTGGAAGCCTGATTCGTTATTGCATAGTCACAAATTCTGATAGCACACAGAACTTAACATGTAAGTTTGTAAATTTTCACTTATGAAAGACTCCATAGTTCATTAATGACCGTGTCTTCATTTTAGTCTTCAATGCAAGGCCAAACTTGGCGGTGATACAATAAGATTATTGTGATTAAATACAAATGATGGAAATGACAGTTTGAGTAACTTGCCAGTTTGGACTAAGACCTTTCAAAAGACAAAACTGCAGGGGGAAAAATAGTACTGCCATTTTTAGAGACTGGGATTTGGAGAAAGAGTTTGCCAGAGTGCTGACTTGGGGTGCGCCCTCCCCAGTTGCAGAGTGAAGAGAAAGGATTATCCAGAATATAGGCACTCCCCACTCCCAGGATTTGGCTCTGGAATTACTCTGAGATGCATTCAACACTGACAGGCCCCCCAACCCCAGCGACCTTTCCACCTAATCCGATCTTACCGTGTTTCCAGATAGCTGATCAGCTGCCTTGGATTTTGCTGATGATCCAGGAGAGCTTTGCCTGAAGATGGAAACACTGGAGTCGGAGCTGACCTGTCCTATTTGTCTGGAGCTCTTCGAGGACCCTCTCCTGCTGCCCTGCGCACACAGCCTCTGCTTCAACTGTGCCCATCGCATCCTGGTGTCACACTGTGCCACCAACGAGTCTGTGGAGTCCATCACCGCCTTCCAGTGCCCCACCTGCAGGCATGTCATCACTCTCAGCCACCGCGGTCTAGACGGGCTCAAGCGCAACGTCACGCTGCAGAACATCATCGACAGGTTCCAGAAAGCATCTGTGAGCAGTCCCAATTCCCCCAGCGAGACCCGCCGCGAGCGTGCCTTCGACGCCCACACCATGACCTCCGCCGAGAAAGTGCTCTGCCAGTTCTGTGACCAGGATCCTGCCCAGGATGCCGTGAAGACCTGTGTCACTTGTGAAGTGTCCTACTGTGATGAGTGCCTGAAAGCCACTCACCCGAATAAGAAGCCCTTTACGGGCCACCGTCTGATTGAGCCAATTCCGGACTCGCACATTCGGGGGCTGATGTGTCTGGAGCATGAGGATGAGAAGGTGAATATGTACTGTGTGACCGATGACCAGTTAATCTGTGCCTTGTGTAAACTGGTTGGGCGGCACCGAGATCATCAGGTGGCAGCTTTGAGTGAGCGCTATGACAAATTGAAGGTTAGTCCGATCCGCCTTAAGCCAACCCCTTTCTGCCAGTGAATGTCATGGAAATAAAAAGTGTATTCACTGCTAGCTGTGTGGCAGGTGAAGGTTTGTTCTTCACCTTTGTTATCTGATGAGTTGTAGCATGCTTTTTGGCAGCCTATAAATGTTACACAATAAGGGTATCTTGTAAAAGTTGACTGCTGCTTGTAATTTCAGCGTTGTCAAGGTGAGGGCAAATCCACAAAGTCGGGATCGTTTTCAATCCTTGCAATTGGAGGTGGGGGCGAGGGGGAGAGGAAAAGGGAGGGCGGGAGAGAGAGAAAACAAGGCCGAAGGGTAGATAAAGTTGGGCTTCAGGCATCTTGTGGGGCGGCATTTATTTTCTACTGATCGGGGTAAATGAATTTCACTGCCTTTGTGCCAGGATCCCATTACTACCCAAAGCCAAGGAGAGAGAGAGGAATGCCCGCAGCAAGTGAGGCATCTGAGCACACGTGACCCTTCTTTCCTACTGTAAATGATATCCAACTTTTTGGTGAACTAGAGCGCTCGGCCAGCTCCGGTTTCTCCACAGAATTCCTAGCCATGCTAGCTTGCTTATTCAGGAAGGTCCCAGGCAAAACGATGGCTTGAACCTCACTTTTGACATGAAATGATTAACCTAATTCCAGCTTGAGGAACGATAATGAATATGACTGTACATCAGATTAAAACCTCCCTCTCTGAATCTGAGTAGAATGCGCCAGGGAAGAGACGGGCCAACACTCCAGATGCCTGTTCGACTTCAGGAGCCGGGTGGGTCTAATTATTGACAACTCAGCCGAGAGAGCGCTCGGAGAGTGAGATCCGCCATTCAGTGGCTAATTTTAGATCACAAGATGCCAATTAAAAGGAAAGGAAGTATAAATTAAGAGCTCCCAGTAAATATATATCGCAGTCCCGTCCTCTCAGGAGAAACACAAACAAACTGAATCTCATGCTTAAGTGGTTCTTACCCCACAGAGCCCAACATCACCTTTAACAAACGGTTCTTGTCACTTGTCACTTCACTCTAATGTGTTTGCCAGGACCTTAGAGTTGAGTTTGTGCCAATGGGACCCCAGGCCACATCTGTGGTTTGGCTTCATTGTTCCTTGTGATCCTGAGGGAAACTGACATGCAGAACTGAAGGTTCAGCTTCTTGATGTCACCTGGGCAGCAAAGGCTTCACCTGGACTGGCCTCCTGCACAGGGCAGTGACAAACAGCGCTAAGACAGGCTTACCCAGGGAGAGGAAGTAGTTCAAGGACTTAGCCAAAACCCCACCTCAAATTAGTGAGAGCAAAGGCAATGCTTCAGAAATGAGATGAGTTTTCCCTCCTCCTGCCCTTCTGAACTCTTCCGTTGAGTAGATGAGCACCATCTCCAACACCCGCTTACCAAGGCACCACTATGTCTCCTCAGCACATCCCAGACTTGCTCCGTAAACCTGGTAGCCAAGTTCCGCTCCTTGGGCGCTGTCACTGACTGAGTGATTATTCATTACTTCCCTAACACTCCAGACTTCTGGAAACTACTCTGTAGCCTCTTTACTGATGAAATCGAAACTTTTCTAAACAAGCCCATGCGTTAGTGGTCCTTTAGAATGTCAATAAGAGCACCTGGTGACTAACCATGTCATAATTTTATCTTCTGATGACAAAGCAGGCATAGAAACAGCAGCTAGAGCACCAAAAGTCCTTTTATAGCCACTCAGCAGCATCAGCATTGGTTTCCACAAGACATGCTTGCTACCATTGAACCAAAAAACCGTGGCTTCACATGTTTGTTCTGAAACATGCCACTTATAAGTTAGAGTAAAGAAGTACCAGCATAGAAGACCATGGATGCCTGGGATGTTTCAGTGATCACACATTCATGAGCATATGGACTTGCTTTTTGAAACGCCTAACTGCAATAGACACTGGGTTGTGAAGAAAGAATCAGAGCCAATAAAGTATATTCCTGTTAATCTCCTGAGCCGATGTCAGATGGCTTATCCATTAGGTTGTGTGGTCTTTTGCATATTTATGATAATCATTATTTTGGTCTGTAAGGTAAACATGTTCTTTCAATATTTCTGTTTTTATTTTTGTTTTGGGGGCGCTCCCAGCAGTGCTCAGTGCTCAGGGGACCACAGAGCCACTGCTCTTACCCTGGAATGTGCTTTTCATGGGTTTTAGCCTTTGTATAGAAATAGTTTTGCAACGATGCCTGGAGAAATTTGAAATTTCACTTACTTGGATATGTGAGACTCCAGTGCCTTCTATGAAAATATTTTTTCCTTCCATTAATTGAAGTTTATTGTATAAAGAGGGGGATTCTTTGATGCCATGATGAATAATTACTTTTTGCAAAAAAATACTAAATTTGTGGGAGACATTTTAACTAATTTGGGTCTTACTATACATATATTTCTAGAAGAAATTCAAATATAATTTTGCACATTAAAATTTTTCTTGGCATAATAAAAGTTCCAACACGTAGAATACATGCAAATAAAGTCACCCATAGCATCTGAAATAGTGCCATGCCAGTAATTTCGTGCTTTCAGAAACTCTACATCAGAAGCACTCTTGAAATACCAAAGAAGAAAATTAAGCTAGTGTTTCCTGAACTCTTAAGATTAAAAGAGAAAGCCTTCTTGCCAAATGTGTAAGTCTCTAAATGGAGCATATCATAATGTGGACCTTTTTACATCATTTAAATTGAAATTTAGCAACTGCTCAGACCTCCAAACTTGGATTAAAAGTTTGGTTTGTGAACCACAAAACACAGAAGTTAATGTAATGCATTCCAGAGTTTTCAAGGAATTACACTGCAGTAATTCCTTTTCTTGTGTTCCAACATACATTGTCAGAACTCTCATTTCTTTTCTGGGGGGAGGCACACCCAGTGCTGCTCCAAGGATAGTCCTGACAATCCTGGCAGTGCTCAGGGGACCATATGAGATGCTGGGGATCGAACCCCAGTCCATGACCACAAGCAAAGCAGGTGCCCTAACGCTCTGGCCCTCGGGTTTCTTTTCTCTTATTACACCTATAAAAACATATGAATTGAAACCAATTGCCCTTTCCTAGCCCTTCAATTTCAGCATGACCCTGATGCTAATGCTCCAAAGCACTGTTTTTGATGTTCTTACACTAAAAGTTGTCTGAATGTGCTTGTTTAATGCTTGTGTTCCTGTATCATCCCAGGGTCATTTTGTCGTCTCTGCCTTTCTCTGTATCCTTCTCATCTGGAGATACAGACATGTGGTTTCACGTTTGGGTTTCATTTACCAGTTGTGAAAGTCTCGTACTTTATTTGCCATGAGAGAGTTCAAAGTGAAGATTGAGCTGTGTATGTTGAAGCTTTCTCTATGTTTTCTTTTTCTGTCCCTTCCCTTTCCCTTCTCACTGGTATGAGGTAATATCTCTTTGTCATTTTGATTTGCATTTCCCTTTGTTTTGTTTTGTATGTTTTGGGGGCCACACCTGGCCATGCTCAGGGGACCATATGTGGTGCAAGGAATTCAACTAGGATTGCAGCCACAGCCTATGTTAGGCAAGTGCCTTAGCCTTTATACTATATTTCTGGCCCACATTTCCCAATGTTTTTAATAGTAAGAAAGGCCACATTCTTCTCTTCCTCTGATCCATCTATTCCTCTAACGAGTCTTCTTCTTTTTTCCTTCACCTTAAGATCGGAATGTATCATTTCTTATTATTGGAAGCATTTTCTATACGCTCTGAGAGCATGTGCTGCTAAGAACACAGTACATGTTGTGGCTGTATAAACAAATGCAACTCTTGGCACACTTTCTAAGCCATTGGGCTGCCTTGTCCTCCTTTGTAAAACAAGACTAGTAAAGTGCTTATCTGCAGAGAAATGTTAGGGTACAAATTAAGATGTTGCAAGTAACCCTCGGCACAAAGGAAGCCTGTACTCTGTTAGGACATCGCAACTTCGGCTCAAACCCAGGTGGAGCGATGGTGTGATGGTGAAGGCGTGGGCTTCTGTCAAAACCTTTTGAACCACTGCACGTATGATTTATGTGTGAGATAAGGGTCCATGTCATGGTTTTAAGAAGTTGTGTCGTCTTATTTCTAAAGCACCTGGCAAAGGGCAGAGGCATAACAATGAATAAACACTTGTTGATGGACGTGTGCAGAATTGATGGGTTGGGATTTGGAGGAGGAAGAAGACCAGTTTTGAGTAGACAAGAAACCTGGCTGCAGGGTGGTGGGATTTAAGCTGCCCTGACAGATAGGGGGATTATGCATCAAAGAAGAGTGAGGTGTTTCTTGGGAGCGAGGCCAGCAGAGACCTGTTGGCAGGAACTGGCAAGACAGCTTAGCACTTCCAGACAATGCTGGCTGGAGCACAGGGTGCCAACGGAGGGGCCAGGAGAGCAAACGTTGGAAGAGTGGTGTAGATGGGAGGTTCCCAAAGCCTTCCCCGCAGGTTCAGGGCGTGGGAGACTTATGTGATCTCCGCAGGGTGGCACTGACGTGACTTTGTGTTGGAGAGAAGCTGATAGAAAGGGCATGTTCAGGAGGAAATGTTAAATGAGGCGATCAGAAGGATTCGGATTCGGGTGACTGCCAACAGCTATGTCAATGACTGCCAGCAACGACACTGAGGCAAGGAGTACGAGATGCTTTGGATTTTGAAGAGACTTTTGTTTTTTGTGATGGTTCAGGTGGCAAGGTGACCTACATGGCAGAACCCTCCACCCTGTCATTGCAAAGCTGTGTGCTTCAGTCTTGCCCCTGAAGATGTGGAAGGAATAGGAGGCATCATTGCGGACTGGCTCTCAGAGCCAGGCCTAAGTGCCCTTCTTCCCCTCCCCGGGCATAGCAGACTGCTGTGCTTACTACTCCCAGCCATTTTTTTCCAAATACAGTTTCTTCCAGCCTTTTGAGTTGCCAAAGGCAGGTGCTGTTCCAACCACAGGCTTTAGGAACATTGCTGCGCTGGATGCTATTTTGTAGCTCATGGTATTTTAGCCCCAGCATCCAGATGAGGATACTGGAGCTGGGAAGTAGGAAGAGAACGGCCCCCTTTGCCTCAGCAGGGTTATGATTCTGAACTAGGGCTGGAATGCAGCCTACTTGTTCTGAGTGTTTCCCATGATTCTTTGCTTTAGTTGGCAGGGTCTGCACTGGCAGCATGGCCTTGCTTGTCCACCTTTCCCTGAGGTCTTGTGAGGTTTTGAGTCTCCTTGCTTCAGTTCTGTTCACAGACACCTGGCATAGCTCTGGGTCAGCATCCAGCCACCAGCTTGGGAAGTGACTTCAGAGATGTGGTTTTGGATTGATGCTCACGTACCATGGAAGAAGCTACTTCTCTTTCAGCTTTTAATTGAAGCAAATGTGAATTACAACAGTCACAAAGTCACAAGTGAATTTGTGAATTACAAAAGTGAATTACAAAACTCACAAAGCTATTTATAAGTGAGTTTCAGGTGTACGATGTTTCAACACCAGTACCAACACCATTACCCTCCACCAATGTCCCCAGTTTTCCTCCTAGCCCTGAGCCTGGTGCTTCAAGGTCACTCCTTGAAGTGGCCCTGTTTTGAGCCAAGGAGGGTGGCTGCTCCCAAGTGGGCCAGGCCCCTTGCCCAGAACTGGTTTTATCTAGTTGGGCCCCGGTGACCGCAGGATGATACCACAGAGAAGATGAGCTCCTCACATCTCTACACTAACTTGCTTTTAGTAGGCCCCATAAGTAGATATCAGCAAGGAGTCTGTGCAGGGTGTTGTCATTGAAGTTGGGATTTGTGGAAAGAAGCACCATTTGTTTTGACTTCACAACTGAAAGCTACTGCAAGTGGCTGAAACTACCTTTGCTGTGTTTCTCTCCCTGAGAGCTGTGATTGCCAAAAGGCTTTTTCATTCTGTGTCATTGACAAATCCAAATGGGTTTGGGGGCCACACCCAGCAGCGCTTAAGGATTACTCCTGACTCTGCTCAAGGATCACTCCTGGCATTCCTGGGGGGACCCTATGGGGTCCTGGGGCTTGAACCTGGGTCATCATGTGCAAGGCAAATGCCTACACACTATCCGATTGCTCTAACCCCTAAGTGAGGTTATTTTGAAAAACAGTAGTAAATACTTTTTTTTTTGCTTTTTGGGTCACACCCGGCGATGCACAGGGGTCACTCCTGGCTCATACACTCAGGAATCACCCCTGGTGGTGCTCAGGGGACCATATGGGATGCTGGGATTTGAACCCGGATTGGCCGCATGCAAGGCAAACGCCCTACCCGCTGCGCTATCACTCCAGCCCAGTAGTAAATACTTTTGACATCAAGTAGGAGGCTGTGAGGAGCCCGAGAAAGTGAATTTAACTGAAGACATTCTTCTTGGTGTGTGACATAAGCAGTCTGAAAAAGTGCTGAGAATGCTGCAGTTTGAAAATCCACTGAAAAACGTTTTCGCTTTAGGTTTTGGGCTTTAGTACCTGACCCCTAAGGTCTTCACGTACCCATGAGAACGGCCTTAAAACCCACAAAGGAATGCACACTTTTGCCTTTCTCATCAGAAAAGAGAAAGCTTGTCAAGTGCCTCGCGCAGTAATTGGCACAGGGTCAGTGTTCCTGGAACACGAGGTATTATTGTATCTGGGCATTGACGGGCGCCTTAAAGACACGCATTGGTGTAATCCAATCATGGATTTCCTGACAGCATCACAAATTACTCAATGATTATAGGGTCAATGTGTCTTTCTGATTGACAGGGGGGAACTTTTGAACAGACCTCAGGGAAATTATAATTGGGTGGAACCTTCCCATTTGTCCCTTCTAAACCCAGCTGAATTGTAAGTGGACTTCGGAGAGACAGTGCGCAGGGCACTGAAGGAAAGGGCTTTCCCAACCAGCCCCGTTTGGAAGTGCATGGAGGGGAGCAAGTCTCTTGTGTTCTGGTGTATCTGCTCAAAGCAGCCCCCCAGGTGTTGACAGGGGTCCTGTGACTGTTTCCTGGCAAGAGAAGCATCTGGGCTATGCTGCGACTGTCAGATGTGACCGATGGAGGGGACTTGACACGTAGGCAGCCCCTACCAATCACGCTGTCAGCTAACCAGCTTTTGTGCTAGGGGTTGCTTGTCTTCAGAGTCTGGGTGGAGGATGGAGGCAGTCAGCCTTTGGCTGCCTCTTAGCTGCTGCTTAGCTGCGAGCACAAAGCCAGGGGCAGTGCTGGTTCTGGCTGGGAGGAGAAGAGCTCTGTGGCATTTGAGGCTCACAGGCTCTCCCTGGAAGTGGCTTTGGGGTACTGCTTCCCTGTCCTCTCTTCAGCACCACTTGGACATGAGAAAGGTTGGCCCCATTATCTTCTGCCTCACATTTCCTTCACTGCCGGAACGGGGGAGGTCAGGAGAAGAATGGCTTGTATTCACATTGGCAAAGGTAGACTAGCTTCCTGTTACCACAACTGTGGACACATCAAAAATCTTCTATCCATTTGCCTTTCTCAACGATCTTCCCCATCTCTGTTTTTTATGAAAGGTTGCCTTTTGAAAAAGAAAAAAACTTTATTTATTCACCCCAAGAACCAAAGAACATGTGTGTAGAGCCAATGAGATAAGCCTTGGGCCAACTCTGGGAATGCAGAAATGAATAACAAAGCTAAGTCATTACTTCCCTGGTCTCAGCCTAGTTATGACATGTGACGGGAGATAAAGGGCACTGGAAAGAGCCCCTGGTCACCCCGGCCCCCACCTTGGAGCTCAGTCCATTAGGGAGTTATGAGGAAGAGTCAAAAATCACTGAGTTAGGTGTTGCCTGCTGGAAATTTCCTATTGAAAAACTGAGGGAAAAGCACATCACAGTGCCAAGCCAAATTGAGAGAGGATGAAGCAGGATGTTCCTGCTGAGCGTTCCTCTGCCGTGCCAGGGAAGGGCCAGGGCGCCAGACTCCACCCTGGATAAGACCCAGGCAGGCCCTTTCTTATTCAAGGTCTACCGGTGACCAGCTGGACTGCTCCTCCCCTCAGTGCTCCCTTGGAGGTCTCCGTTTCCTTCCTGAGCGGAGCACACAGGTCAGGGAGATATCCTGACCCAGAAGCAGCTTGGGTCATTTCCACTGTGAAAGGGCTCATCTCTAGAAAGCCCTTAGGAGAGGCACGTGGAGGAAGTGTGCTTGCTTTATCTGTTCCGGGCTCTTTACCCACTTAGACATCAGGGTGAACATCCTGACCTGGTAGACAGCTTTGTTTCCTCGTCCTTTGACCCTTGACGTGGCGTGTGGGGGCTTAGTTGCTCATGGTGTTGTCAGACTCGGGGCAGGGAGGAGTGAAATGCGCCAGTTTTCCAATTCATGCTTCCTATGGCCTATTGCTTCTGGAAGAACTGAACCGCCTACAAGCCCCACCTAGGGAACTGGGAGGCAGATGAGTGTGTCTCTTGACCTGGATTGCTAAATCATCTTTAGAGGGTTCCAGCAAACAATGATCTATCCCATTTGTATCGTTCAGCTCGTTCAATGAATTAGTTTTGATTTTGCTTTTCTTTTTTCTTTTTGGGTCACATCCAGCAGTGCTCAGGGGTTACTCCTGGCTCTGCATTCAGGAATTACTCCTGGTGGTGCTTGGGGAACCATATGGGATGCTGGGAATCGAACCCAGGTTGGCCATGTGTACTATCACTCCAGCCCCAATTTTTCTTTTATTCTAAAAATTAAAACATATTAAGGCCAAGTCATCTTGCTGCCTCCGTTTGTTTTTCAAGAAAGAAAATCTTGTAGGCCAGGGTTGGTTGACTTGAAAAATGCTGCTTTCAGTTGTTTTGAGATGCAGTTCAAGGATATTTGTTGATTCAACACTGAGAACCAGCCATTACCAAGAGTAATAACTAGTATTTGTAAATCTCCAGATTGACAGTTTGCAAAGCACTTTCAAGTATTACTTGATCCTTGGAACAACCATATATCTTTTGCAAAAATAAAATATGGGAATGATAATACCTGCTCATTAGGGGTCTTGGAAGGATTAAATTACATAATACAGGTCAAAATGTCTAGCCCAGTGTCTAGTGGGTGGGAGACTCTCAGTATAAAAAAAACCTCCCTGAATGTGTTAAGGCCACAGGAAATGAAATAGTATAACTCTGGTTAAAGAAATGGAAATTTGAGGCTCAGATCCAGGGACTGGATATTAGCCCCGATTAATGACCAACTCTGATTTAGGCAGAAGGAACTCAGTCTCCCAAATGCCCCACCTCTAAAAATAAGAAAAAGTGCTTGTGTGACGTTGTAATTTTTGAGCTGAGGGATCCCAGGTCTGAGAGACCTACTAGTATCCTCCGAAGTGATGACTATGATTGAAAATGAGCTCTTTGTTGTTCTGATATAAATCAAAGGAAGAAATAAAAAACACAGAGTTGAAATATAGAGAACCATCTGGAATAATTTGTATTTTGGGGCAGGGATGCTGTTTATTCAGTATTCATCAGCTGCTGCATATGTGATATTGTGGAGGAAGCAGTGAATGAATCTCTGACGGTCCTGAAGTTCGTTTCATCACTTGAAGTACGATGATTTATTTGCCCTGGTTGAATGTGTAAATTTGGAGTCTTGTCTTATGAGTTTGACATTTCAAATAGTTTACAATGCTATTAATAATGGTTTCTCATGCACCACTGTGTCCCCACCTTTTCTCAAGTACCCCAACATCCATCCTCTCCCAGCTTGATTGTGTGGATGAATTCTCCCCTTGGGCATAAATTTTCTCATTGTGTTGTCTTGGGCCCTTTGTTACTCCCTGACTGTGTATCTTTAAGTACTACTTGTGAGTGAGATCATTTTGTCTCTGTCTCTTTCCTTCTAACTTCACTCAGCATGGTACCCTCTAGTTCCATCCATATCACTGCAAATTGCATCATTTTGTTCTTTCTTGGTGCTGCATAGTGTTCCATTGTGTATATGTGCCATGATCCATTCTTTCGTATGTGGGCATTTGGACTGTTTTCATATCTTGGCTCTTGTATTAAGTGTTGTGATTAATATAGGTGAACACATATCATTTCAAATTAATGTTTTCTGTGTTTTCAGAATAGATGCCAAGGAGTGATACTGCTTGGCTATAAAAGAATTGTTAGTTTTTGGATAGATCTCTGTATTGCTTTCCATAAAGGCTGAATCAGACAACATTCCCCCTAACAAGGGATGAGGGTTCTTTTCTCCCCCACCAACACTGGCTGTTTTGAGCAAAGACCAGAACTTTTTAGCATGAAGGTACCCTGGGACTCTTACTGGGACTTATTAAAATGCAGATTCTGAGGACCGGAGAAATAGTATGGAGGTTAAGGCCTTGCCTTGCATTTAACCATCCAAGATCAAATCTGGTACAACATATGGCCATTCCCATCCTCAATCTTCCCACCACTTGGGCTCATTCCTGAAGCACAAAGCATCCCCCCACCCCTGGTATAGCCCCCAACCTTTATGAACCCAATACAAGTTCTGATTCAACTGGTCTGAGGCAGAATGGAAGTCTGATTTTCACTGGTGCCCTGGTCCTACCACTTTAGAGTTGTGCATTTAGGCTAAGGAAAACTTTTGAATTGACTTTTTAAAGCTTTGTTTCCTCATCAGGACTTTAATGCTCGATCCCTGGGAAGCCATGGCCCATGGATGGCTGGTGTCGCCGGCTACTATGGTTCTCCATCCCTGTGTGCCACGATGGCAGCATTTCCTGTGGTATGAAAGTCACTATGTGTTCTACGCGGTAGCAAGAGAGGCTGTATGTCTGGTGATGAGTTAAGCTAGGTTTGGGTGATGAACATAGACACAGATGTTGATTTATGAGCTCGTGCAGCTGACACCTACATAATTTCAAACTTATGTGACCTTAAAGCAAACAATGCACATCTAAAGTGCATAGGTTTAATACTAAGAAAATTCTAGAAGGAAAAATGAAGAAAAAGAAAAATTCATTTTTCCCCTCCTTTCTTTGTAGGACTGCAGTGTTGCTGGCTTTGGGCAAATGCATGGGTACTGGGATTAGATTCTGGCTTTTGCTCCTGAAACACAAGCCTACTTCTGTCTTATTTTCAATTGACCAACTTTAAGGTCACTAGGGACTCCCTTAGTTTAATTTTCCACAAAATCCCGTAATCTTAGACATGTCATGTTACTTTTCTTGCCCTTCATAGTTGCTCAGTATCCCCTGCTCCTTCACAATTATTCTTTGGACATAGGCCCTCCCACCTCAATAATTTGTCTGTTTCTTAAACCCAGTGATTGTATCTTACATTTCTTTTCTGATTACTCATTTCGTAATGACTAGAGCACTTTAAAAAGCAACCAAATATTTTATCGGAGGCAAATGCTTGTTGAAACACATGGAACAACCTGTAATAATTTAATCAGATTACCATCTCGACTGCTTCAGTAGAGTTTGCCCATCAGATAAATAGTAAAACTATACCCCACCAGTCATTCTTTAGAGTTTTGAATATATAAGCAAGTGAAATATTGCCTTTTAGGTCTCAGCATTCATTTTCTGAATCTACAAATTGCTCCTCTGTGATTTCTTTTTGAGCAAGTGTCATTAAGAAACAATTTGATTTAAAACTTTAGCTCAGGCAGAGGTGATAAAATATTTGTAATTCACAAAGGACTGGATAAAATAATATTATGCTATACATATTTTTGTCTGTTCATTTTTGTGCATACATTTGGTTCCTGGTTGGCTCAGAACTGTTGTCCTCAATCTTACCTTGAGGCAGAATGATAAGAAATTATGACAGCAGGTAGACTAAAAATATCTAAGCAACTCACTATCGCTTGATGATCACCACTTGGGTGAAAGGGCCCGTGCTGGCACCTGGTAGATCAAGGGCCAGATGCTGATGGTTGACTTCCATGCTGAACAGCCCCACGGGTGACAGTGATCTGGCTCCAAACATCAGTGGTGCCGAAGCTGAGCCACCCTGCATTGAGCTGGAGCCCCCTTCCTGGCGACATAAAGGCCAGAGCTCAGGTGTGCTCTCAGAGGCAGGGACTTGTTTGCGTGACCTCCCCGACCAAGTCTGTTTTGCAATGTAGGAAGCTCAGCCCTTGCAGAGTCCCCCTCCTACCATCTGTGAACACCCCAAGCGACAGGTTGGCAGCCGCCCCAAGACTCTGAGCACAGCAGGCTTCCTCCACCCCAGGGCCCCAGCACAGCTTGAGCGGTCTGGGCCCGCACATGCCATCCTTCGAGCTCTTGCGGCAATGTTTAAAATTCCAAAGGCCGATGAAATCGTCTTTAATCCCTTCCCCAAACATGACTTAGGTGCATTTGATATTATCTGCCATCCCCAAGACTTCCCAGTCCCTGCATGGCTCCTGCTCACAGCTACCTTCCAGGTGTAGCCGCCTATTTCAGTGCCAGCCCAGGGCTTTCTACCAAGTGGGCAGTCTGCAGAGAGCTGCCTGCGGCCTCTTTTTCACCCAAATGGTTTCGACTTGATGCCTAATGGTTTTAACTGTGAGTTAGTCCAAGTGAATTATTTCCATAGATCAAAGGTCCCTCGTTAAATCTGTTAGTCTATTTTAGATCTGTCTTGCAAAGGAACTGTTTATTTTTACATAACTCTGCATTGTTATCCATGCAAAACGGTAGATTCTAAACGCCTCAAGTCAGAGACTTGGAATGACATAAATCAGAAGGGAATCATCAACTAGGAGGCCAAAGCTATTTCGGCATCAGTTCCAAGTGTTTGCAAGTGTTTGTTCCTGTAGACAAATACTTTGTTTTCCACAGGAGACTGAAATCATGGAAAGCCCCAAGCTAGGAGGGGCTTCACTGTTGTCTAGTCCTGTGGTCTTCCCAGGCTGCTATAGGTCACCTCAACCAGGGGCCCAGTCCTCTGGGGTGTAGCTCGGGCCCTGAGTTTGCCTCCAAGTGCCCCCAAGAGATTCTAAGGTATCATTTTGCCCAATTATAAATGAGGAAACTGAGACACATTAATTCCTAAATGCAGGAGTCAGCAAGCATATTAAGGGCCAGCTAGCTGCTAAATATCAGCGTCCATGCCGTATGGTTCCTGCTGGAACTTCTCAGCACCTCCTTAGTGGGCAAGCAGCGATGGACAATACTTCAAAGAATGGGCATGGCCACATGTCAGTGAAACCATACCTAAACAGGTGACTGGCTGACTAGGAGTCTTAGGCAAAAGCTTGCAAACCACTGATTTAGATCACACAGCTATTGAGTGGAAACTCATATAGTAGACCACAAGTCTAGCAACAATTGATATGCTCTTCCACTTCAGAAAGTCCTATTGAAGGCACTTCTCTAACACACCCAGTTTCTGTCCAAGTTAAGTCAATGTCAGTCATGACAAGTGTCTTAGAGTAATATTTCTTAACTAGAGCACATTTTCCTTATCTGCATTCCTATGAGAGGCCTGCATGCTGAAGATTATTTTGTTAATAATTTATATTTAATTGATAAATATTAATAATGGAATGACAGTTCTACTAAAGCAGGGGTTCCCATACTTTTTTGAGCTAGAGTAACCCAGGCCATAACATTTCTGTTAAAGACTTTTCTTTGGGTTACTTTTGGATTTTTATTTTGGGGCCACATCTGTTGATGTTCAGGGCTTACATCTGGCTCAGGAATCACTCCTGGTAGTGCTCAAGGGACCATATGGGATATCAGGGATTGAATCCAGGTCAACAGCGTACAAGGTAAATGCTCTACCCACTGTATTATCTTTCCAGTCCCTAAAGACTTACTTTTCTTTTTTTGGTCACACCAGCGATGCTCAGGGGTTCATCCTGGCTCTCCACTCACTAGTTATTTCTGGCAGTGTTCAGGGGACCATATGGGATTCCAGTGATGGAATCTGCATTGGCCGCATGCAAGGCCAATGCCCTCCCTGCTGTACTATCCCTCTAGCCCACTAAAGACATTTTATATTACAAACAGATTACAAAGGTCAAAAGAGCATTTGTTAAGGAAAATGATCTTATTTTTTCTGAATTTCCAGATTATAAAACTGACCTATTTATTTATTTAAATTTTATTGAATCACCATGAGATAGTTACAAGCTTTCATGTCTGGGCTACAATCACACAATGATCAAACTCCCATCCCTCCACCAGTGCACATTTCCTATCACCGATATTCCTGGTATAGCCCCCTTTCCCACCCTCCCCTGCCTCCATGGCAGACAATATTCCCCATACTCTCTCTCTACTTTTGGGCATTATGACTTGCAACACAGACACTGAAAGGTCATCATGTTTGGTCCATTATCTACTTTCGGCACACATCTCCCATCCCGACTGATTCCTCCAGCCATCATATTCTTAGTGAGGCCTTCTCTATTCCCTCTGCCTTCTCCCCTCCGCTCATGAAGCAGGCTTCCAGCTATGGGAAAATTCTCCTGGCCCTTGTTTCTACTGTCCTTGGGTGTCAGCCTCATGTAATGTTATTCTATACTCCACAAATGAGTGCAGTCCTACTATGTCTGTCCCTCTCTTTCTGACTCATTTCACTTAGCATGATACTCTCCATGTTTATCCATTTATAAGCAAATTTCATGATGTCATCTCTCCGCATAGTATTCTATTGTGTAGAAATACCAAACTTTTCCTCCCCCCTGTGGTGCTCAGTGCTTACTCCTGACTCTGTGCTCTGGGATCACTCCTGGAGGGCTTGGGAGACCATATGGGTGCCAGGGACCAAACCATGATCATCTGTATGCAATGCTAGCACCCTACCTAGTTTACTGTCTCTCTGACCAAAATACAAAGAATTTTTATGAAATTATTTATATATTCTAAAATATTTTAATTGAATATTCTACCACTAATAATTTTTATGAAATTATTTATATGCTCTAAAATATTTTAATTGAATATTTTTTACAGTTTTCAAATTGAAGAATTTTCTCATATTTTACTGTTTCAAAATATTGTTTTAGGTTTTTTTTTGTAATTTACTCTTACTGCTTAAGGAATATTGATTATGTTCTAAAAGCATTTCCTAGTGGTAAGTTTGATGTGGTGACAGCTGAGTGTGTAATGCTGGAGCATCTGAGGGCTGGCCAGGATAGAAGTTTCCAGGGACTGGCCAGTTTATCTTGTATCGTCTTATCCTACCACAGGAATCCCTGTAGGCCACACTATTGTTTGGAAGTTCTATTTAAATTGCACTGGCTAGGGCTGGAGTGATAGCACAGCGGGTAGGGCGTTTGTCTTGCATGCGGGTGACCTGGGATCAATTCCCAGCATCCCATATGGTCCCCTGAGCACCACCAGGAGTAATTCCTGAGTGCAAAGCCAGGAGTAACCCCTATGCATTGCCAGATGTGACCCAAAAAGCAAAAAATAAATAAATTGCACTGGTCATAGTCAATATTTTTGATGATCTGGGAGACTAAATTATAAGCTTCTTGGGGCCGGAGCGATAGCACAGTGGGTAGGGCGTTTGCCTTGCACGCGGCCGACCCGGGTTCGATCCCCAGCATCCCATATGGTCCCCCAAGCACCGCCAGGAGTAGTTCCTGAGTGCAAAGCCAGGAGTAACCCCTGAGCATCACTGGGTGTGACCCAAAAAGCAAAAAATAAATAAATAAATAAATAAATAAATAATAAGCTTCTTCAAATGTATTGTTTATGCCAGCAGCTAACACTATCAAACAGAACTGAAGGGCAGGGGGTGGCGGCGGACACAGAGAGAGAATCCCAGCACCACATATAGCAATCTCTGAGCAGCACCAGGAATGATCCCTGAGCACGGAGCCAGGAGTAAACCCTGAGCACTGCTAGATGGAGCCCAATCCTCTCTACCCATACCTACCTCCCCCCGAAAAAAAACAGAAATAGGAGAATCATGATTACTATATACTAATAAACAAGTGTTTTTTTTCTTTTCGGGTCACACCCAGCGATGCACAGGGTTTACTCCTGGCTCTACACTCAGGAATTACTCCTGGCGGTGCTGGGGGACCATATGGGATGCTGGGAATCGAACCTGGGTCGGCCGAGTGGAAGGCAAATGCCCTACCCGCTGTGATATCACTCCAGCCCCTCCTAATAAACGTTTTAAAAAATTAAACTTTATTGATTTGGGGCAAGAGATCTGGCTCCGGTGGTAGAGCCTCTGAGTTCCCGGTGTGAGGCCCTGGGTTTGATTCCCAGCACTACAAGTGTCCACCCCTTCCCAGAGCAACACTCGGAGTATCCAGGGTGGCCTCTGAACATTACTGAGAGTGGTCCTGAGGCAGCCACTACCTCTGGGCTTACAAATCAGCATAGGTGGTTTTTTTTCCCTCCATTTTGGTTTTTGGGTCACACCTACTCAGGAGTCAGGAGCTCAGGAGTCCCTCCTGGCTCCACACTCAGGAATTACTACTTGACGGTGCTCAGGGGACCATAAGGGATATCGGGGATCGAACCCAGGTTGGCCACTTGCAAGGCAAACACATTCCCCACTATACTATCACTCCAGTCCCAGGCATAAGCTGTTTTATTTCATTTTTGATTATTGGGTTTCCCCTGGCAGTGGTCAGGGGCTATTTCTGGTTTTATGCTCAAGATTTCACCAGTGACCCCTGGCCATGCTTTGGGGACTATATGTGATGCCTATATGGGATTTCATGCAGGGTCTACTGAGTACAAGGCAAGCACCATAGAGCCTCTCTCTCTCCTCCATCCCCTCCCTCTCTCCCTCTTCCCCTCCCTCTACCCTTATTTCTCTCCCTTTCCCTCTCCCCCTCCTTTTATTGGGTTTTATAAGCAGCAAAATGATCACTGCCTAGTTGAGCTGCATGAGAATAGCAGTATTTAGCATGTTGTTCTTTCTCCTCCTTGCCTGCCTTAGTTCCCTCCTTCATCCCAAAACAATAATTATGCCACCACAGGCACACAACACAGATTGAAGATGTTTTCCATTTAATTTGGGGATCTGAATATTGGTGTGACTTTCATCATTTCGGGAGGCAAAGTGATTCCTAGGTGCTCTGAAACAAAATAAGAGCCTTTCTATATTTGTCAACTGAGCAAAGAGTGAAAAACATTACTTTAATCTTCTTATTTCAGTTTGTACACAGGCTACCAAAATGTTCCAGCCTGTATCCCAATAGCCTGCTGCAGTGTTTTCAGGCTGGCAGCCTCCCAGACAACTGTCTTACCCGCTGTACTCTCTCTTCCACCCCAAGATACCTATTCTTTAAAGAATGGATGAAACTTTCCACAGTATTCTCTAGCTTGGCTTCCACCTACACACTTACATCCAAATATTTTTTCTTTTGTTTAAATCTTGAGTCAGGCAAAGGTTACATATGGAGTCACTGAAAACTTATTTTTGAAAAGAAACACACTCCATTTCCACGAATCAGAGTTCAAAATTATGTTGCATTTTTACTGTATCAAACAGCACAGTTTTTCCCTTGATCTCAGGCTGTCCATTTGCCTTTGCTCACCAATTTGAAATTAACCTTCATCAGGCCAAATAAATCTGATAATCGATATATCTAAGCTTTCTTTTCTTATTTTTGCTTGCTTGCTTTTCCATGTTCCTTCCTCCTGCATTCCCTCCCTCCCTCCTTTCTTCCTTCCTTCTTCTGCATTGATGGGGATCAGGCCCAGGGCCTCACACATACAAGGCAAAGGAAGTGATTTATGCCCCTCAGCCAAATGATAGATATCTAAATAAGAATTTTCTTATAATAAAAGTTGGGGAGAAATCTGTGTTAAGAGGATGATTATATGGAATTTGAGGTGTATTTTTATTGATAAGTTGGAGGGCTGGGACTGGAGCGATAGCACAGTGGGTAGGGTGTTTGCCTTGCATATGGCTGACCTGGGTTCGACTCCTCTGTCCCTCTCAGAGAGGCTGGCAAGCTACCAAGAGTATCCCACCCGCATGGCAGAGCCTGGCAAGCTACCCGTGGTATATTTGATATGCCAAAAACAGTAACTGCAAGTCTCACAATGGAGACATTACTGATGCCTGATCAAGCAAATTGATGAACAATAAAACAACAATGCTACAGTGCTACAAGTTGAAGTGCTATGATTCTTTCTTTATTTCTTTTTTTTTGGGGGGGTCACACTTGGCAGTGCACAGGGGTTACTCCTGGCTTTGCACTCAGGAATTACCCTTGGAGGTGCTCAGGGGAGATCATATGGGATCCTTGGAATCGAACCCAGGTCAGCAGCGTGCAAGACAAATGCCCTACCTGCTACACTATGGCTCCAGCCCCAGTGCTATGATTCTTTATCAAATGATAAATTAAGTCACTGTTCAGAATTGGTTTTACTTAGGGTGGTTGGATATTAAAATAGACTGATTTCCCTTTTAATAAGTCTTCTGATACTGGCTACTATTCTGAGATTGTCCAGTGGGTAGGGCACTTGTCTTGCACGCTGCCAGACCAAGTTTGATCCCCAGTATCCTGTATGGTTCCCCTGAGAACCGCCAGTAATAATTCCTGAGTGCAGAGCCAGGAGTAACCCCTGAGCATCACTGAGTGTGGCCCCCAAACGAACAAAGTAGTCTTCTCATCCTGATCCAGATCTTGGTAGAAAAGCAGTCTCAAACCAATGTCTTTCATTAAATTTTGATAGGTAAGCAGTTCTGGTCAGACCTTTTCCCAGACAAAGTTATTCCGCATCATGTAGTTAGTTTTAACTTAGATTTCAAAGCTTCTTGGTTCTGTTGAGTATCACTTTAACATAGAATCTTGTTTGCTTTTCTCCCTTAAGGATAACCTTAGAGATCGCTACCTTCCCTTTGAAAACCTTTCTTTGGCATTTCAGTTTGTAGACCGAGTACTCATAACGGGCCTTCTCTGGAGATGTTGCAAGAGAGCAAAAAAAACTGGATAAAATGTGTTGACTTTTTAAAGATTGCTGCCATCAGAATGAAGACAATAATCAATTCCAGGCTCAGGGCAGGAAAACAGACTTGGAAATTGAGTGGATGTGGGCTTGGAGACCCCACTCCAGCATTTATTAGTTCAGTGAACTTGGCAAAGCATGTTTCTTCATTAAAAAAGATCAGGGTAATAATACATTCCTAATAGCATTATTAAAAGGACTAGAATAAAATCCGTTAAATCCTTGGCGTATAGTTCAATAAATGGGGGCTGCTATTACTAGTACCACTACTACCTCTGCGGCTGCTGCTATTACTATGACTATTACTGTTCTACTAATACTTTTGACTATGATGGCTCTTATGGCAACTGCTCGTCTACAGCTATTACTACTGCTGTTATGACTTGTCATGTGAGGCATCTATATGAAAAAAGAGATCGTCACCTCTAGTTCAAAGTGAACAAGCCTTGGGGCTGTAGTGATAGCACAGTGGGTAAGGCATTTGCCTTGCATGTGGCCAGCCCGGGTTTGATTCGCAGCATCCCATATGGTCCCCTGAGCATGGCCAGGAGTAATTCCTGAGTGTAATGAGCCAGGAGTAACCCCTGCGCATTGCCAGGTGTGACCCAAAAACAAAAAACAAAGTGAACAAGCCTTTACTTCTTCCTAGTCCCCCTTGCTAGCTGGGATTGGAGAACGACTAAGTATTTTGGAATTGGATAAACTCAAGATTAATTTACGGAGAATGGCGGAACCATAGAAGATACAAGAACCTGAGTTTATCCAAGTGCTGAGTTTGCGTGACTGAAATTGTTTCCCCAAACCAATATTGTTGAAGATATTAGGATTTATTGCGTGGCCAGTAGTTGATCTTCTGAAGCTATAAAAATGATCTTCTGAAGCTTCTGAAAAATGCTAATGTACTTCAAATTGGATTAGGAGTCTAGAGACTTCATTGTGTAGGTATGATTTATTACTAATAAGTATGCCACATGGGAAAGAGTATTGTATGTTTGGCATATAGTAGTAGGACCAATACTTTGACTTAATGAGCTGGAATAGAATTTCACTAAACAGTAGGAGTTTTTTGTTTATTTTGTTTTGGGAGCCACACAATACTCAGGGCTTATTCCTGGCTCTGGTTCAGGGATCACTCCTGGTGGGTTCAGGGACCATATGGGGTGCAGGGAATCAAACCTGTGTCGACCGTGTGCAAGGCAAGCACCCTACCAAGTCTACTATTGCTCTAGACTCTAGAAAGTGATTTTTTTAGTTCTGAAAGAAAATTACATTGAACTTTTATGATGGTACTTCAGATGTAGAGTATATTTGAAATGTGGCGAATCTTTGACATTTTTCGAGTTTGAAGTAGGATAGAACAGAGTACCTTAGTTTCTCTCATTACTAATGTCTATCACTGTATCACTGCATCACTGTCATCCCATTGTTCATTGATTTGCTCGAGCGGGTGCCAGTAGTGTCTCCATTCATCCCTATTGTGTGCTAGTGTAGCCCGATTGTGTATTGGGGGCTTTTTTCAGGATCAGGGGAATGAGGACCGTCTTTGCTACTGTTTTTGGAATATCAAGTACACTATGGGTAGCTTGCCAGGCTTTGCCGTGCGGGCGGGATACTCTCGGTAGCTTGCTAGGCTTCCTGAGAGGGACAGAGGCTTTTGGGGCGGCCTCTAATCGCCTTTACAGGTTTTCCCAGTCTACTGAATGTAGAGTCCCAGCAGGGATCATTTCCATGTCTGGCGTGCTGAGCTGCGTGCTGTCTTAGGCGAGATGGTGAGCTGGTTTGGGAGGGTGTGAGGGGTTCAGGCGGTGTCGGTGCCATCTTGCCTCCATCCATAAGCTTTCCAATTAATTTCAAAATGTATTGATTTTTCCCAGAGAGTTACTATAGTGGGTAAGGTGCATGACCTTAAAAAACGATAAAAATGACAACAAGTTTAATTAAAGCATAGTAATTGAGGAAAGTGTTTGGAGCAACAGAGTTCAGTTCAGTCTTTCTATTATTCAGCTTTTTGTTCAGACACTATTGCTGATGTTAATTATCACGAAGCCAACATTCCCCCAAGTCTTCTCCATGACTCATTTTTTTGACTTGTAGACATTGATAGATAATGAGCTATGAATTTTTAAGACTTTGAGCATTTATTCCAGCAGCATAAAGTACCCTTTGGAGACATTGTATACATGAGTAGCAATGAGCAAATGTTTCTTTTATTTTTATAATTGTTTTGGAAAACCATATGATTGCCAAAGACAGCATGCACATGGTCAATTTGGATTCATCCCAACCTTAAAAAAGTCTGCAAAACACATTAATGTTTGTAATGTATACAGTTAAGGATTGTTTTCTTAACATGCCTTCCAGCTGTACATTTGTAATGTTTTATTTAGGTGAAAATTCTATGAAGGGTTTAATTGATATGTTCCAGAAGTTTGTTAACCACTTTAAATGGCCATTGATTTTGCCACATTTCCATTCTCTGTTATGAGGACATTGACAACTCTCAGGTCCATTAGTGGGGGCAAACACCCATGGTAGATTTGGCTATTGAACCGAACAGTAAAATGGCTCCTGGAAATAAATGAACTATAGTCCTGGGGAGCCTGATTAGCATGCAAAATCTAGTAGAAATACCTACCTGTGGAGGGTCCCCAGAATTCTTTGAAGTAAATGTGTTTCTCCCTTAAAGCCCCCACCCTCCTACCCATCCCATGCATTGCACTCGTTTTAGCTGGGGCTGGGGCAGGGGTTGAGTCACACCCAGCAGTGCTCAAGGCTCATTCCTGGCCCTGTGCTCAGGGTTCACTCCTCTCTGTATCCTGGGCTCTCTCCTGATGGTGCTCATGGGCACAGCATGTGCCTTGCCTGCTGTATTCTCTCTCTCCAAGCCTGCCTTCTTCTAGAAATTCAGCTCTTTACGGATTCTCCTTGGGCTCAGAAACTTCATGCTTGGAATCACTGTTTTGTGATTTGAAATCATGTTTTTTTTTTTTTTGCAGTTTCCTTTTGCATGTCTAAGATGGATGTTCAGCTGAAATTCCAGGCATCTAAGTTTAAGGAGACACTTTGCTCAAATAAGGCACAAATAATATAAAACCTACTTTCTTGTCCGCAGTTTTGCTTTATTTTTTGTGGTTCTGAAGAGGTACCCATGGCAGTCATGCCAGGCCTGTGTTCTTCTCACTTTTAAACTCTCATTGTATTTTTGGATTAAAGGGGGGAAATAATAGCCAATAGACTACTGCTTCCTGTATTTCAATCTTGGTTTATCTTACCAAATTAGTTACAAAAAGGGCTGGCCTGTCTGTGCCTGCTTCACAGTACTTTGAAGAATACATGGTCTAGATTTGAGTTTTAAAGTTAACAATTTCAGATAATGAGATAGTAGATGAGCCTTTTGTGAGTTACTGGGAAAGAAAACCCTAGTAGCAGCACCTGAACTCAGTATTTGCCATTTGTTCAAGCGAATAATGGCTAATTTCCTTTCTTGACATGGGCAGCAAATTTCTAGATAGAGGAGAAAATATAGCTAGGACGTGAGGCCTTTGTGTTTGGCTCGGGAGACAGTTTTGTTTTCTGAGAGAGAAGAAGGACAGGCCTATGATCTTTGTGTCTTCTGTAGGATGTTGGAATGCCAAGTAATTGGATTGTTTCAGAAAACACTCAGTTGAATCACAAGCATCCGTTTAAGATAAATGGACAAACTTCCAGTCCCAGGCATTGCCCATTGTAGCTCTGCAGTCTAAGAGCATTCTGTACCCCCTAAATGCTTTCTCTGGGTTTGGGACCAAGTGTCAAATTACTTCCCTCAAACTCTGCTGGAGCCCTCATCACTACTACCCTTCCCTCCATCTGCCTGATCACCCACCAGCTGCCCATTTCTCTAGCAAATATTGGTTGAGACTCGTCTACAAAGCAAGCACAGCATTAGTCACTGTGAATCCATTGGGCAGAAGAGAGAGCCATGAGTCCTGTATTAATGGTGCTTTCCTTTTACAGTACTTCTTTCACAAGATGCTTTCACCGGAAGCCCTCTAGTCACAGGAGGCAGGAGACAGTCTAACTATGTGTTCCTGGAAGTCATTGTCACTGGTAGTGACAAAGGGAGCAAAAATTCCCCAGATGGACCATTTGGGTAGCATGCTCCTTAGCCATGCAACCATCTCGGTTGGAATAGTGAGTCACGAACCACCAGCCAAGGTGCCTCTGACCAGTGACAATCTGACTTACACTTTTAAACAGTGCCACCGGCTATCCTTGAGCAAGTTCTGCTCTCGGCCTCTTTCTGTGAACCACCAGGCCTTCTAGGGACAGCAGCTAGAATCTTTTGTGTGGAATACTGATAGCCCAGGAAACAGCTTCTAGGCAGAACTCTTGGAACTGGCACTAGCTCAAGTACTTGGTTCTTGGGAAGAGCTTGGGAAGTTCTCAGATCTTGAAATCCTCCGAAAGAGGTTTTTTTTTTGGGGGGGTACCCCACCTGGTTCTCAGGTGTCACTCCCAGCAGTGCTCAGGGGAACTTGCAGTGACAAGTGAATCTGGGGTTCCTGTGTACAGAACTTGCACTTCAGCCTTTCAAACTATTTCCTCAGCCCCCTAAAAGGGCATTCTCTGGGTCTGCATGTAACTGAAGTGCCATTCCTGTTTAATAAAACACTGCGTAATGGTGGTGAACAGAGATAAAATCTGCTAGTTGTCCACGTCACAGTACAGAGCAGAGCCAAACCCTGCTCACCCTGACTCCCTTTGTAAAGTCTCAGCACTAAATGGTTGATCAGTTTCACGAAAACAAATTCGGCTTCCACAAGGACCCCGGAGCCCACCTAGCCACTGTCTTCTAGCCTTCTTATTCCAAGGACTGCATGTAGCTAAAAACTAATCTCAGATGCCAGATCTCCTTGACACCCCATCGTAGAGTGGGTTTCTGAGGGTTGCTCTACATCTACGATCTGGTGTAGGACTAAAAATACTCTTTGGGAGCCAGAGACCAAGAACAAGAGTGTCAGTTTCTCTCTAGCATTATAATTTAAACTTGAGAAAACAAAAACCCCTTTCTGGCCAAGATGTCTCTGAGTTGTTCCACATATAACTTGTGGCATAATCATATCAACCTCTCCTGAAGATGGAGGGTCACTTTCACATCCTGAGCACCAAAGATATCATTTTTCATCAAACTAGCACAAAAGTTCCTCTTTGGTACAATTTTAATTAATTTTTGAATTGTTTGCTTTATTTTTTTTTGCTTTTTGGGTCATGCCTGGTGATGCTCAGGGGTTTCTACTGTCTATGCACTCAGGAATTACTTCTGGTAGTGCTCAGGGGACCATATGGGATGCTGGGGATTGAACCTGGGTTGACCGCATCACAGGTAGTGTGAATTCCCCGATTGTTACAAGACAGAGAGAGATGAACTTCAGCTTAGAAAGATGGATCGTTATTCAGTCACTTGTCTGAACTACAGCCAGCAGCACCATGTAATGATTTCACTCCTGGATTATTTTTAATATATAGAATTAGAGATGTATAGGAAGTGTTTGCTATTATTTAAATGTCCAGTTCCCCCAAAATTGCTTTTGTTAAGTAAAATAATGTATTGGAACAGAGTGTGTATTTTCTTAGTAATGCTTCATAATTCCTTGTCTTACAATTCAATAAATCATCTTACACCTGTCAGCACCTATGGTCTAAGATTTATTGCCTGGCCCATTGAGTGGTAGATAGCTCCTTGGCCAGAGAGCAATTTCTGAAACTAATTTAATCAAAGTGATTTTTTTTTAATACAGTGAACTCTTGCTTGATGCCCCAAATAGGTATTTATGTCTTGAGAAACATGATTTAATCACATTCAATTTTTAAATAGAATTAAGATTTGGCTTTATATGGTTTTGGTTATAGGCAGGAAATTTTAATATTATTATTAATAATCACATAGCTTTTATTGAGTAAGCACTTATTGATGTCGCAGTTTGCAGAGCTAAACATCTGCCATCTTTCAGATGCTGTTGAGGAAGGAAAAAAGATGCGAAGTTTGCTGGATAGACAACCAAGGGCTCAAATGAATAACTGATGTGGTAGTTATTGGCCAACAAGGACTTTAGTTGAACTGAAGTTGAGCGTTCATTTTGCAGGGTCGTGCAAATTATAGCTGGCTTTACCCGGGAGAAATTCTAAACATACGATAGTTTTGAGAGCTTTCTGTGACTATTCAGTAGTTTGAAATTGATCTTTTAAGAATGAACAGCTTTTGTACTTTTAGGAATATGCCAGTGTAGTAACACAAGCCTATGAGGGAGATTACTTTGGTGTCATGTGTGAATCTGATTTACTAGGAAAAATTAAAGGAACAGATAACAGATTCAAGGGAGAAAATGGTGGTAACTATGGGGAAAAAAGGGAGGACTGAATGCCAGATTTTTGTAAATGAGCTACCAAAAATCTCTAGAGGGTGGTTAGTAGAAGACATGGTAAAGGTTACGGTCTAATGCTATGTTGCCACTCTAACCTGAAGAACTCTAATACCCTTTGCAAAGACTATAAGTAGGAAGAAATTTCATTAGGCAGAGGATGCTTTTAACAATGTTGAGTTTATTATTATTCTGAGCTGAGCATAGAGCCAGGAGTAAATCCTGAGCATCAATCACCAGGTGTGGTTCAAACTTTAAAAATAATAATAAACTCAACATTCTTAAATGCATCTTCTTCCCAATGAAATTTCTTCTTTATAGTCTTTGCAAAGGGTATTACAGTCCTTCATGTTAGAGTGGCAACATAGCATTAGACCATAATCTTTACTGCGTGTCTTCTATTAATCACACCTGGTGATACTCAGGATTTACTCCTGGCTCTATGCTCAGCTCAGGTGTGATTTCTGGCAAGACTCGGGCACCATATGGGGTGCCAGGGATTGAACCTGAGTCAGCCACCTGCAGGACAAGTGCTCTATCCGCTCTCCTATTACTCCGGCCTAAGAATGTTGAGTTTAAAATAACAGAACATCATTAAAGCTAAACGTTTCTGTGGAGGTGGAAATGTTCTTGCAAAGCTTAGGTCAAAGTTAAGGTGTGAGCTCAAAATATATATATCATATCAGTACAGTGTTGAAGCTGTAAAGAGCACATGTTTGCTTTGAGTATAGATGAATAAATGAAGTCACTGGTTTTCATTGTTGGGAGAGGGAAAGAACACATTCTGGTGAAAATCTCTTGCAGTCAAAATTGCGTGGTGCTAAAGTCTGACTTTAATTATTAGAGCCAATGCACTTGATTTGAAATTTATTAATTGTCGCTGTCATCCCGTTGCTCATTGATTTGCTCGAGCGGGCACCAGTAACGTCTCCATCGTGAGACTTGTTACTGTTTTTGGCTTATCGAATAAGCCACGGGTAGCTTGTCAGGCTCTGCCGTGCGGCCAAGATACTCTTGGTAGCTTGCCAGGCTCTCCAAGAGAGGCGGAGGAATCGAACCCGGTTCATCCACGTGCAAGGCAAACACCCTACCACTGTGCTATAGCTCCAGCCATATAATTGGCACTTAACTGAAATATTAAAGAATGCATCCAAGAAAGACAGTGCTTAGGAGAAAATCAAACTCCAATGTATGGCTTACTCTTGCCATTAAATTATGTAGCTGCCTCTGATCGCATATATTAGCTTAACTTTCCACCTCCCTGGAGTGTCCTGTCACAGTAGTTGACAAGGTCAGAGACATTTGAAAGTCAAATGACAAAAGTCATACTAAAAAAGTCCTATGAGCAAGGTTTAACATGTTTGCTTTCAGCTTTTACACTTGTGTCAAGTGGAATCTGAAAGAGGTGCTCTGGTTCCTGCCGGAGCGGGTGGGCATTAGGTTCTCATCATAAACAGGTGAGTTGGGTCCTCTGCCGGCGCACAGGCCTTTTCAACACCACTTCGTTTTTTCAAACAACATTTATAAGTAATTGAGAATACACTGGGGCAACTTCACCAAGAAGATTTTTTTCCCCTGGCACATTTTGAACACCTGAGTTCTATTGATGTTTTTATTAGAAAAAGCAATTCAGAACAGCCAGTGGCGATGGGGTAAAAAGTCTGGTTGACAGAGGTGTGCCTTCCCTCTGCTGCACCCACCAAATCCTCCAGTTGTACTTCCTTGTCCCCTGTGCCCGGCCTAGCCCCCTCGTCCATTATGCTTCCTGTTCCCCGTCTAGGGAAAGGCCCGAGATTGGGGCTTGTTGACAAAGACACTCATGAGAAAGGGAAGATGGAAAGGCCGTAGATTGCCTCCCTCTCCCCCCTAAGCTTCTCTGTAGACTTTCAATCTGACACTGCTCTAACATTCAAGCTGGTGGTTCTCAAACTCTAGCACTCCCAGAACTCCGTGGAACGCTTATGAAAACATAAGCTGCTGGACCCATCTCTAGAGCTTCTGTCTCAGCAAGCGAGGGCGCTTACAAGAGTTTATCATTCCAACACGCTCCCCAGGAGAGCGCTGCTGGTTCTTGCTGTGCTTCTAGAACTCCCACTCTCTGGAGAGTGTAAGACTTCTTGATCAGTAATTGCTGGAACTCAAGTCTCCTCTTAATTCTCTGGATACTGGCCTGTTATTTTTTTTCCTGAGTTAAAAGCGAGTGGCTTTTTAAACAGTGTTGAAGTGACATTCATTCTTTGACTTCCTCTTTAGCAAAACATTGTATATGTAAACTCAGGCATATTCCAGGGAAATGAGCATTAGTTCATTTCCGAAATACGTTGGCCTTAAATTATCTTTAGTCATGTTTACACACATTAACTCTGGGAAAAAAGCTTTATAATATTCTGTAAAGCACTGCAAATTAAATAATTAACTCGCCAGAATTTTTTTTGGGGGGTTAGCAGACAAGTGGCTATAGATCAAAGAAACAGAACACTATTGACAAATATTGAAGGAAAGAAATGGTATCGCTGCGATATCATCATTGTAAATATTTGCATTTTATTGCTGAAAAAGTTTCTTGTCTTTAGGCCAGTTGCATTGCCTGAGTTGACCTTTAAAAGAATATTTGGGTAGGGTAGGGTAGTGAGTCTATTTTTTTGTCATCAGAAATCTTAAAATTTCCCCCGACTCTTGTTTGAATGAACATAAAATCACATCAAATTTAAAACATCTGTAATATTCTTTTGTTACCTTTTCTGGTGAAATAATTTCATGTTGAAATCAGCAAACCAAATGTGTATGATACTGATCCTGCTGCGAAGTATAAATTTATGAGACAATGCAGGAGTTGTTTTCAACATTGGGAGTGCTTGAATGACTCCATGAAGTACCTTACTATATTTCCTAGTCACAAAATCTTTCCACATTTCTTAGCAATGCCATCCATGCTCCCTGCTAAGTAGGTTTTTTTTTTTGCTTTGTGGGTCACACCTGGCTATTCACAGGGGTTACTCCTGGCTACACACTCAGGAATTACCTCTGGTGATGCTCAGTGGACCATATGGGATGCTGGGAATTTAACCTGGGTCAGCCGTGTGCAAGGCAAACGCCCTACCCACTGTGCTATTGCTCCAGCCCCCCTGCTAAGTAGTTTTAATAAAGATCCTGGGATTTACTCTGAAAAATTCAAACAAATTCACACATATGGCTACAACTATCTATAGTTACATTCCTGTATGTATTATATGCATATATTGCATTATAAAGTTTATTCCAAATAAATTTGTGAAGCAAGGAAATTGAATCTATTTTTTTTACTGTATCACAGATCCAGTGACTTAGCAATCTGATTTGTCAGTTTTGAACCTTAGTGCTTACACTTAGCTGCGCATTAGAATCTCCCAAGGAATTTAAAAAAAAAATTAATTGATTCACCATGAGGTACAGTAACAAAGCTTTCATGTTTGAGTTTTGATCATACAGTCATCCAACACCCATCCCTTCACTAGTGCACATTATCCGCCACCAAAATCCCCAATAACCCTCTTTTCCCCATTTCACACCTCCCCCTGCCTGTGTGGCAGACAATTTGCATGATACTCTTTCTCTACTTTAGTTACCTTCGATATTTCAAGACCAGATCCACCACTCATATCTGCCGAAAAGGCAATGCTAGACCATGTGTTTTGTACTGTTTGTTATGGATGCAATATAATGTCACACGGCTGCGTGCTTTAGGAATTCTAAAATTTTAATAATTAGGGTCTGAAGAGGTTGCTGCAGCAAGTTGCTCTGGACCGAAGTTTCTTTGTGTGTCTCTGGATCCTGGCCATGTGGGAGCTTGAGTAGATGGTGGCAGGGTGTGACATCATAGTCAGAGTCCTGGGGCGGGGGATTGAGGAGTGCCCGCTCCTCCCCCATCCTGTGAGGCCTGGCATTTGGCACCACTCTCACTCAGTACCTGGAGCTTATCGCTGGCATCTAGAAAATGGCACCTGCCAGAGTTCCTAGGGTGTAGGTGGAGGGATGGCAAGTATCCCTGTCAGGAGCAGCCTGGCAGAAACGGCCTATTGCAAAGTCCAGGGTCATTTCTATTTCTGTAGCAAGTACCCATGTTCGTACAAACAACAGTGTCTCTGAATCCTGACTGTATGGGAGCTTAAGTAGACAGTGGCCGGGTGGCATCTTCTCAGAGTCCTGGGGTGGGGGGATGAAGGTTCCAAGGAATGTTAAGGATTCCAGTGCCCAGACAAAGTCACTTAGTCTCCAGGATCTGTTGACTGAGCGTGATATGGATATAGGTTACCCAGGTGACTGCAGGGTACAGGCTGGGTGGAAATCACCTACCTAGTGAATGGCCATCATTTGCTTGTCACCTTCTTTCCATTAACTTCTGTATTTCTTTGATTTTGATGCAATTAAATCATCTTGATTGGACATAGCATTGGTCCTAGTTAACATGGAGGAACAATATAGAAGCTGAGTAAAGGCAGTGAAGCCAGGGACCAAGGAGGCAATAGACTCAAGGAATTTGAGATTCAAAAATCTAAAACCCAGGAAACTTCGGCCTTGGTAGTTTACTTGGGGCTCAGAAACAGTTGCATGCTTTTGTATTCTTTGATTCTCTCAGCTGTCCCAAGTGAGGATTTCTATTACAAAACATTGATTTTGTAAATTCTTAACAGACCAGACCCACTTTGGATGGAATGGAATTTTAATCTATTTTTTGAGTATAGCCTAAGAGTATAGCCTCCTTTGACTTTAATATATTTTGCACCACCCAGATGGGCATATGTATTTTGCTGACAATCTGAACCCTTTCTGGGAATGCCATAAATCCAAGAGAAAATCTGGTCAGGTATTGAATTATGATAATCATTTTCAGTAGCTTGTCCAGAGAAAGCATAGTCCTCTAAAATCCCATATTTAGGGAGATAAATACTTCTATTAAAACAAAGCAAAACATAGTTACCTCCACAAAGTTATTAGATCCAAAACTCAACTATTTTAGTTTGAACCATATTCAGGAACATGAAGTATCTGCAGCATGTCAAGTACTAGTTTAGACCAAATTAGGTTTTACCACAATATCTGAAAAATAATAGATAATGTATTCCCTTGCCAGTATGTGGCTTAGTGGTATAGTATTTGCCTTGCATGTGTGAAACACTGAGTTGGATCTACCAAAAAGAGAGTTCCCATACATCTAAGGCTAAGCATCAACCATGAGACTAATTTGATGCTCTGTCTCAGTTCTGGCAAAAATGCATGATGGTATCAGTTTAAACTCTTATTTAAGTAGAAAGGCCAGAACATGTTTGTTAATGAGTATCTGGCAATGTCATCATCTACTTAAGACGGAAGAAAGAGGATAAGATCAAAATTATTCAATCTCTGAGAGATGGAGGAAGTAAAGCTTGAAATGGCATATACAAACAATGTGCATGACATCCATCAATATCAAGGGATTTTTTTAGACAGTAATTATCCAGTGCTCTAAGCCCCCCTTTGAGGTATAATTTATGATTAGAAAAAATAGACCACATAAAATAGAATTGATGGAAACCACAATCAATTGAGAAATTCCACATTTTGTGTACAATCCAGTGCTTTTGAGTTACCCACAGAAAGGGAAGGATTGACTAATCCTCATGGTTTGTTTTCCTTTCACTCTTGACCATGCTTTTGCTATAGCAACCACAATCCATTGTAAGGCTCTTTCTTAGAAACCCTTTCCTGGTCTGAATTTTCTGCTTTTCTGAACAAAAGTGGATGACAGAATATATTCAGACATTGCTCACACATTGCATTTTACTCATGATTGGAAGCTTTTTTTCTTTATGATTTACAAATAAATTGGGTAGCCAAAGAAAAGAGGTGAAAAGTCTTCTCCTTAGAATTTTCAATACCAAAATAATTGAAATTGTAGGTATATTCCAAAACTCTTGTAGTAGAGATTGCAAATGTTATGGAAAATTGTATTTTATTAAAAAAAATTTTTTTGGCTTTTTGGGTCACACCTGGCGATGCACAGGGGTGACGCCTGGCTCATGTACTCAGAAATTACTCCTGGCGGTGCTTGGGGGACCATATGGGATGCCGGGAATCAAACCCGGGTTGACTGCATACAAGGCAAACGCCCTACCCATTGTACTATTGCTCCAGCCCCATTATTTAAAATTTTTTTAAGGTTTAAAAATACTCTGTATCAATAAAAAGTGCTTGGAGTATTTTTAAGAGATACAGGGAGAGTCTTATAGAAATATTGAAGTGTAAGGTGGCTATACCCATGAAATTCTAATGATAAATGAAATTTTTAATTGAAAAGCATTTTTCTCTTAGTCTGTTTACATTTTTCTCTTAGTCTGTTTAATAGACTCCTGCTTCTACAAAACAATTTTAAAGAGTATATTTTAGAAGACAGCAACTTTCAGCTGAGGGCAAGATATTAAAATACTTCAGTCTTTGTAGGTGTATCAACTTGGCATTGCACTTCCAAAGCAACAACAGATACTATATGAATGAATGGGAGTGTCTGTGTTCCCATATGTTCCAAGAAAGTCAAATTTGATGTACTTTACACGTGTCTCAGATTTTTTTCTTCTTTTGACTCTTAAAAATTATTCTAAACTAGGGCTGGAGCGATAGCACAGCAGGTAGGGCCTTTGCCTTGCATGCGGCTGACCTGGGTTTGATTCTTTTGTCCCTCTCGGAGAGCCCAGCAAGCTACTGAGAGTATCCCACCCGCACAGCAGAGCCTGGCAAGTTACCCGTGGCATACTCAATATGCCAAAAACAGTAACAACAAGTCTCACAATGGAGACGTTACTGGTGCCTGCTTGAGCAAATTGATGGGCAACAGGATGACAGTGATACAGTGATACAGGAAAAACATTCTTAGCTGAATCCATACAAAAGTAGGCAGCAGGCAGTATTTGTCCTCAGCTATAGTTTGCTGACCCATGGTTTAGGGAATTAAACACTTCCCCAACTAGAAAACTTCCATTTGAGCAAAAATAATTAACCACTATTAATGTGCTTTCCAATTTCCCCATAATCCTTTCACTGTCTCCCTTTTTTTCCCCTTCTGTATATTTTTTCCTCTAGTTAATTAAACACTTCATTGTATTTTAGTAATCACAGATTAGGATGGTTGCAGCTTATTTTCTGGAAGTATGGGTAAATAAGAACGCTCAGAGAAATAATGTTTTTCTAGTCTCATGCCGGTCTTAGTTATCTGAAAATGTCTCCATCTGTAATTAACAAAAACTAGAAGAGAGATTTTTGCAAACTATCCAATTAACTCCTGGCCAAATCCTCTTATGTAGAGGTCAACAGAGAATATCCCCATTATATAGAAGAGGAAATTGCATGCCTTTGAGAGCAGTTATGTGACTTATCCAATCTCATTATGGCTACTAATGGTGAACCAGAGCTGATTCTCAGGATTTCTTTACCATCTTAATCCTTCACAATATTTTGTGCCCCTCCCCCTCATGTCAATGCTAGGTTATTATTCATACAACATTCCAGCACCATAGTGCTCATTTCTCTCCACCCCCATTGCCTCAGGTCATACCCTTGAGACAACAAGAAGGATACCCTGTGTCACCCTAAGGACTTTGTTCAGAAAGACAGGAAGTTGAGTAGGGCCAAACAAAGGAATAGAGAAAAGACAGCAAACTGTACCATCCATGAATCTTATGCATATGTTATAATCTTATGCGATGTTTTCCATATGTTCCATTTATAAAAGTTAATCATTTTCTCTGCAACAACTCTCCAAACATAAGTCTTTCAGTCATTATTTCAAAGGTTCTTAGTCATCTAGCTTTCTTTACTCAGTATTGGTTCTTAGGACCAATGAATGTATATTATTGGTCAGTTAGTTGCTCAGCTCTGCTAGAAGTAGGACCAGGAGATGAGAAGTGAACAGTCAAGTCACTTTCATGTCTCTAGTACCTGGAAAGAAGGCCAAACCTCACTAGATCTGCTAAAATTGTGACTCAGCAAGTATAGTAAGATATATCTTATCTCTATTAAAATTTGAAAGTTCTTTTAGACCATAAAGTATTCTAAATGATCGTCTGTATACTACTGACTACCAGATTAGAATAATAAATATTGTACTCTAATTGGTGGAATTCATAAGTATCTGGAGCAGATTCTGTGAGGCTGATGCAGAAATATCAAATAAAACCTGACAAGGTAAATATGGTATCACGTATCAAAATGACTTAAATTGTAGTCCGTGGAACACTAGACTTACATTTGTAGTAGATCGAGTTTTATTATGTTTTTGAAGTTCTCTGGGTGAGCTGCCTTGCCAGGGCATTTGGAAATGTTGACTATCATAACCAATGAAAAAAGTCATTAAAAAATAAGACCTGTATAATCACATGTCTTTGCCGTCTTCCAGGAGCTAAACCTGACGATAGCTTTAACCCCCTTCCTTCAATGTAATTAAAACATTTTAAGAGTTTAGTTACGCGTATAGAATTCATGCTTTTTTGCAGGTGGCATGTGTTAATACAGGTATGTTTTCATATTAAGGATTGAGATTAAAGTTTCTCAGAAGAAAATATATGAGTTGTGGCACTCAGTGTGTTCATATCCTGATGGTGCTCATGTGGTGGTTTGGGTGTCAGGATTACAAACACAGTTCCTCACTGTCACTCTGAATATTACGTAAAGAAACAAGCCAGATCTGTGTTTGCCTTGAAAAGTATCCAGGCTTAATATTATACTTTAAAGACATTCTGAAGCATTGACTTCGTAATAAGAGCAAACATTCTTTAAGGCCTGGCTGAACCCAAAAGGAGTTACTGAAATCTCCTGTTTCAGGCATACATTTTAATAGTAGTGCTCAATGGCCAGTCATTAATTCCCTGCAACCTGACTCTGGGTGCAGGTCTCCAAAGGCTAAAATTAGGAGTATTTTTGTCTACTTACCTTGCTCTTCGATTGAGCATTAGTATGTGCAAAAGTACAAAGCTCATCTGTTAAGTTGACTCTGCTATTCTCAAGGGTTGTTCAGAGCCACGTCTAAGGGATCATGTTGACATTGGTGGAAAGTCTGTTGTCCTACTATAGAGGGTTCAATTATCACCTCAAATAGACCTCACTTTCAAATTACCTAACAGGAAGTAGACTGAGCATGGTGCCATGAAAATACATGCATTCAAAACCAAAAGTGAAGGAAAAATTTGTTATCCTTTTTGTATAAATTAAGCAGGAGGACACTCATTTATGTATGTAACACACTTTTTCCTACTTTTTTTTTTACAAATTGAACTTCTACCCAATCGTTTGCTTAATACTAAATGAACCGTGCCTCTTATATGGTTTTTGAAGGTCCACCTTATTTATATTTCTCCTATTTTGTGGTGTGAAGAGCCTGTTGGTGATATTCCTGAAATAGTTGCGCACTTACAGAACCCTCGTCCTTTCCAGTGAAGACCTGTAGTACACCTGTTACCATCATGAAGTAAGAGCACTGGAAATATATCACCTGGGGAAGAAGTGCTGAGTGCACAAGACTAGGACCAAGTTATCGTTGACTGTGATTTTAGATGCAATTTTTAAATACATCCATTAATTATGATTGCTAGATAAAAAATGCATTCTTATGATGTGATGGAATTATATATACTGCATTTCTTTCGAATGCTTCTAAAAGGCCAAACCGGTCTTCCTGAGTTCAGACTCAGTGTTAGCAATCAGAAAGCCCAAGGAGATGGCTCATAGAGAGAGGCCCAAGTTTGATCGGGGAACCACATGGTCCCCTGAGCATCACAGGTGAAACCCTGGTGTCTGATCTGCTACCCCCCCCAAAAAAACCCCATAGTAATAGAAAAAGAAAGAAAAGCCCTCGATAATAGAAATGTTGTTTTAATAATCTATAGTAATTGTTAAATGAACTAATTAGTATGTTGGTTTACTACCCTAGACTTCAGGAGGATTTGCCAACAAAGATTCTGTTTTCTATCCTAATTGCTCCCTCCATGACTATGGGAGACTCTATAATAGGAACAGATTAGCAGCCTTGATGGGTATACAACAGAGATCGAGTACATCCAATGGGTTTGTCATGCTTTCTCCTTGGGAGAAGATTGTTTCCTGCTGTACAGATGTGGTCCAGACCCCGGGAAGAACATGTACCCTGGCCCAGGAAGAATCCTGGCCCCCGGTCCAAGTCTCACTCACCACCTATTTTTGTAAATAAAGTTTCACTGGAACGCAGTTTATATATTGTCTATGCTTACATATTGTCTGTGGCTGCTTTCAGGCTAAAACTGCTGCAGAACTGAGCAGTTGCAACAGAGGGCATCTGGCCATTAAAAACTTCAGCATTCCTACCTATAAAAAGCGAGCTAGACTTGAGCACTTAGCTGGCCAGTGCCTTCATGTAGCAGCCGAGACATGGAAATGTGCCTCATGTGAATTGAGCTGTGTTACATGTGTAAACACATTGAATTCGAAAGACTTTGTTAAGAAAGAAAGAAAATATAAAATAACTCAGCAGTTTAAAAGCTATGATTATGTTTAAGTGAAATTAAGTAAAATGTATTATTAAAATAAATTTTGCAGGGTTTGAACAATAGTACAGCTGACTTGTCTTGCATGTGGCCAACCTGGGTTTGATCCTTGACACCCTATATGGTCCCCCCAAGCCCCATAAGAAGTGATCCCTGAGTGAAGGGCCAGAAGTAAGCCCTGAGCACTGCCAGATGTGGTCCCCCCAAACAAAGCAAACAACAACAGCAAAATAGTAAAATGACACCCAGTGAGGCACAGAGGTTACTCTTGGCTCTGTACTCAAGAATTACTCCATGTGGTGCTCTGGGGACCATATGGGATGCTGGGAATTGAACCTGGGTCTGCTGCATGCAAGGCAAAAAACCCACTGTGCTATCACTCCAGCCCAATAAAATGAATTTTGCCTGTTTCTTTTGACTTTTGCTACCATGACAGTTAGAAAAGTTTCAGTTGGTACTTGCATTTGTGACTTGTGCTGTGTTTCTAGTGACTGGACTGGTTTATTTAGGCACTTGGAATTTGGATGCTAAATGACGTCTAGAGTTATAAAGAGGGAAGATGTGGAGAAGATAGTACTATTCGGTGTGTTTGCAGATAGATAAAAAGAAGGAAAATCTTCATTAGCATGGCTCTTTCACTTAAGAAGAAATCCTGAAAAGAATGAATGAGGATGTTGGTGGAAAGGTTTTAGTTGAATTCTCCCAGAAATTGAGCCTGACAGAGAACTGGAATTGGGAGGTGGGCCAGGAAGCATCTGTGAGGGAGGGGGAAAGCCGGAAGGAAGGGAAGGAAGCAGAAGGAAGGTGTGATCATTAGCAGGTTATGGGGTGGGCACCTGGACTCCCAGTGGGGCTCATGGAGGGGTTTTAGGCAATACAACTCAAAGTGGTCCCACCCATGAGGTGAGGAAACTGCAGTGTTCACGGAAGGAAACTGCACAACACGTCAGTGGTTGTTGGTTGAGGGCAGCTTCCATGGGGCATCCCTGTGTCTTCCCAAACACCCCAACCTCCTCTTTCTGTGCTCCGGTAACATTCTGGGATCAAAAGGCAAAGGTGCTTTTAGGAGAAAGAAAAAGGTGATGAGCCAGTTGGAAACGTGAGGTTAGAAAGTGTGGAACTAATCCCAGTGGAATGTTTTATCGAATAATTTATTGTTCAAACATTTGGATAGTGCACAGGGTGTGTTCATCTGATCTTCATACCAGCACAGAGAAGTAGGCTTATCGCTCCCTACACCTTATGGAGGGCAGAACTGAGCCCATGTCATTTGTTCAAGAGGGTGAGCTGTGTGGAAGATGAATGGTCATTTATGCCTCAGTCCTTGGGTTTCTACAGGGCTCTTCTCCAGAAGGTAGAAATATATTGACAGTTTGAGGTGAGAACAGGAAACTTGAGCTCTTTTTTGTACTCTGTAGAATTTCTTACATATCCTTAGGGAAGTTGATACTTATATTCACTTAGTCCCAAGACTCTCATGCCAAAAAGTATTACTGCTTTTTTTGTACAAAGCCTAGTCATAAGCAAGGGCTTATAGACCTTGTAGTCTGCTACACAAGATGTTAGTGATATAGTTGAATTCTAGAAAACCTTCACAGAAGTCCTGTAGTTCTGTGTATTTGGCTTACTGGGGACTGGGTCTTGCTAATTTCCCATTACTTGGACTTTCTTCAAAATGGCAGTACCTTTTTTGCACCTCTTTAAAATAAGTTTCATTCCCATATTTACATTTATTACATTTCTAAGTAACTTAGTAATTCTACATGGATGTTACTAACTCTTGTACTATTTAAATTTGAATAACCCCAACGGATTTAGATGGGCAATATGTTTAATCTATGGGCTTTCGTCTACAGATTTCATGATTAAAAACAGATTTTATACATGATGTATACCTAATAACAGGAGGGAGAGGCAAGCAGATGTTTGTCAAATCTAAGTTTGTTAGATTGTATTTATTTGGCTCTTTTGCTGACTAGCTTCAAAAAACTCATACCTATGACAATCTAAACAGGGAGATGATGTATTTCCCTAGAAATTTCCTGCCCTGAAAGATCAGCCAAATAGAACAGTAAAAGAATTCCCTAAAATTAACATACCAAAACCAGTTGACAATCATACCATGAAGTAGTCCTACGGAAGTCGAGGACACTAAATAATGGAAGGTTTCAAAAAGTGTTCTCTTGTCGCTCGGATCATAATATGCCTTGTAGCTGCAATTCATTTAACTCAAACAATAGAAAAGGTCTTGTCTTTTCTATTTTGTTGTTGGTAAGAGCTTTGGAAGAATTGAGATTAAGTTGCACATAAATCACTATCTGGTTGCCTTTTCGTTGCATCCCTTCCTTTAGGAAATATTTCTCTTTTAAAATATTCAGATTTGAGATATATTTTAAGTCTTTCAAAGTCAAAATTGAACTTTTTTGTTGTCTTCAAGGCCCCATGAAAGAGACACACAACCTGTCCCTTTTAATTTAGAACATGTGAGAATTGTAAATAAAATATTTTTGTTTTGTTTGGAGGGCTATGCTTGGTGGCGCTCAGGGGTTACTTCTGACCCTGTACTCAGGAATTACACCTGGTGGTGCTCAGGAGACCATATAGGGGGCCGGGGATCAAATCTGGGTCGGCTGCATACAAAGAGAGTGCCCTACCCACTGTAATATCACTCCATCCCTGCAAATAAAATATTTTTAAAGTGCATTTGGGCCAAGTTTTAATATATGTTGAAAGTCCCCAAGAGGCAGAGCTGGAAAGAAGTACATAATGTTGAAGGAGGATAAAGCTGGACTCTCATGAGAAGTGGAGATGAGGTTGGGCTGTGGGTGTATCCTGCACATTGCAAGGGCCTGAGGCTGCCTCCTACATCTGGAGACTGCCGGTGTTCAACACCATGGTCTCAAAGGGTACTTCCCTCTCGCTGTGGCATTGAAGCCAGACAGAATTCTTGGGAAAGGAAACAGAGGTGCTGAGGCAAGCCAGCTCTGTCTCTGTGGCTCAGGGTGGTGTGGGAATTCCCTGTCTTGGAAACAAACCAAAGCCCTAACACCACAGCAGGCACCTCCCCTTACTGAGGCATATCAGGCCCCCAAAACACAGAACAAGGAACAAAGTTGACATTAGATGAGCTGTCAGACATAAACTGACAAGGTACAGATAACATCAGGTTCTCGGGAAGCGTTAAGCAAACACAAGGAAATAGGGAATTGCCTTTTCTCAAGTAAGCATATTGAGTCCTCTTCAGATTATGGAAGGCAGAATTGTATCCTGAAAACAGGAATAGGAAATTACTCAACAAGAAGAAGGAGATGTGATAAAGAACCTGCTAGAGGTGAAAAATGAGGTCATTGAAGTAAAAGTACGAACAAAACAGTAGGATAAACACTAGATTAAGAAGTATAACTTGTCTGAGAATAAGTACAAGTTTTGGCTTCTGGTTTATGCATTTAAGCATTAATGAAAGTTCTTCTCTTTCTGAACATAAAATTCTGGAAAGTAGAACAAGCAGTTTTGGAAACACTTCACAGCATGATGAATCATGATCACCTCTATGAAGCTGCTAATTTTTGAAATCTGTTACACTCTCTCCAAACCCTTTTCCTCAGATGGCATTACAAATCCTAGATCTATTTCCTTGAAATTCCCAGTTTTTCCTTGCCTTCACTGCATTTGTGGAACTCTCTATGTTAAAACACAGTTGCCCTAATCCTTTGCCTTCTCAGACCTCCCCAGTCTTGGCTTATGATATTGCTCTATTCTTTCCCCAAGCTCACCTCCCCTTTCTTTCCATCCTCTAAGGAAATTCACACTCTCATTCACTGACAATTCTCATGTCCTTCCAGCTGCAGCTGAAAGATTGTTCTCTAAAAAATCTTCTCCAGGAAGCCCTCTCTTTCCTTTCTCTTATGTATAATCTCTCCCAGATGCACAGCTATCTCCTTGTGAACTGGGAGTAGGTATTTTGTTTTTGGACCCCATCTTGTGGTGCTCAGGGGATCACTGCCAGTGGTGTTTGGGGATCATATGCAATAGGGATTGAACCCGGGGTTTCTTCATGCAACACAGTATGCACTCCAGCCCTTTGGGCTATCTTTCCCAGTTCTGGGAGTACATATTTTTATTTTGGTTTCCTCAGTTGATCTCTCAAATACTGATATAGTAGGAAGCTCAGTAAAGACTTCTATGAAGAGATGAATGAATAGTATGCAGAATCAAAAACAATGTGAGCTCTTACTGAATTGAGGCTGAAAATATGATTGAACAAACATTGCAAGGAACTTTAAATTTGATTTTCTGGAAAAGTAGGGATTAATTTTAGATCCCTTTTATGGTGCAGGTGTCAGTTCTAGCCAATGCTAAAGGGATTCCAGGGCCACTCCCAGCAATTCACCACCAATCAAACCAGAGATTTAATGTTAGGATCCAAGGATTAAGTCCTGTGGTGCTGGGAATTAGCCAGGCCACCCTAGTGATCCCCACCTCAGCCGGGCAACCATGTGGTGCTGGAAATTGAACTGAGGTTGACCTCATGCAAGCCATATGCCTTAGCCCCTGTACTAGCTCTCTGGCGGCCCCTAATTTTACATTCATAAACAGAATAATGAGAGAACAAGTATAGCATTAAAGGAAACGTTTTTAAGGCTTACTAATATTTAATATATAGATTGACAATATTAAGGCACATATAATTTACAAATAGATAATACTGCCTGAGATTGGGTTTTGGTTGGTTGATTTGGTTTTGGTCCACACCCAGCAGTGCTCAGGGATTACTTCTGGCTCTGCACTCAGCTGTCATTCCTGCCGGGTACCATATGGTGTGCTGGTGATTGAGCCCGGGCCAGCTTCATGCAAGGCAAATGCCCTACCCACTGTACTATTGCTCCCACCCCTTACTCAAGATGCCTTTAGTGAGAGATGAGCAATTAAAACATTTGTGACTACAATAGTAACTGTCCCTTAGAAACCTGAGTTAAGTGCATTTAATCATTAGCAATTTCTTCAAAGTGTACGTGAATATCCACATACTCAGGAAATCTATCATCAAATAATACCATTTGATATGTGAGCTACTATAATTTTGGGAGTATTATTTTTATCTCAGTAGTTCCCTCATCATTGATTTTTTTAAAAATCCTAATATAGATTCACAGTTTCAGTTTGGATAATTTCATCAGTAAAATCTATATTCTCTGGTATTGAGAGGTTGCTAGGCAAACAATTGAAGCACGTACAATAAAATGCCCTGTGAATAAATCTGCATGATTAGATTTCGTTTAAATGTCCATAAATGGCCATATTGTCAGCAATAGCAGGACCAAATTTTCCTCTGTGGGACTGACCCCAGCCTTCTCTGAAGTTGAACAGTACTAACAATCCAATAGTAGTTGATTTGATGTGGGAATAAATTCCCCATTATTTCCATTTCTGATTCATATATAGGAATAGAAATCCAATTACCTCCTTTACCTCCAGTTCAAAACCTAGAAGTACCCTAGAAGTCATTACTTAGTTCACTATGTCTGAGTTTGTGCAGGAAGTAGAAAGAAAATGAATGAACTTTGGACATTTTGGAAAGGGTCATTTAAATGACAACTTTTCAAAATCTAGCTTATTTCTGAAATGCTTGAAACTGCATAGACTTCAATTTTCTTGAAAATGTTTCAGGTTTTTCTGATTATGCGAAATTTTGTAGATTAAGTCTGAAAAGTTTGCTGAATGATAATTTTCTTTTCTTTTTTGAACAGCAAAACTTAGAGAGTAATCTCACCAACCTTATTAAGAGGAACACAGAACTGGAGACCCTTTTGGCCAAACTCATCCAAACCTGTCAACATGTGGAGGTGAGTGTCTTTGTATGACATGTTTTGCATGAAAACCACTAGCCTCACCCATTGTATTTTTAAAATGGGAATTGTCTTAAACTTAGATCTCTTACAGAAATATAAACACATAGGAAAAATGAAATTGGAAGCTACTAGAACATCAGAGAATCTCACCCCTTTCCTCTCAGAAAATCAGATCAGCGCCATTCTACTCCAGTAGAAACTAAACTTTAATTTGGTTAGATCTGCAAAGAACTTATTTGAATAGGTCACATTTCAAAGTACTGGGAGTTAGGATTTGGGCATATCCCTGAAAGAGGGGTGTTGGCACATACCATAGATGTAAAATTATTGCATCTTGGTTGTCAGATATGTTTCTGTTAAATTGACCACAATGGCAGTGCGTTGGGACTAAGTCAAGAGTGTATATGCCGGGGCTGGAGCAATAGCACAGCGGGTAGGGCGTTTGCCTTGCACACGGCCGATCCGGATTTGATTCCAAGCGTCCCATATGGTCCTCTGTGCACTGCCAGGAGTAATTTCTGAGCACAGAGCCAGAAGTAACCCCTGTGCATCTCCAGGTGTGACCCAAAAAGCGAAAAAAAAAAAAGAGTGTGTATGCCTCAGTGATAGCAAGGGCAAATTGCAAGAGCTAATGTTTGTAACCTTCTACTGAGAATGGCTTCACTTTGTGTAACGAGATCTCCATAGAACATTTTGAGCACTGTTGATTAAACAACATTGTAAATAATAGTGAGTATAGCTTTTTCCAATATGGCATGATAAAGTGACTATGTATTATAGGAGTAAATGAATGAACAGAATGGAATGATCCTTGTGCTGTAGTTTATTTTTATTATGAGATGGTATTTGATGTTTTAGACAATAAGAAATCATTGTTCCTCATCAGTTAAAAGTGTAATTAGCTGGATTGTGTAGGAAAATCTTAGAAATATTTTACTGATTGGGTGATTATTTAATTCAATTTCATACTTTTTAAAGCATTAGTGTCTGGTTTCCATTATGGCCTAAAGTGATTTCAGAACAACTGACTTGCTCCTAATGCAATATTAGTGTGGCTTAAATATGCTAATATTTTTCATCATTTAATATGATGTAAAATTACTTTTATAATCAGTAATTTCAAATGATGTCATTCAAGAAACAGGCAGATTTTATTTTTTTATTTCAAAGAATTGGGTATTATGTTAGTTGACCTAAAACCCTTTTATTTACTTACATAAATTTATTTATTGGCTCACCGTGAGAGCAGTTACAAAGCTTTTGGGTTTAAATCTCGGTCATACAACGATGAACCACTCATCCATTCACCAGTGCACATTTTCCACCACCAAAACCTCCAGTATATCCCCATCCCACACCCTCCCCCTACCTGTGTGGCAGATTATTTCCACATTACTCTCTCTCTACTTTGATTACATTCAATATTTCAACACCAGACCCAACATTATTATTTGGTATTTTACCCCAACACTCAGATCTGCCGAAAAGGAAACATTAGATAGTTTATTTTCTATTGCTGATTATGAACAGCATATGATGATTTTGGAATTCTAAAATTTTAATAATTATATCTGGAGGGATTTCTGCCAAAAGCCACTGGGTTCCGAGATTTGTTTCTGAGTCTCTGGAATCATGGTCGTTAAGCAGCTAGATCAGGAGCCATAGAGGCCAATCGTGGGTGGCAACTCGGGGTCTCCTTGGGGCAGGGGAGAAAAGGGCCAGCTCCACCCCAATCCCGTGAGGCCCTGCATGTCTCGTCACATCGGGCCCATACCTGACTGTCCATTGGCCTCTGGAAGATGGTGGCCACAGAGCCGCCAGGGGGAACAGGAGGTGGTTTGGCCCAGAGCCACCTAGGGTGGCCCAGAGCCAGTAACCTAATGCAGAGTCTCAGCGCATTTCTGCCAAAAGCTGCTGGGTTCCAAGATTTGTTTCTGAGTCTCTGGGATCATAGCCGTTAAGCAGCTAGATCAGGAGTCAGAAAGGCCGTTCCCTGAAACCCTTTTAAATAAAGCCATTACTGAGTTGATTGTAGCAGATTTACAACTGGACACATACATTCCACTAGAATGTGGTTTACTTATATTGGAGGGCCATATCTGGCTGTTTTCAGTGTTTACTCTTGACTATGCTCAGGTTTCATGCTTCATGATGTTTAGGGGACTCTTTGGGGCACCAGGAATCAAATCTGAGTTGGCCATGTGCAAGGTGCCTGTTATACTATCTTTCTGGCATATAGGAGGCATATGTGTGTATACATATATATGCATTTTACCTGCTATACTCTCTGGCATATACATTATACATACAGGTTTTTTAGAAAAAATTTAAATATTCATTCTTTTCACTTTTTTTTTGGCTTTTTGGGTCACACCCGGCAATGCACACGGCTACTCCAGGCTTTACACTCAGGAATTATTCCTGGCAGTGTTCAGGGGACCATAAGGGATGCTGGGAATAGAACCTGGGTTGGCCGTGTGCAAGGCAAATGCCCTACCTGCTGTACTGTCGCTCCAGCCCCTCACTGTTGTTTCTCAATAAATTTTTTGCAATGGATAGAAACTTGGTGTTCAGGAAAATGATTCTAGATATAAATTCAAGAAAATTAATCATAAGTAGAAAATAATAATACCAGCTTGTCACATTCATTCGCTTATTTACACAGTTCCTGTGATGTGCCGTTATCAGCATTGGGTACACACTATGAATTTCAACTTGCTGCTATTGTGCAATTGCAGTCAAGTTCTTTCATAGTTTGCACTGATATTCCCAAGTATTATTTTTTAAGAGTTGATTGTTCAATTCTCGTGTAACAAACAAGTCTTCAGTCAAGACTTATTTAGATCATGAATTGGGGAATAGCCAGACAATCAAGCTTAGGCGGGGATGTCAGAAACAGCTGCATACAAACAGTGGGTGAGGGCGGGCAATGAATGGGGGAAATCTATTGTAGAATAATATAACTAAACTAATATTTACTCCCAAGGGCAATACATTCATAACCTGTGGCCAAAATAAGTTGCATATGATTGTGTCTTTCTGTGTTTTGTTTCTAGGCAGTGCTCAGGGCTTACTCCTGGCTCTACCATACAGGATGCCGGGAATCAAACTTGGGCTGGCCACATGGAAGGCAAGTGTCCTACCTGCTGTACTTTGCTCCAATCTTGGATGATTGGTTAAAAAAAAACTGATAGCACAGCAGGTAGGGCTTTTGCCTTGCATGCAGCTGACCTGAGTTCGATTCCTCCATCCCTCTAGGAGAGCCCGGCAAGCTACCAGAGTATCCCGCCCACACGGCAGAGCCTGGCAAGCTGCCTGTAGCATATTCAATATGACAAAAACAGTAACAACAAGTATCACAACGGAGATGCTACTGGTGCCCACTCAAGCAAATGGATGAGCAACGGGATGACAGTGATATAGTGATACTGAAGTTTGCAAAGCTTATCAGTAGTAAAAGTAGTATAAAGAAAGTGGTAGTAAAGAGTAGTAGTAAAAAGAAAGTGTAGCTCTGATTGCTTCCTGCCTGAGGAGCCAGCTGGCCTTTCCTTGGGCTGGCTTGTACCTTTCCCAGCGGAGCTTACTATCTTGACTAGGACAAAAGAGTAAATACCATCCAAGGTAAAGTGGATAGCTGTAGTGACTGAAAGAGAGGCATGAGCTATATACTTTGGAATTTTGAGAACTGAGATATTTCCAACAGGAAAGACACTCACTGCTTGCAGCACATGTATGACACTTAGAGGGCACACAGTCTTCTTTGGGCCTTTTTTCCAGCTTTGAGATCATTTAGCTTAATACAGCTTTCGATCTTTCCTGTCCTGGTTATTATTATTATCATTATCATTATCATTATTATTTTGCTTTTTGGGTCACAAAAGTGATGCACAGGGGTTACTCCTGGCTTGACACTCAGGAATTACTTCTGACGGTGCTCAGGGGACCATATGGGATGTTGGGAATCAAACCCTGGATGGCCACGTATAAGGCAAATGCCCTACCCGTTGTACTATTGCTCCAACCCCTCTGACTGTTATTGATCTATGAGCTCTGTTCACTACACAGATATATATCTGAGTGTAGGTTTTAAATTTTCCTGTGATCAGTTATTATTCTTTGGTAAAGTATCATGCCAGTTCCTCTGTTGATTTTGTTTATATAGAGTATCCTCTGTGTATTACAACCTGTGTGTGTGTGTTACAAAGTACCTTTCCCAGCGGAGCTTACTATCTTGACTAGGACAAAAGAATAAATACCATCCAAGGTAAAGTGGATAGCTGTAGTGACTGAAAGAGAGGCATGAGCTATATACTTTGGAATTCTGAGAACCGAGATATTTCCAACAGGAAAGACACTCACTGCTTGCAGGACAAGCCAAAGCATGGGAATGGAAATTGAAGAGTATATGTACACAAAGCAAGTGGTTTGTTCTGTTGAAATAGAAAATATGTGACAGGGAGAAGTAGGAAGCAGCTTTGGAGAACTCAGAGCTGGGTGGGCTTTAATATTGTATCTGAGCTTGATTTGAGCTGGAAGGTTTAGTGAGAGTTCAAGGACCCTGAAGACCTTTATAATCACAGTTACAGCTGACATCACTGTTTTTAGGAAGTGGTATTTCTGACTGAGAAAATAATGTGTCTGTCAAAGTTTCAGCTGATTACCCATGCAAAGGGAAACATCACAAAGCTAGTAAAATCCAGAGGTATGTTAGGCACCAGCATGGTGGGCTGAAATTGATGCAGGGGTCAAGAATCCCCTGGGTCACATCCTAGGTTCTTAGACTGTATTTCTTCCTTTTCCTCTTCCTGAAGGTGTCCTTGACTCTGGCTCTGAATGTTCCTGGGGAAAATACTCCCCATGCCAGCTGGAGCTTTCAAAAAACTCCAAGCACAGAGGCAACTCTCAATTGTTAGACATTAAATCAATGAATTCCCACGACTCCTGAGGAAATGCCACATCCTTAGAAGCCCACACCTCCTTCCTGGGATTCACTTCTGCTTCTCTCTAGAATGAAAAGAGTTTGAAGGTCCTCCGTGCCGTATCCATTGTTTTCACAACTTGTTTTTTAAAGGAAGGTCAGTGAATAAACTGGCTTTTTGATAGTAAGTGGCAAATCTTTTTTGAAACTGGAGAATGGAGACACCATCAGACTTACAGGTTTTGCAAGAACAACTCCAGGTTTACTCCTAAAAATTATTTGTGGCATTTGGGATTCTGAAAAATGAGTATGTTTTGTTATCTTAAGAAAAGGATTACAGTTGAAAGGTCCCTCTGGGATGAGTTTGGAGCAGCTTGTCGTGCAGGAGTAGGAGAAATGACCAAAATCTGTGTCAGTTGCAGAGCTTCATGTTTCTTAGTCAAATTCAAATATTTGTCTTCATCATGCTGTCCTTGACCCAGAGTTTTTCTTAAAAAAATTAATGGACCTCGTTTATTAAAAAGATGGATACTGAGAATCGCTGGTGAATTTCAAAGTCACACATCTTCTGTGAATTAAGAACATTCCCAAGCCATGCAATGGATATTCATCTGGGAAATCACATGTCATCAGTGAGATAGTAAAGAAAAATTGGGAAGGAGTGACCTAGGCCCAGAGTGGTTCAGAAAAGCTAAAAGTTCTTGGATAAGTTCCCCCAAGAACCTGCTCTGACCCAGCTTCTTCATTAAAGGCATGTCATTGGTTCCTGGAATTATGTTGCATGTTTGCAGTCACTTTTGTTTTTGTTTTGGGCCCTTACCCAGAGGTGCTCAGGTTCTTCTGGCTCACTCAGTGTTCAAGGATCACTCCTAGTGATACTTGGGGGACCATGTAATGCCAGGGGTCGAATCCAGGGCCTCACAGGCAAACCCTTGCTCCAGCCCTTTGAGACATCTTTATTGCCCCATAATCACTTTAAAAGCTCCCTTTAGCATTTGTTTTTCCCACTTCAAGGCTATTGTTAATGGAAAGTTGCTCTCGTACTGATAATCTCAGAGTCTTTGGGAATTAGGTTTCACTTTATAGCTCTCTAAATGGGGAGGGAAAGGAGTGACGTAGCTTGTAAGAAATGGTAAACATTGACTTGGCAACACAGATGACTTTCTCTGTCATTCACTATGTCCTGAAAATGTTTAATTATAAAGTTTTTAATAAAGGAAAATGTGCTGGGTTAAAAGAAAGATGAACTCTTAAATTTAGATTAATTTGTTGTATAATTTTATGGCTAAGGTCTCTTTCTATGGAAACCTGATGATTGCTTGTCTTGAGCATTGTTACTCATTCTAATCCCAATCCTGACTCCCTTTCAACCTCGTTTCCTTCTTGTGACATGACCCTGTCTCACTGACTGTCCCCACTAGGTTTTCTTTAATTAATTAGTTTATTTAAATGAAATCATCATGAGATACAGTTACAGAACTTTCACGATTGGGTTTCAGTCATACAATGTTCTAATACCCATCCCTTCACCAGTGTAAATTTCCCACCACCAATATCCGTCTCCCTCCTGTCACTATCCCCCACCCGCCACCTCAAGGCAGGCATTTTTCTTCTTTGTCTGTATATCTGTCTGTGTGTGTCTCTCTCTCTACTTGTGGGCATTATGGTTTGCAATACAGATACTGAGAGGACATCATGTTTGGTTTTTTATCCCCTTTCAGAACATATCTCTCATCCAGAGTGATCACTTCCAACCTTCATTGTCATAATGGTCCCTTCTCTATCCCAAGTGCCCTCTCCCTCAGCCCTTGAGGAAGACTTTCTACTGTGGACCATTCGTGCTGGCTCTTGCTTCTACTATACTTGGATGCTAGTCTCATACTATGTTTTTTTCATATCCCACAAATTAGTGCAGTCATTCTATGTTTGTCCTTCTCCTTCACTCAGCATTAGATTCTCCATGTTCATGAATTTATAAGCAAATTTCATGACTTCATCTTTCTAACACCTGTATAGTATTCCATTGTGTAGATGTACCAGAGTTTCTTTAACAATTGTCTGTTCTTGGGCACTCAGGTTGTTAGCAGATTCTGGCTATTGTCAACAGTGCTGCAATGAATATACAACTGCAGATGTTATTTCTGCTGTGTTTTTTTTTACCCAGAAGTGGTATTTCTGAGTCATATGGAAGCTCAATTTCTAGTTTTTTATGAATGCCCATACTTTTTTTCAAAAAGACTGGAGAACTTGGTTTTCCCACCAACAATGAATGAGAGTCCCTTTCTCCTCTAATCCGCACCAGCACTGGTTGTTCTTGTTCTTTTTGATGTGTGCCACTCTCTGTGAAGTAAGGTTATATCTGTTGTTTTGATTTGCATCTCTCCGATGATGACTTACGTAGAGCATTTTTTCATGTTCATTTTGGCTATTTGTATTTCGTTTTTTAAATTTTTCATACAATTTTTTTATTTTATTGATTCGTTGTGATACAGTTACAAGCTTTCATGTTTGGGTTACAATCTCACAATGATCAAACACCCATCCCTCCATCAGTGCACATTCCCCACCACCAATATCCCGGGTATACCCCCCCTTTCCCACCCTCCCCCTGCCTCCATGGCAGACATTATTCCCCATACTCTCTCTACTTTTGGGCATTATAGCTTGCAACACAGACACTGAGAGGTCATCATGTTTGGTCCATTATCTACTTTTGGCATGCATCTCCCATCCCAACTCGTTCCTTCTTTGAGGAAGTTTCTGTTTATTTCTGCTCATTTTTTATGGGGTTGGAGATTTTTTTCTTAAAAAGTTATATCTAATACCTTGGATATTAACCCTTTATCTGGTGGGTATTGGGTAAATCTTTTTCCTGTTCTGTGGACTGTCTCAGTATCTTGGTCATTGTTTCTTTTGAGGTGCAGAATCTTCTCAGCTTAATGCCGTCCCATTGTTTATTTTTGCTTTCACTTGCTTGGATGTGAAGCTAAAGATGCCTTAGCTTAAGTGTCATGGAGGGTTCCAACTAAGTCTTCCTCCATGTACTGTATGGATTCAGGTCTGATATTGATCTGAATTTTAATCCATTTTGATCTGACTTTTGTGTCTGGCATTAGACAGAGGACTGAGTGCATTTTTTTTGGTGTAGCTCTCCAGTTTTCCCATCACTATTTGCTGAAGAGGCTTACCTTGCTCTACTTCACATTTATTGCTCCATTGCCAAGGATTAAGTCATCATATATTTGAGGGTCTCTGTCAGTATATTCAACTCTTTTTCATTGGTCTGCTGGTCTGTCTCTTTTCCATTCCATACTGTTTTAATTAACACTGCTTTGTAGTATAGTTTAAGTAACGATGAGACTAGAACCCTGCTGGGGTTAGGAAGACTAACCTGACCTGAAGACAGTGGTCTGGAATATATAGTGAGATGTCCTCTGGAAGAACCAAACTAAGTTTGATATCTCTCTTACTGTGCTCATACAGAATGACATTGCTAGAAATACTAGAAGTAGATTTACTACAACTAATTACGTGTATTACTAGCTGAGGAAAGAAGAAAGCAACATATCCTGGATGAGATCCCGCCCTTAAACGGATCTCCTAGTAATCTGGAGTGATCTCCCTAGATGATATTTTGTTAATCTCCTGGAGGAGTAGTCTTACCCCTCTTTGTTGATTTGTAAATGTTCAACCCACCTTTGTGTCACCACCCTAAGTGATTGCTATATAAACCAAGACTGTAAAAGAAGTAGGGGGAAGACAAAGAAGTGAGGAGAGAAAACATAGAAGCAAGGGAGAAGACACAAAAGCGAAAGAGAATCAGAGAGTCATCGGAGCCAGAAGATAGATAGAGAGCACAGATAGAAGACACAGAAAGAAGAGAGAAGACACAGAAGGAAGAGAGAAGACATGGAAGCAGGGGAGAAGACACAGAAGTGAGGAAGACGACACAGAAGCAGGGAGAAGACACAGAAGCAGGGAGAAGACACAGAAGCAGAGCACAAAGACAAAAGAGAATCGGGGAGTCAGCAGAGCCAGAAGCAGGGGAAAGAAAGAGCATAAAGCGAGTGAGAGAGTCAGAAGTAAGGGTCAGAGTCGGAAGTAAGAGACAGAGTCAGAAGTGAGAGCAAGAAGAGCTCCGGAGAGGGAGAGATCAGAAGAAGAGACATCGGAAGAGACCAGAGGAGAGACTAGAGAGACAGACAGAAGAGAGCACAGCGGCACATATAGAAGCAGAGCACAAGGAGGAGCCATCCTGATCCAGTCCATACACAGCGGCTTGAGAGCACCAAACACAAGCGGGGAGAGAGAGAGAGAGAGAGAGAGAGAGAGAGAGAGAGAGAGAGAGAGAGAGAGAGAGAGAACTGACCCAAACAACACACACATCACCCCCTTGAGCATGCACGTTTGTATTTTTTAACAGGATATGCTTCTCCATTTCCCCGTGTCCCCTTTTATTTCTTGAAGCAGTGTTTTGTAACTTTCTAAAGAGGTTCTTCACCTCTGTAGCTAAACTGATTTGAGGTACTTGTTTTTTAAAAAATATCTTTCATTATTTGTTTATTGGAAAGTTATGGACTTTTAAGTATTGCTTTCATAACCTACCACTTTACTATTGTTTCTAGGACCTTTGTTGTAGAATCTTGAGAATTTTCTAAATATAATATCATTTCATCTGCAAATAGTGACAGCTTGACTTCTTCCTTTCTCCTCTAGATGCCCTTGATATCTTTTTCTTGCTTACCTGCTATGGCAAGTACTTCCAGTATTATATTGAATAGGACTGGTGAGAGTGGGCAATCTTGTCTTCTCCCTGATCTTAGAAGGAAGCCTTTTAATTTTTCCCCATTAAAACTGATGCTTACTGTGGGCTTGTGGTAGATGGTTTTAACTATACTGTGGAAAGTTCTTTCAACTCCCATTTTCTTGAGAGTTTTTTTTTTATCATAGTTGGGTGCTGGATCTTGTCAAATGCTTTTTCTGATGTGATCAATATGGTTTTAATTTTTTATTTATAGGGTGTACTATCCGAGAGGGAGAACTAGGCTATAAGATGTTCTCCCTCTCAGAGAACCTGGCAAGCTACCGAGAGCTTCCTGCCCACACGGGAGAGCCTGGCAAGCTCCCCATGGCGTATTCATATGCCAAATACAGTAACAATGGTGGGTATCATTTTCCTCCCCGGACAGAGCCTCTAATGTGGCACTGTTGGGAAGGACGAGTAAAGAGAGGCTGCTAAAATCTCAGGGCTAGGACGAATGGAGACGTTACTGGGCCTGCTCCAGCAAATTGATGATTAACGGGATAATAGTGATAGTTATAATGATGATGTATTATGTTAATTAACTTGCAAATGTTCAACCATACTTGCATTCCTGGGATGAATCCTACTTGGTCATGTGTATGATCTTTTTGATGAGTCATTGGACTCTTTGCCAGTATTTTGTTGAGGATCTTTGTGTCTGTGTCCATCAGCTATATCTGCCAATAATTTTCTTTTTTGTGATGTCTCTGATCTTGGTATCAAGGTTATATTTGCCTCATAGAAACTGGAAGTGCTTCTGTTTCTTCATTTTCCTGGAATAGCTTGAACAGGATTGGGAGTAGGTCCTCTTTAAAGGTTTGGAAGAATTCATTATTGAATCCATCTGATGTGGGGCTTTTCTTTCTGGGGACACTTTTGATTACTATTTCAGTTTCTTCAATAGTGATAGGTCTTTCAGATATTCCAAATCTTCTTGGGTCAGCCTTGGGAGGTCATAGGAGTCCAGGAATTTATCCATTTCTCCGAGATTCTCTTGTTTCATGACATACAGATTCTCAAAGTAATCTCTGATAATCCTTTGTATTTCTGTGGTTTCTGTTGTAATGCCCCCTCTTTAATTCTGATTCTATTTATTAGGGTTCTTCTCTCTCTTTCTTTGTAAATCTTGCCAGTGGTTTATCGATCTTATTTATTTTCTAAAAGAACCAGCTCTTGTGTTCATTGATCTTTTGGATTGTGTTTTGGGCTTCCCTCTCGTTAATTTCTGTTTAAAGTTTTATTATTTCCTTCCTCCTGCCTAGTTTGGGCTCCTTTTGTTGGTCATTTTCCAAGATCTTAAGCTGTGAGATTAAATTACTTATGTGGGCTCACTCTTCCTTCCTGAGGAATGCTTGCAGACCTATAAACTTTCCTCTTAACACTGCTTTTGCCATGTCCCATAAGTTCTTGTAATTCATGTCTTCATTCTCGTTTGTTTCCAGGAGTCTTTTGATTTTCTCTTTGATTTCCTTTCTAAGCCACTCATTAAGTAGTGAGCTGTTTTACTTCCAGGTATTTGATTTGATTCTCTCTTTCTGTATATGATTCACTTCTATTTTCAGTGTGTCATGGTCTGAAAAGATCATTGATATAGTTTCTATCCTCTCAATTCTATGGAGGTATGTTTTGTGGCCCAGCATGTGGTCTATCTTGAAGATTACCCCATGTGCACTGGAGATGAACATGTATTCAGCTTTTGGGGAATGAAATGTCAGAGTGTGTGCTAAACCCCTCTCTTCCATTTTTTCCTCAAATAAATTATGTTCTTCAGCTTTAGCCTGGTTGATCTATCGAGAGGTTATAAAATAGTATTGAAATCTCCAACTATTATTATGTTGTTATCAATGTCTTTCTTCAAGTCTATGACCAGTTGTTTTAAGGATTTTGCTGGTCCCTAATTAGGTGCATATACATTTAGGAGTGTGAATTCTTCCTGATTTATAGATCCCTTGATCAATAAGAAATGACCTTCATTATCTCTTGTAACCTTTTTCAGTCTGAAGTCTATGTTGTCTGATACTAGTATGGCCACCCTAGCTCTTTTGAGGGAGTTGTTTGATTGTAGAATTGTTTTTCAGCCTTTTACTTCGAGTGTGTGTTTGCTCTGACTGTTCAGATGTGTTTCTTGCAGGCAGCAGAATGTTGGGTTTAATTTTTGCATCTATTCTTCCACTCTGTCTTTTAATTGGTGTGTTTCACCCATTGACATAGAAAGAGGTTATTGTTATGGGGTTTTGTCCCATATTTCTGCAAAAGTTTGGGGTATTTGAGGGGCTTGTTTTGTCTTAAAGTATCCCATTTAGCTTTTCCTGTAACCACGTCTTTGAATTTGTGTCATTCCTGACTTGTTTGTCTTTGAAGCTATGTATTGTACCTTCAAGTATAAATGAGAGTGTTTCTGGGTAGACTGTTCTTGGTGAGGCATTCATTTCATTGAGGTTTTCTCACTATATTCCCCCTGCCATTGTCTCCGGGCCAGACAGTTAAATCAGGTAAGTCTGCTGTAAATCTTAAGGATGCTCCTTTATACGCAATTTCCTTTTTGATCTTGCTGCTTTCAGTATTCTATCTCTATCTTTGGTTTTTGTCATTCTGATTAGGATGTTTCTTGGAGTATTTTTATTTGGATTCCTTTTAGCTGGTACCCTTCGGGCCTCTTGAATCTGTGTCCATGTGCTCTTAGCTCTGGGGATGTCTCATTAATGATGTCTTTGATGGTTTCTTCTTCATCAGGGGTTTCTTCCCACCCCTCTGGGACTCCAATGATTTTTTATGTCATTCCTTTGTCTTCATCCCAAGTTTCTCTTGTTATCTGTTGATTTATTTTGAGGCTCTTTCCCATCTTCTGCTATTGTCTGGAGATTCTCTGCACCTCATCTTGGAGCTCACTGATTCTGTCCTCAGCAATTGTTACTCTGCTGCCTTCCAGTGAGTTTTTCATTTCTCTTAGCAAGCTTTTCAGCTCTGTCATTTGTTTGTATTTTTCTTATTTATGCTCTCATATCCTCTTGTATGTTATTGGCAGTGTGTTCCATTGCTTGTTTGAGCTCCTTATACATCCTTAACTGCTCCATTGCAAATTCCTTATCCAAGAGGTTATAAAGTTCATTATTACTGTTTGGTTCATCTGGGCTAGAGAATTCACTCACTAAGCCTGGTGAGTTACTGCATTTTTTTTTACCATTGTGACCTTTGCAGTTTGAAGTTGTTTCTTGTGTGTTGTTTTGTGGTTAGGCCCCTGTAGTTAGGTTGTCTTTGTATGTTACAGTGAGTTACGGAGAGGTGTAGAAATGTGCGGCCTGGGTTCACTGGTAACTCTAATACAGGTTATGGATGAAGTAACTTCACGTGGACTAGAGCATCTGAGTGGTTTGGAGGTTAGAGATTTTATTTTATTATTATTTAAAAAAAAAAAACACAAAAATCCCATCAGTTTAATAACAATAAAAAAAAAACCCCGAAAGTGGAAAACCGAGGGGGCAGGAAGAGGCCCGTGGCGCAGGGGCACAGGGGGCCCCGCTCACGGCGCCAGGCCGAGCCACAGGGCACCAGGTATTGCTGTTGCTATGAGGTGGGGAGGGCAGCGATTGTCCAGTGGGTGCCCCTGTTCAGCCAGGCCGGGGACCCTCACTTCTTCTGGGGTGTGCTCAGCTTCTGCATGCCCCGGATCTTGTCCAGCAGGCCAGAGATGAAGGCCTCAGTGGGTTTGTAAGAGTCAACCAGCCACTCTCTGACCCTGGTAGTTCAGGCATCGTCACTCTCCATGTCCAGGAGCTTGTCCACGTCTACCTCCAGCTCGGGGATCTCCTCTTCCTGGCAGTCATAGAGGCAGGTGAGCTGCTCCAGGATCCACTCCTCCAGGTTGAGGCGTTTCCGTAGCTCCTTGCGGTCGTACTTGACCGTGACCTTCCCTTGGCGCCTCACAGGGCCCTCGTCGTCCGCGCCCCCCAGGCCCTCGCCCGCAGCCCCCGGGGGGCTCTGAAAGTAGACGCGGGGCCCTGGGCTGCCGCTGTCCAGCCCGGGGGCCGGAGCTGCCACCGCCGCGACCCCCGCGGGGCCGCTGTCCACCATGGCGGTCGCCAGGGCCACGTGCACGCGTTGGGCCCCTCCCTGCGCCGCCTCCGGGATGCCCGCCGGCTGGCTCCGGGCCGCCGGCTCGGGGTTAACTTGCCTGGTCGGCTCCGCGCGGCTCTGCAGCGAGGGCGGCGGCGGCGGGGGCGCCCAGGGGCAGCTGCAGCATGCTGAGCCCCCAGGCCTGGCCTAGCCGCGCCGCGCCCCTCCCCCTCCCCGGAGGTTAGAGATTTTAAAGGAACGTCATAAGGTATAGTTCAGGGTCAAAATGCTAAGTGTCCAGTCTTCCCTTTGTGTGGAGGCTGGACTTCAGGCTGGGTGATGGTGAAGAGCCCACTGCAACCACACAACTGAGTTTAAGATGATAGATGGGTGATGGGGTGTTAAAAAAACTAAGCACGCTGAAAGGCGTGTGCACTCACGGGCTCTGCGGGCAGCCTGTCTCACCGCCCATGTTCGGTGCTCTGGAATTGCTATGTATGGGCTGGATCGGGACGGCTGTTTGCCAAGGACAGGCAAAGGAAGAACGAGGACCAAGTTGGTTGCTGATTAGTTACCGTTTATTCAATCTTCCATCTTTCTCGTCTCCCACACTCCTAGCTCTGTCCTCTCTCTGCATCTACCTTCACTCTGGATTCTCCCTCTTCACTAGTCTCTCTCCCTACTTGTCTCTCTTCACCTTGCCCTCTAGGCTACACAGTCAGGTAGCAAAATCAACATAAGAAAGCTCTTCCTGAGGGCTGGGCATTCCAAAGCCCCTCCTGACTGTCAGCAGGCAAAATACCTCTTAAGGTTTTTCTCCTTTCCCTAGTCCAAGAACTTATTCACATCTTAATACTAGTTATTTTTGTATGGACAAAGCAAGAGATACATTGAAGCTTGCAAGACAGCTCTCCTGGCAACATCTTGCCACAGACTCAGACTACAGCACCCAGGCCAGATGAATCATTCCTAACCCTAGCAGGGTCCGAATCTAGTTCTTACTGTTTGGATCATGACAGCATTTGTCCATGACCAAGCTCTTAACTTATAGTTAAGCATTAGGCACTTTGGTCAGGCCCATCTCGATGCCAGGGTAGCACACAACTCACCGCTTGCCCTGGGTCCGTCTTGTCCCTCGTCAGGACCCTGCTTTTGGGGGTGCTAGGAAGTAAGAGCAGCTGAGGCTTAGGTCAAGAGAACAGATGCCCAGGAGTAAAATATCATGTAGAGTCAAATGACTCCCAGTTTACAAAAGCATAGCATTTGCTAAGTCTTCCTGTGTCCATACAAAAAGACAGGGTTCTGAAAAAACTATGCAGAGGATTCAAGGAGAAGAGAAAAACAATATATACAAGTCAACAGAACACTAAGAAAGAAGCTACAAATAAACACAGAGGAATGGGAGCACTGTGATGGGAGTAACCCAATAAACCTAAACTACCTGAGGCTATATTATCCTACAATGGGGGATGACTACCCCCTAGTTTTATATTATGCCCCTTATGATTTACATGATTCACGTGTAACCCCCTTGGAATATCCTGAGGGCCCACAGGAGTCCCCTTGATTTAGAAATGCTGGTCTTGAGACATTAGGTGAACTTTAGCATCTTAACCCCAGCTGTGCCGTGGGTGTCTAGTGTGTAAGTGCCCAGGCTGTCTAGAAGATTGGGGCCCAATCGTGAATGAGCTGTTCAGGCCCATCATAGATGTCCAAAGTCATAATCCTTTGTGACTTGCAAATAATGGTCACATCCACCCCCTCACCCTCCCTTCTCAGCCCCTCTGAGAATGTTCTCAAGGTCTGAAGTGAAATTCTGGGCCTCATTAAAGCATACCAGGCAATGTATAGCATCCATTTCTCTCGTCAACAGCGCTAAAGTGACAATAAGGTACCAGAGATAAGGTCATATGCCACAGAGCACATCCTTAACTGTATGAGGCCCTGGGTTCAATCCCGTACCACAGGGCCCCCTGGAAATTGCTGGCAGCCCTCAAGCATCACTGCATGTGGTCACTAAAAACGACGCTAATGTGATGGTACAATACAGTTAATTGGCCTTTAGCTGCTGGATTGTGGTATACCACCACAGTAAAGTTTGAGAGCCAATTTCAATTCTTAGGATTCTCAAAACAAAGGAAAAGCAAATGTCTCAGGTGTGCTGAACTTCATCTTCCTGTGAAGATCAAATTTTTCACTTCTACATGTATATAATGGCTGTGTATCCAGTGTACTTCACTGACTTCACTAAACATGGAAGCTTACGAAGTCAAATTATCTCCATGTTAAATTGAGCTGTTTAGTAAAGTAGTTTCTAGTACATACTTGAATGTCTCTTCTAAGGTTCAATACTCTTGCCTTAAAAGCTGATTCATAAAGGGGACTGGATACTGTTACCTCTGTGAGGAATAATGAGATGATATCAGAAGAAAATCTTCCAGCATCTTGAAATTACTTTCAGAGTGACATTTCCAAGTCTCACCTCTTTTTTTAAAGCATCACCAAGCGCCTTTCTTCTTGTGCTAAACTTCCCAGTTTGAATGGCATGGCTTATTGGGTTATATTCAGAATCTTACATGTGACTTGGATTATATATATGATATAAGTATGATATTTTATCTGTACCTCTGAGGATAGTCCCTCCTTTTTGAGGAGAACAGGGATTGGGCTGAGCAAGAAAAGTGAAGAGAGAAGTGGTTTTCCTGTTGTACTTTACTATGGTTTCTGCACACAACCTCCTTGCCTTAAAATACTTGCCTACTTGACCAAAGCAGCAGGGATGTTGCTGGCTTGTCACAAAGAGATAGTACAGCAGATAAGGCCTGTTGTGAGTCCAATCTCTGGCATCCCATAAAGTCCCCTGAGTATAGCCAGGAGCAATTCCCATGTGCAGAGCCAGGAGTGACCCCTGAGTATCACCAGGTGTGACTCAAAAATAACAAAAAAACAAGGTTAGGACAAATTTCAAATTTGGCCTTTTTCTCTACAAATTTTAGTTTTTAATGGTATCACTGGGAATTACAAAGTAAGAAAGTTATTCGTGGTCGAGTTTCAGGTGTACAATGTTCCGGCTCCAATCCCTTCATCAAGTGCCCACTTTTCTCCACCAATTTCCTGTTTCCCTCCCGACCCTCAACCTGCCTAAGTGGCAGCTGTTGTTTTCTTTACCTTTTTTCTTCCCTTTAGGCACTGTGGTTTGCAATACTGTTGCTAAGAAGGTATCATGCGTTTCACTTTCCCTCTGTTCAGCACCAAGTCCTCCTCCAGAGTGACCACTTCCCTTCACTATCCCTCAGCTTGCACCTGACATGGTGGGAGTTGAATGAATCCAAGGTTAAGCGATATAAGATATAATCTTCCAAGGAGGAGTCACTGCCAGAAAATTGGATCTCATTCTGCTCTTCTTCACGCCATTCGAAGACCAGCTTGATCCCAACTGTCAATCTATCTTTTTGTTACTGAACCAACCTCCTTTGTTTCTGGGTCTTAATATCGAGTGTAAATGATTTCCCTCAGTAATTGGCTATAGAATTGCTTGAGACAATCAGCTGTAAATGATCTCCATATAAGATGATTACAGATTATGAGAGAAACAAACGCTTCATCCTTTACCTTCATTCCACTGGCTTCTATTTTTAATTGCTCGATATTGTAGAGAAAACTAAAGAGCTTTGTTCTAATTTTCAGACTGCAAAGCAAAATAATTGAGTCATGCATATAAAATGTTCATTAACAAGAGCTCAATTGTAGCACTGGTTATTTTTGCATGAGGCAAAATATGAATTTTTAAATTCAGTGATTCAAAAAGCTTGAGGCTACCACAGAATGTAAAAGACTCAGAGAGGAGTGACACAAATAAAGAGTTTTATGACCAAGTAAGGTCACCTCCCAGCCTAGGAATTTATGGCAGCATTTTAACTGTGCTTTTACAAGGATTTGTACTAGTGGGAACATCAGGTTTACACATATCTAAGGTGATAGTAGCCTCATTCTCTGATGAGGTCTAGACCGAACTGGGCTACAATGAGTTCAAGGAAGCCTTTCGTCTATTCACATATGACTTGGAAAGATGGTTCACTGTCCATCCTTGCAGATAGTAGGCATAACTGTACTATAAGGAAAGCAAAAGTGACCTGGCTTATGAAAATGTGACAAAACAATGACCATGTGACAAGTTCCTTCTATTGTAGCCTGATTTAATGATCTTAGTAGCCTGTTGAGGTCAGTGTCATTCATATGTTTGTAGACATGTGACTGGAAATCAGTCTTAAGAATATGGAACAATGTGAAGTGGCCAGGTATCAAAATATAACTCATTCCTGATTTTTTTAAATTTTATTTTATTTTTATAAAGTTGTTCACAATAGTTCATTACAGATAATATTCAAACACCAATCCCACCGCCATGCACCTTCCCACCACCATAAGAGGAAAGTGTGTGAAGATTGTTGTATTTCATGATGGAGCCATTTAAGCCCTTGTATAAGAGCTTACAAACATATATCTTAAACCCAAACAAATGTGTGCTACTTTTGGTACATCAGTGGGCTAGAGTATAAGAGGTCACATGGCTGCATTTGCGGCCATGTGCCGAGGACTTTTTGTGTCACTCCCTTCTGGGAGCTTTATTTCATAGTCTCTGGATCTTGGCCACTGATGAGATTATATGGTGCCCGGGGCAGTTTGTGGGTGTGACTGCCAAGCTACTGGAAAATTGAACTGGGGGAGGAGGAGGAACTGCGGGGGAGGAGGCCCAGACCCTTTCTGAGCAAGCTTGGAGATCTCAGTCACAGGTCCCACACATCTGGGTTTTCTGCTCGTCCGAGCCTGTGGAGAGCAGCCTTGAGCATGGCTGTGTGGTTGGGTTCTGGAGGTTTTTGGCTGCCAGGTTTCTGTTGGGGCATGGAGGGAAACTCAACCCACCTCCCTCTGTGTTGCCCGGGTGAAGACAATTCCAGGATTTTTTATGCAGATAACGTTGCCTGTCAGTTCATGGTTGTATTTGATTCCTTTGTCTATAATTAAAAGCTGATGTAAAAAGTTTAGCTTACATTGTCAATTGTCAATTATTAAAGTATCTCTTGAGATTAATGAAAAAGAAAGAAAAAGAATCTGCTAGCATACAGCCAACCTGGGTTCAAGCCTCAGCAACACATGTGGTCCCCTAAGTTGCCAGAAGTAATTCCTGAGTACTAATCCCAAGAAGCCCTAAACACAGCAAGATATAGACCCAAACAAACAAAAAAAAAAACAAATAAAAGAAATAGGTTAATGCCTCAAGTAGTAAAGCACCTGAAGGGCTTACTAAATTGTAGTTCCCCAAGCCAGGTAATAGAACTGAAATAGAAATTTTGCAGTAAATAAACTTAAATTCTTGGGGTAATTCTGATGGCAAGAAGTTCATTTTTCTGAGAAGTTGGAAGCCCTGTCCAGCCCACTATAATAAGGGTCATATCTGTGAAGCCACTCGAGCCAGTGGACATTACAGTCTTGTGAACTCACTATTCTCTGACTTGCAACTGTTCTCTTTAATATTTGTTGTTTGTTGCCACACCTGACATGACTAGGTGGATTGGGGAGGGAGAAGGCACTGAGGGTTGAGTCTGGGCCTTGTGCAAACAGGCATGTACTCTACCCTTTGAGTCACATCCCTCAGCTTCTTTGAAATTATCTATTAGCTTTATTTAATAACTGACGTTCATTCCTTCTCTCCTTCCCAAGAAGTTAGAGAATAGTTCTATAAATATGAAGAAGGTGCTTACCTTGCATGCAGCTGACCTGGGTTCAATCCCTGACACCCCAAATGGTCCCCTTAGCCCTGCCAGGAGTGATCCCTGAGGACAATGTCGTAAGAAATCGCTGAGAACTTCCAGGTTCCGTTGAAAAAACAAAAAAAAGAATGAAGACCTAATTAACATTCAATGAATCAAATTTTTGTTTTTCAATTTAGGATACCACAGAAACTTTACATGTTAGCTTTGAGATTACAAAGCAAAATGCCTAATTTGTTTAGGTATGTGTTTATAAGTTGAAAATGTAAAGTAATTAAGACTCAACCCAGTATAGAAATGTTCAAGAGAACTTGAATTTCACTGTTTCTAAGTTTCATTTATTTTAATTTCTAGGAACTGCTTAAATACTTGGGATGGTTTAACTTGGTAGAGTTTTTAATCTTACTTTGCTAGTTAAAAAATTTATAAAGTAAATGAAATTTACCTTTATAATTAAGTTAAAATGTTGCAAGTATTTGGTCATTTAAAAATTGAGTAATGATTTCCTATGGGGATGAGAATTGTTTGGTAGAGGGACTAGAGGATACATTGTGGGGTGATAGTAATGTTTTATATCTTGATAAGCTGTTAGTTAGTTGGGTTATCAAAATTCATTAAATTGTTCCTTAAGAATTATTCATCTCCTGGTGGCCATCTCGATAGTACTGCAGGTAGAGCACTTGCCTTGCATGTGGCCCAGCTGGGTTCAATCCCCAACACCCCATATGATTCCTCGGGCCTGCCAGGTGTGATCTTTGATTGCAGAGCCAGGAGTAATCCATGAGTACCCCCAGGTATGGCCCCCCAGCCCCTCCCCACCAAGAGAACTATGCATTTTTCTTTATATAGTGCCTCAATTGAAAAATATGTACAAGAACTTAGCCATCAAATTTATAGGTGGAAATAAGTCTTGAACGAGTTCATTAAACGTTGATTTGAGGACTCCTGAGAGTGATCATTCATAGCTTTATACAATTTTTGCATTTATGAATGTGTCAATGAGATAATTTGAACTTAAAAATGAAAAGGAAATGCTGCACTGCATTGTGGATGATAACGTAGTTCTTGAACAGTCCTCATGGGAAGTGCATACCTGTTTCCTCTCCTGGTCACCGGGCTCCTGTGAAGCAGGATGGAGCTCCCCATGAAACACCAAACTGACTCCTCCCTCTGTCCCAGGACCATTCGCATAAGTGTCAGATAAATTCTCATCCAGACGGACACATTCCCATCTAGGATTTTCTTCGGAGAAGATTTACATAGGACAGAGTGTCTTTGCTAGCAGATCTTAGCAGCCCCCGAGCCCTGGACTCCAGCAGAATAGGCAGCACACAGGGCGCTGCTTCTGAATCTGCCACTGGGCCTGGGATCAGAGAGAAGCCAGGATGAGTGACCTTTCCACTGGCCCATCGCTGAACCCTTGAGGGGGATCATAGTCTTCCCCCTTCCCCTTTGATTCTCTTGGATACCTTTTCCATTCCTTCTGTTTTGTAAGAGATAAAATGGCCAGTGGCCATCAAGATCAGTTTCCCCTGAGATCAATGCATATGTACACACACACACACACATACATACACACACACGCATGCACTCACACTCACATACTCTCAATTTCACGTGCACACACTCTTTAACACTCTCTCTCAATTGCACACGCACACACACACACACACACACACACACACACACACAGAGGACCTCAGCATCTCTCTGACACCCTGACCTTTCCTTCTCTCTTCCAGACCAGCTTAGATTTCCCTTTCCATGTCCTTTCAGGAAAGGCACAGTGCTCTTTCCCCCCTCTCATTCCCCTCATCTGTCCTTCGAACCTTCACCTGCCCTGTGGACACATCTGTAAAAGAAACTCCTAAGAGACGGGAGCTTGCAGGCCCACAAGGTCCATCGGGAGATAACGTCTAGGACATCGTTCCCCAAAGCTAACCCTCCCCATTCACCATTTGCCCCAGGGAGGCCGAGGGTGTGATCAGCTATAGCTAGTGCCTTCTAATTCTGTGGCTTTCATCTGCCAGTCTGAGGACCCCTGCTACTCCACCTGAGGGAAAATATGAAAAACTACTTTTCTTATCCACCCCAGTAGGGCATGTGACAACAGTCACTGAGACATGACTGCTCTGGTGCTTCTTTCTCTGCTTTCAGATAAACAATTCAAGACTCGTGCCCACTGTAGTCTGCCCATCATAGAAATGAACTCGCAACTCCTCACTGCCTTCCCAGTACTCTTTGCCCATCTTCCTCACCCCTGTATTTTCCTACTCCGTTCTTGCCTTCTGTGATCTCCAAGGCCTAGTCCTGCTCCCATATTTAGCAGCAAATTTTCCCCGCTTCTTCCCACTTGTCACATTTCTGAAATCCTCTAGAGCCCCACTGTCCAGTGGAAATATAGTGGGAGCAACATGGATAGTTTCAAATCTCCAAGTAACCACAGTTTTTCAAAAAGTACAAAAGCAGATAGGTCAAGCTCATTTAATCAGTTCATTTTCTTTGACCCAATATATTCAAAACATGATCATTTCAGAGTGTCATTTTTTATAAAAATGATTACCATATGCATTGCAACTGAGACTAGCTGCATTTCAGGTGCTCCAAACCCACATGTGGCTTGTGGTTGCCATATTGGACCACACAATTCCAGACCTTCAGTAGCCCTTGGTTTGGCAGTTACTTATGTATGCACTTGACATGTTCACTAACTGCTATCTAATGACGTTATTTTCTCTAGAGGACAAAGTTCTGTTTCGACCACAGGTCCTAGTGGTTCACCTTGTACAATGTGTGTACCCAAGAAATTTATATCATTATTTTGTGTTTTATCAAGGCAACATCGGCCCTTTCCTCCTTCGTGGGGAAGTAAGAACATCATCATTTTCTCTCACTGCTCCCCCTAAGCTGCTAAGCCTTTTGCAAAGGTGCATGGAAACTAGTAAAATTAGAGAGATAAACTTGTATCTGGGAAGCATGAATGGCATTGAATGTTTCGTTTATTGACTGGATCTCACTAAGCGCTGAATGAAAATGTGTGCCTCTCTTGAAGCATACCACAGAGCTGCTGTCTCAAAGGAAGGTGCTGTCCCTCCTGTCTCTGCCAGATCCTCCATCTAATCTTGACAAAGGAATAGAAACCCAGGTACACGCTGGCCACAAAGGACCAGATAAAAGATCATGTGCAGATGCTAACGTGGAGTGAGGCTCCCGTAATGCCTTAAAAGACTGCTTTCATTTTTGCCGAAGAACAGATCTTTCCTTCTGTTTTTCATGAAATGGCGTTAAACAATTTCTCTTGTTTGTGGTCTCAAAAAAATGAGAAGTATGCCCATGAGGCCCGCCTGTAAGGGTTCTATTAAATAAGAAGAAAGCTTTGTTCTTCGTAATAAAATTAAAGCAAGTGATGTTTCCAATACCTGGCAGGATGCCTTCTCTCCACCACCCCCAGCCCGACAAAATGAAGCACCATATTCTGGTGTCAGATAGAAAGGTGACAACACACATCTGTCTAGAACATCTGTCAGCTTGTGTTGAGAAATACTGCTTGACCTTTCAGAGAATGGAGTGGGATGCGGGGGGCGGGGAGTATTTCTTGAGTCATCTCTAACTGCAGTTTTGCAAAATTACAGTTCTGCTGCAGAAAATTGTTGACACTCAGATCTCAGCAAAAGAGTGCGACTTTCCTCGATGTTGAAGTGAAGACCTAGTGTAGGTAGTGGAGTTTGACTCGCTGGGTTTCCAGCTTTTTCTTCTCCAGGAAACATTGCCTGCCATTACTCAAGTTTTGCACTGTTTCCAGTCAGTCGCAAAGGAATGTGTGCAGGTGATTGTGGCCCGAAGTCAAGAATGACCGAGGTCAGGCTGGAAACTGGCTCTGTCTAGGTCTGCTCTGAGTCACCAGGCGTGGGAGCTGCAGGTAGATCAAGGCAGTGATAATGACCGCGGCCTCTTGATCACAGTTCCTTTCTCTAACACAGTCTGTGCCTGTGTTCTCTGGCCTGGGAACTGGCAGCTGACACTCTTCTTGGAAGCTTTTTGTCACCCCCCCTTCCTACCCTACAGACAAGTCAATTCTGGAAGGAAGTTACCAGCCACCCACTCCTCAGCCCCCAGTGGGGGTTAATACATAATACTGTTCTTCCTTCCCATTGGCTGGAGATGTCCACACTGTGGCCCAGAAGGACCCCCAATTTAACTAGCAAATTAATTCTTGGAGTAATTAATTGGGATTTATCTCCACTTACTTTTCCATAGTGGTCTTGGAAAGACTCCGTTCACTGGGTCTCTTAATGGTGTTTCCTGGCAACAGTCTGTTCTGGTAGCATGATCTCAGGTCCTGCTCGGAGAAGAAGAGAATCACAAAACTCCCTACAAAATAAAATGCCAGCTCCCGGTTGGGGCTCACATGTTCAATTTCTCAAAGTTCTCTTCTTCTTCCCAGTACGGAAATAAATGCGAGTTGAAAACTGAGTGTTTTGCAGATTTCAGGAGCTTTAAATATCAGTTGTAGGACCCAGGATATGGCAGAATTGGTAAGAGCACGGGCCTTGGACAGCCTGAGTCCCTCCCGCCCTAGATCTCCTTTCCCAGTGCCACCGCTGTGCCCTGGGTGGACTCAGAGCACCACTGGGTGTCACCTGTTCTGAGTAAACAACACTATCCTACCAGATTCTGCCGGGATTTTCAAATGACAACAGCCAGGCAAAGGTATTTATCAGTTGCTAATGAGCTGAGTGCCTGCTTGCACGCCGAGGCCTGGGTTCCATCACAGCACCCCACCGTCCCCTTAGCACCGAGCTGGACACAGTCCTGAGCACCCTCTGGCATGGCTCCACAGCTGAAAGGAGAAATAGAGCAAACACAAATGTTTTATTTCCAGTTGTACTTCCAAGTTTAAGTCTTGTCAATCTGATCGAAAAACCAGGGATCCGATCTGTATTTTCCGTCAAGTCTGCGGCGGGGCAGATGGCATCTCTCCTGGCCATGTCAAGCCAGCCATAGTAGGAGTCTGACTCTGTACTTTTCCAGTCCCTCACCATTCAGGAATCATGGCAACGGAACTGAATTTTAAAAAAAAAAGGTCATTTATTGAGAAATGACATGTATGACTGAAAATGACTAATGGCACAGCTTGTGGGCTAGAAGCTTCCTTTTTTCATTCGAAATGACTTCCCTTCCCCGAAACCCGTCACCTGCATCCCCCGGCACTCAGTGAATGGCACTCAGTGAACGTCCTCCTCTGCCAGGTCCTATTTCCTTCTGACCACAGCAGCTGCAAGCTGGTTTTGGTCAGATATATTTGTTGAAAATGACTTAACACATTTTGAAAAAGACTTGATAGAGACAAGGGCCCATGACAGGTTCATAGATTTTCATCTTCACTGCGCGTGCAGAAGGGAGCGGGGCATTTGTTTTATACAGTGTGTAATTTGTGAGAGAGAGGAAGGGAGGGGCTTATTGGTTTTGAATGAATTATTAGTGGCACCTTCAGCTTGGAATGGCTTTGAACAGTTACCATTAAGCACAGAAAGGAAGGGCTGTGGCCTGAAAGCCAGGAATGCAAGACCATTGTGTGTGCTTTGAAAAAGGCATCATGGGAAAGACGGCATTGGCTAGAAATGTGAGGCAGATCACCGAGAGGAGCAGAAAAGCCATAGTGCGTGTGTATTTCTACTTTCTAACTGAAATGAGGCAAAGGTGCTCATTGCAATGATTCAGGCCTTGAATAAAGAAAGCCATGACTGTTTTTTTCTTTTTGGGTCACACCCGGTGATGCACAGGGGTTACTCCTGGCTCCGCACTCAGGAATCACTCCGGGCGGTGCTCGGGGGACCTGATGGGATGCTGGGAATGGAGCCTGGGTTGGCCGTGTGCAAGGCAAACGCCCTCCCCGCTGTGCCATATCTGTGCTATCCTCCCTGCTCCAGCCCCGGGAAAGCCAGGACTTCTTAAGACAGTCCTGTGTGCAAAGAAATGTTTGAATAATTTCACTGAATATATACAAATGTGGAAACATTCTCTTAGAAATCCAACACATTAGCCACACCTGCAAAATCCGGGATCTTTTCCTCTCTGCTGGAGGTTGGCAAAGTAGGACCCTAGGGCCCAATTTGGCTCTTCGTGTGTTTTTGTAAGGAAAGTTGCGCTGGAGCACTGCCGTGCCCTTTGGATTACCTATTGTCTGTGGCTGCTTTCCTGCAAAACGGACGCTGTGGCCCATGAGCTCCACTCTCTGCTGGCTCGCCTTCGCAGCCGTTCCTGCGCTTCTACTCTGTGCTCTGGAAGACTTTCGTCTGCTCCCTCTGTCATTTGCACCAGGAAGGAGCCTTTACGGAGTGCATTTGGGATTGGAAACCAACTCCAGGGCTGCAGCAATAACTCTGAGTGCAGATTTTGCACACCCCAGTTCCAGGTTTGGTCCCCGGCACTGCAGGGTTCTCAGAGCATTACGGGAATGACTCCCTGAGCACAGATCTGGTTGTAGACTCCAGTTGTAGACTCCAGATGTAGCTCCACCGGATGTGGCCCAGAAAGCCAGTAAAGTACAATTAAATTAAACCAAATTAAAATCAGCCTACCTCCAGAAATTCTTTCTAGTACCACAAAATAATAGTAAAAACAACAATCATAATTTTTGAGTTGGTCCGCAGACCTTCCAAAGCCAGTGTTTTAGGTGAAATCAGGAGAGAAATGTTTTTGTTTTGTGCTAGAAAGTCCCCGGATAATCAGCATGCACTCACTGAACCTCACCTAACTGAACCTAGCCCTTATAGTTTGGATTCCCTGCGAATAATCCAGATAAAGAGTTTACTAACACTCGTGAGAGTTAACATTCAGTGAGTGATTGCTGTGCGCTGAGAAATTTTCCACGGCATTGCACGTGCCAGCTCACTCCTCACCACAGTCCAGGCTTTCTCAGCTTCAGTTCTAGGAACACGTGGGCCTTCTCCACTATGGCAGCAGCTATCCGCACGTATCAGGTTGCTCAGCAGCATCTCTGACCATAGGCTCAGCGGGAAAGGGGGGCGCAGGGGTTGCACAATTCCAGAGGCGATCATTCACTCTGAATCCTGGTACTCAGAGCACTTCACCCTTCACCACCTGGCTGAAAATGTCTCCAGACGTTGCCCATGTCCTCTGGGCACGCACTTGATCTAGGAGGCAAGAACTGATATTTTCTTCACTATGCAGCCAGGAGCAATACAGACTGGAGCGATAGCAGAGTGGGTAGGGCATTTGCCTTGCACGCAGCCGACCCGGGTTGACTTCTCCGTCCCTCTCGGAGAGCCTGGCAAGCTACCAAGAGTATCCCGCCCACACAGCAGAGCCTGGCAAGCTCCCCGTGGGTATTCGATATGCCAAAAACAGTAACAACAAGTCTCACAATAGAGACATTACTGGTGCCCACTTGAGCCAATTGATGAACAATGGGACAATAGTGCTACAGTGCAGTGCTACACAGCCAGGAAGCTGAAGATAGATTCCATGGAGAAAATGCCCAATAACATACAAAAGTAGTAAGTGTAAAAGACGTGGTTTTCTATTCTGGGAATATTTCCTCCGTACCCTTAGTTCTGAATGTTAGAAACTAACCCCCCTCTATCAGAGGCTCCCAGACTTCCTTGGCCTACTGCCACCTTTTCAGAAAAAAAAGTATGCAATGCCACCCCCAAAATTGACCTTCTTTAAGTGGACACACATGCACCCTACAAATGTACCCAAAGCCACTACTGCCCCCGTCATTCCAGCATTCCAGAAAGGGATTTTTCTTTCGGTGCTCTCACCCACATTAGGAAACTCAGCTCTGAATTATTTCACCTGGTTGGATGGTTTTGCTCAGGTGGGAGGCTGACTGCCATTCACCAATGTCTTCCGATGGGTGGCTCGTGTGTACTACTCTTCAGAGTGAAATTCCTTTCTGCAGTTTCAAAAGTTAACCATTAGCATGGGCAGCTTTACTGGGCACTTTTATTATCCTTTCCAAATTGTGCTGTATTTCTAAGAAGACTTTTATTGGTCCAACTTATCACAGTTTGGTGTCATTTGGGGGTCTGGGGTAGGAGTTGGGGTTATATACCCAGAAATGCTCAGGGGCTATTCTTGGCTCTGTGCTCAGGAGTTACTCCTGGTGGAGCTTGAGCACCATATGTGATGCTAGAGGTTGAATCAGCACTGGACGTGAGCAAGGCAAGTCCCTTACCTGTATTACCTCTCTGGTCCCACATGGTACCATTTTTAGTGGTACCTTGTTGCCCTGCCCAACATTCTTAATCTCAGAACCTTCGTGTAAATAGGGCTTATCATAAGGTTTCCTGGTGCTGTTTTTTTTATTATTATTATTCCATAGCAGAAATCCAGCAAAATTCCATCTGGATAGTTACTCAGTCTGCAGAATTGATCTCTTCTGGGCCAAATCATTTTCTACCACATCAGTCTGTGCTGAATTACATACAGCTTCTAGCCTGTATTGTCACTATCATTACTACTTCCCAAGTGCACTTTTAATTCTTGTGCAGCACTCTTCTTGGGGTTTAAAGAGTTTTCATCCCAAATAGGAAATTAATGCAGCATATTAAGCATCAAGAAATCTTGCTCTATACTTCAGTTTCTCTGGAACAGACAGAGACCCTGGGAACTTGGTGCGTCTTTGCTCTCTCATCCTCTAAAGTTTGGCCCACAAATATTTGATTCTGGTGTGAGTCTTCTGGGTGAAAATTGCATATAAACATATTAGATGAATTGCAGTAACACTCTTATTCAGTTCTTCTTGGCTCAATTTTATAGACAAATTCAAGTCTTAGAGTCCCTTTCATTGTTCCTTCTGGCAGCTCTGTCTGACTTCTGTCCCAGGGTCTGGAATGTTCATCACAGCTGCCTTCGGCAATAAAACCCATAGGACCCTCTGATCCTCATATTTCTTTGTGCACCTGATGGTCCAGCCAGGCATGGCTTCGAGCCCGTGGCATGCAGGTTTCTCCATGCCCTCATCCTCCCAGTCAGGCTGTCAGCTGACCTGCTGCTCAGTTGTGTGGCAGCTGCTCCGGCCCTTGGAAAACTGAAAGGGATTTTTCTTTCGGTGCTTTATGTTTCCATGAGATGGGACTGTTACCAACGCGACAGCATAGGGTGTTCTATGCTAATCTAGTGGGATTAGGACATAAAACCACTAACTCCTTTCAATTGGGACACAGTCTCAAAAATGGCATCTTAGTCATAGGGGGATAGTGCTGTTGCGTTAAAACAATAACAAGATCAAAGTAGCATCAAATAAAAATAGAATCTTTCTCAATGTCACCTTCATTTGAATGGGGGTGGGTGGGTTTGCTTTTGCCAAGAGGGCCTATTCCAGGCAAATGTGTAATGAAGGCATTTGTCTCTTAGGGTTCTAACCACATTGGGATTGATTTCAAGGACAAGGTTAGAGTCTTAAACCATTGGCAGGGGGTGGTGGTGGCAGTTCAATGATATGATTTCAAGAGTGCATTGAAGGTAGGCCAGTGTGGTGGGGGTGCTTAGAGGAGCACCTTTAGGGGGGATTCAGAGTGAATGATTGCCTCTGGAATTGTGCAACCCCTGCACCTCCCTTTCCCGCTCAGCCTATGGCCAGTTTCCTTTCCCTGGAGCATCAGTGCTCAGGTCACTGCCAGTTAGCATCTGGATGTGAGCAGGGAATGCTCGTGCTAGCCAGCCTGCCCACTATAGAGAAGGAATCAGAAGGGTTAATTCTGAATATTTCAAGGTGGCTAACGCATTTCCCTAAAGCGCACCAAATGGGGAAAATGAGGGTTTCTAAAATGTCCATTAGTCCAGATTCCCCATGAGCCACGCCAGATGTACCCCACTGAGAATTGCTTCTGAATGTGCCCTAAGACATACCTAAGGATTGTTGAGCTCTGTGCGTGTACAGCCTGGTGATGTTCACACTCTGTGCTGAACCTCTCAGCATTGCAGACAGCTCAGATTAAACGAGCGAATTTCGAGAAACAGCACCTGTTTGTAGAGTGCTGAAGATCATTTCATGGAGTCAGACTTCTAGCATGCATATGTAATTAAGTCCCTTTAATGTCTATATGTATTTGATGAAAACAAAATAAATTATCTCCACCACACACACACCTATGCAAAACTAACAGTTATACCATATTTGAATTAATAACCCACAGAAGAAATGACATCCAGTCAAATAATCAGCTCTTTTGGTGTAACATATAAAATAGCAAAACTGTGGAAAACTTCTTGTAGTAGAAGAATTTTAGAAATATAAGATATCTTTCAACATTTTTATTGTACCTGTTAGAATATAAGAATGCTACATTTACAAAGTTTGGATACTTCATCAAAGTGAAAAAAAAAAACTCAACTTTCAGGGTTTCAGAGAAAAATCAACTCTTCTTTGAAAGATCTAAAGAAATACTTGGCCTGAAATAACAGATCATGTTCCCAAATTTCTGGGAATTCATGTTTGGGGGTGATGATGGTTGCAGTATCAGCTTTCTCAAAACATATTTGGCTCAACAACATAGATTTCAGTCTACCTCTTTTTCTGTAAAACAAATCTGACCATTGTAAATATTGAATAGTCAGAATTGGATTAATGTGAGCTCCTTATGGGAATGGCAAGTGAGATTCTCTTCCTACGCAAATCCCAGTAATTTTTTCAAGGAAAATGGACTCCAGAGTAAGAATCTGTTAACAAAACTACTTCTCAATGCTAGCAGTTCTACCCAGACTTGTCAAATGACTTCAAAATTGTAATTAGTTCCTTATTATTGTATTGCATATTTAGTACGGTAATCCCACCTGGTTTAGGAAGTAGATAGTACTCACGTCATTTTACAAATTAGGAAAACTTAGAAAATGCAATAGTCTTTGACTTTCCCAGTCTCGTCCAATGAGTAGAGCAGGTACTTCATATTCTGTGTTTCCTAGTCTTGTCTCATTGGAGGTGTCATTAAAACAGGATGTCGTTTAAGTACAGAACATGTGTGTGACAACATCAAAGCTTAAGGACCACACAGTTTGGTTGATTGATTTTTTTTTTATAAAACTGCTCACATATTCAGATACATCAGTAAGGAACTAGTCTTGCTTAGACAAGTAGGCATCTAAAAGCATAAAAATTCTATTTCACACCATGTACAAAACTCAACTCAAAGTGACTGATATATGCAAATATAAGCAAGGCAACTTTTAGGGGGGTAAACAGAAGTATAAATTTGGTTTTTTACTTATGACACCAAAAGCACAAGTCACAATAGATAAACCGAACCATCAAAATTCAAGAATTTTGTTCTTAAAAAGCACTGCCAAGAAAATGAAGACACCTCACAGAATATAATGGGAAAAATATTTGCAGATAATATATCTAATAAGAGACTTGCATTCAGAACATATAAAGAAATCATTCAGTTCAATATTTGGAAGATAAGTGAGTCAATTCCAAAATAAACAAAGGATCTGAGTAGGCATATCTCCAAATCAATACATGAACGGCCAAGTGTGCACAGGAAAAGATGTTCAACATTAGTCATAGGGAAATGCCAATCGAAACTGCATTAGCTTACATACAACCCCCTCTTTCTGCATTACCTGCCTCCTTAACTCCCTCCTGAAGCTGCTATAAATGAGTGTTATTTTTTAAAAATTGATGCCACTTCACACTTACGAGGATGAATAATTTTAAAGGGCAGGTAATACCTAACGTTGACCAGGATGTGGGGAAATGGACAAGGCCAATAACATTTTATTGGCCTATAAAAGGACACAGCTACTTTGGAGAACCGTTGACAGTTTCTCAAGAAGTTGAACATAGAGTTTACAAGTGACCCAGCAATTCTGCTTATCTATTCAAAAAGAATGACTATACATATGACCACAAAAATGTATACAGGAGTTTTCACACAGTATTATTTATAAGAGCCACCAGTTGGAAATAACCCCAAATCTTCATCTGTAAAACAATGTATAAACCAAATGTGGTGTATCCCTAAAATGGAATATTATTTTGAGATAAAAAATGAAGCACTGATGCATGCCAAAGCCTGGAGGAATCCCGGAATCATTCTAAGTGAATCCAGCAGAGCTACTGGGACTGCTCCATCCATATGACCAGCACCAGGGATCGAACTCACAGTTGCACACCAACTCAGCACACATTTGCCTTTGAACAATCCCCTGGGCCTCTCAGCACAGTTTCAATTTTTCCTTTGTTCATTAAATATTTAGAAAGTCCAACTTGGGCCAGAGAGAGAGAGTTCAGCTGTGTGAGGGCATGTTTTGCATGCAGGAGTGTTTATCCCATGCTCCATAGAAGTCTCCCAACCACAGAGCCAGGAGTAGCCCCCAAATTAAATTAAAAAATCGAATGAATAAAAATGAAGTTAACAGAAGGTAAAAAAAGAAAGCTACATCTGTGTGCTTATCTGACATAGGGTATGATCTCATGGTTTGCTGCAAATGATCAGTGACTATCTATGAAATGTCTTGAGTAGTCTCCATGCTGTGCCTTATCATGATCAGGAATAAAACTCAAGGAATTCTGGTCTCTGGAAACAGGACGTGGTATCTGTTTCCAGAGGCCAGGATAAACAGCCATCCCTGCATTTTCATTTTAACTCCTTATCCTACTTTCAATTTATCTCATTCCCAAAGAATGAAATTCCTCCAGCTAAATTGAGTATCCCTAGTCACAAGGCCTTAATGACTGGCCCATGGCCCCCCTCCCCGGGTTATGCTATTGCCCATCTCCAGGATGCTGCGGTTCTCCTGCACCGTGTTAAAATCATAAAATTCATGATTGCTGGCTATCTCCATTTCCCACAGCTGTGATTTCTGCGTCTCTGTTTGTGAATAAGCATTTAAGAATTGTCAGGAGGTGGAGGAAATAGCATGTGCAGAGTATTTCCCAAGCCCAGTTGCCAAGAATGAGCTCATTGTAATCCTCACTGCATACAATGAGTCTTAAGTATAAGCCAGTCTATAATGATCAACCTTTCCAGGGAGAATGGCATACTTGCCTTGGAGGACCTTCGTCCTTCAGAAATATAATGGGAGTAAAATTTAAAATTCTGTCATAAGAATACAAGAATACAATGATGGCTATCAAGGGGAAAGGGTGGGGTGGCAGGAACAGATAGAGGGGAAGAATAGGTTGGATGTTGGTAGGGGATAATTGAAACATGGGGGTGGGCATGGTGTGGTATCATACGTCTGAAGAGGTTGTTAAGGTATACTCTTAAAATGTATGTGACAGTTAGAAGTCAATGTTGCCCCATTGGAATAAATATAATTTTGTAAGATTAATAAACACTCAAGTACCATTTCCTTTGATGTTTTAATAGTTACTAAATATGAAAGTTGTTTTTAAAGAAAGACTTAGGGCCAGAGTTATAGTACAGAGTGTAGGGTGTTTGCCTTGCATGAGACTGACCCAGGATCCATCTCCAGCATTCCATGTGGTCTCCCAGCACTGCCAGGAGTGATTTTTGAGTGCAAGCCAGGAATAACTCCTGAGCATCGCTGGCTATGACCCCAGAAGCAAAATAAGTAAGTAAATAAATAAATAAAAATTTTTTAAAAGAGAAAGATTTAGTAAATGTTACATAAGACCAGAGGTGACATGGGGACAGTGGTGGAGGGTCCTGGTGGTGGTGAGGTACAGTAGGTTTGTACCACAATACTATAAACTTAAACATTATTGTAACAGTAGTGTTTAGGGAGCCAGAAGGAGACAGAACTGCATATGTCCTACAGTTTAGATGAGATTATTGGACTTTGTGTTTGAGCTATACTCGGCTATGCTCAGGGCTTATTCCTTTGGCTCTGCACTCAGGAATCACTCCTGGCAGTGCTGGGATGTGCCTGGGATCCAACCCAGGGTAACCATGTGCAAGGCAAGTGCTCTACTGACTGTAGTATTGCTCCTGCCCCTGAACTTTTTTTTTAATTAAAGTTTTTTGGGGGAAAATAAAAAAACTCTGCACCAGGCTGTTTTCACTCAGGGCAGGGTGCCCCAGAGGGGGTCAGGTGAGAACCCTCCCCACCCCAAGGGACCCAGCTCCTGCAGCTGACCTCCACTACCCAATTGCTGCCACACTCCAGGCCGCTTTCCAAACACTCTGGCTGAGCCTCACACATGAATGAAATCCCACAGAACCCTGATAATGCAGAACTTTGTGACCTTGGACTTTGGACTCAACAGACTCAGAAGCAGAGATCATCTGCCTGCTTCCCCCCAATCCCCAGTGACCCAGGGATCATACCCATATGCCACGCCCTGCCACACCCTGCCTCCTCATTGACTAACCTCCAGATCTCAATGGCTGCTCCTCCCAGACGGAGTATAAAATGAGGCTACCATTGCCAGGCCACCTTACTCTGCGCCAGGCTGTTTTCACTCGGGGCACCCCAGAGGGGGATGGGTGAAAGCCCTCCCTGCCCCAAGGGACCCAGCCCCGCAGCCGACCTCCACTATCCAACCGCCAGTATTATAAGACACTTCCTACCCATTTTCCATAATTATCACACCATATTTGATGGAGTTCAGACAGTAGGCAAAAGTTACGTGTATACACACACACAAACACAAACACAAACACACACACACACACACACACACACACCTCTCAGAGAGTCCAGCAAACTTCTTAGAGTATCCCACCTGCACGGACAGAGCCTATCAAGCTACCCATGGTGTATTCCATATGCCAAAAACAGTAATGATAGGTCTCATTCCCCTGACCCTGAAAGAACCTCCAATCATTGGGAAAGATGAGTAAGTCGAAGCTGCTAAAATCTCAGGGCTGGGAGGAATAGATATATTACTGGTGCCCGCTCGAGTAAATCAACGAACAATGGGATGACAGTGACAGTGATTCCCTAAACTATAATAAAATGTTTAGTAAATAAATGTGATATAATGTTCATTCTAGAAGATGTATCTGAAAGATATTCACAATCTCTATTCCACAAAATAATAGGTTTTTATGTTTACTTTTAATGTTAAACAACCGAGATTGAGCTTCATTGTGTAAACAAGGGAATTGCAAATACATTTCATTTCAAATCTTGATTTCCAACGAATTGGTGATAGTTATGGAAAAGTTGTGTCAAGGTGGAGTCTGAGGCTGAGTGTGGGTCAGCAGAAAAATGTGCTGTTATTGGGTAATAATCTTTTCAAGGAATGGCTTAAAGTAGGTATTAAATCCTATATTTTTAAGTTCTGCATAATGGGAGAAAGATTAAACATTTAAAATATTTTTTAACCAATTCTAGGAATACTCTACTCTACTGTAACAAATGGCCATTGACCTGGAAAGGCCAAAGTAATGCTTCCCATCTGATCTCTCCTGTAGGTCAATGCATCCCGTCAAGAAGCCAAACTGATGGAAGAGTGTGATCTTCTCATTGAGATCATTCAGCAAAGACGACAGATTATTGGAACCAAGATCAAAGAAGGGAAGGTATGTATGATTTCTAGGGGCAAGGTCTTTAAATTCTATACCCAGCGTAAGTATCATATTCCCATACACCTAAGTAACACTGTAGCACTGTCATTGACATGTAGCATTGTCATCCCGTTGTTCATAGATTTGCTCAATTGGGCTCCAGTAACATCTCCATTGTGAGACTTATTGTTACTGTTTTTGGCATATCGAATATGCCACAGGTAGCTTGCCAGGCTCTGTTGTGTGGGTGGAATATTCCCGGTGCTTGCCGGGCTCTCCGAAAGGGACGGAGGAATTGAACCTGTGTCGGCCACGTGCAAAGCAAATGCCCTACCTGCTGTGCTATTAAGTAGGTTAAGAAATATTAAGTATTTTCTTAGGTTTTCTATAATATCCTCTTAGGTCTTTAAGATATAGCTCAAAGTCCCCGGAGGACCATTTTTGCCTCCAAACTCTCTTGCATACTGGTATGAGAAGTTCTGCTCCATTACCCCATCGTAGACCAGGATCTCCATCTCTTTGTGAAGGTGGGTTCCACAGAGGAATGATTCACTCTGTATTTTTTGGTTGCATCTGACCAATTAACAGAATGAAGTGACTGTTTAAAGAACTCCATATGTAAAAATTTGTGAAATGGTTTTCAATACCCTTGAGGGAATTTAGCCAAGTATAATTTCATCATGATAAAGGTCTTACAGTTTCACTATATTATATACTTCTTGGTGAATTTATTGATCATGCTCCTTTTCTAGTGTTTATGTTTAAAGTTCCTGTGGTTTTATAGTAAACTAAAGTCAAAAGCAATTCAGAAATTTATATTACATTCCATAGGGCCACTTTTTTGTTTCTTCAAAATTCATTCAGAAACTGTTGGCTTTAGAATCTTCAACCTTATTCTATTTTATATGTGTCATTTTTATTGAAATACTTGTTGTCTCTTGTACCCATTCTATGCCTCTTCAGAGCCTAATTTTGTAAATATTTAAAAAAATATTCACTCAGTATTTAATACATATGTGAATTTCTATTATTCATAACTAATGAAGCATGTTTTATGAATTCAAACTAACGCGTGGTAAGTAGCACTCAGTGATTGTAATAGGGTATTCATAGTCTCTGTTTTGTATAACATTTCGAAGAGAAGTTTCTTCTCTTTTAGCAAAGTTTTTAAAAGATTTATTTCGTTTTGTATTTGCCAGGATTGGGGGTTGGGCCATACCTGGCTGTGCTCAGGGCCTACCCCTGGCTCTGTGACCAGGGATCATTCCTGTCAGGGCTCGGGAAACACTATGCAGTGCTGGAGCTCGAACCCGGTTCAGCTGTGTTTGAGGCAGACTCCCTGCCTGCTAGCAGTCTTGTTTCTCTCACCTTGTTTGTTTTCTATGTTTTGGCTACACCTGGTGGTGCTCAGGCGCTGCATACAAGCCGGTGCTCTAGGATCTGCTTCCTGCAGTGCTCAGGTAACCTTGTAGTACCAAGGATCAAATCCGACATGCAGAGCACTGTCCTACTGAACCACATCACGGACCCAAAACGTACTTCTAGTTCTGCATCCTGTTGGGTCATGTCATCTGTATAGATGAAAAAATAGTTATACATGTAAATTGTAATGATCAAAAAAGTTAAAATTTGATGAATTAGTTTTGAAAGCTGCTAATGGTACTTGAACAAATGAACATGAAATCATTCCTTGGTCACAGGCTCACTCACATGGTGAGCACCTACTTCTCCCCCACGTAAAAATTGTATAACTCAGAAAAGCACGAAATATCAGCCACGTCTCCACTTCCACTTCCATCATTATGCACCACCTATATCCATTTCTAAGTACTCAGAGTTTTCCAGATTCTCTAACTCTGAAAGACATCTGCAATAACTCTTTATTGTTGAATACTAAATATAGTATCTATTCAGTATTCATTCAGGTATTTATTGCTTAATAAAGTAATGAATGATGGTTTTCTTTTAATATGCCTCTGGAACACGAGTTGTTTCTGTTACATGGTCACATTCAAAGGTCAGCCCTCATTATTCATTCTACTTTTCCTGTTGCTGCTGCAACAAATCATCACAAATTTGGTGGCTTAACACAACACAGATTTAGGATCTGACCTTCCAGGGGTCAAAAGTCTAAAATCTGTCTCCCTGGGCTCCAGCCAAGGTTTTGGCAGTACCATTTCTTTCTAGAGGCTCTCAGGCCACATCCTTTTCTTACCTTTCCAAGTCTTCAGAGGCTGCCTACAATTCTTGGCTTCTTCCTCACCTCACCCTGACCTCTGTTTCTAGCCCCAGATCTCTCTCACAGACACTCTGGATTCTCACTTAGATGGAGCCTTGTCATTGAATTGAATGTTGCAGAACCAACCAGGATAATTTCCTCCCTTCATCCATCTCAAGATCCTTAATTTAATCTCATCTGCAAAACCCATCTTGTTAATCAAGAAATCCCTGGGATTATAATGTGGGCATTTGGGGGGAGGTGACCCTTATTCAGCCTGCAGTGTTACTCCACCACAACTTCTGTGCCAACCTGACTTCCTTTCCTTTCTTAGCATGAGCTACCCATCCTGAGATTCCGTCTTGGGAACTAGAACAAAGTAGCCAAGTTGGAAATCTTAAAGTTCCAGCCAAGATATTCACAATTGGATGCAGTCATTCCACCCTAAACATGTGTCAGTGATATAGAACAGAGTAAAACATGTGCACAGACACATAGTTGGACCCCAAGTCTGGTAAACATCTCCAGGGACCAGAAAGCAGACGAGATTGCTGGGCCATGATTGGGGCTGAAGACAGACTATTGGGCGTCAGTCTGGAAGAAACCTGCAGCTCCTCTGTAGACCTAGTTCTTGAGTGTTGGGGAACAGCAGCTGTGCTTTCAGTGGTCTGAGACTCTGAAATCAGGCGCATTGTTTAATGTTCTGGGCCATGTATAACCTCATTATACATTCTCAGCTCTATAAAAGGAACTGACAAAGGTGATTGACAGCCTTTACCCCATGACATTGCTTTTGATTTAGTCAGGCCCGGGAGTCTGGAGCGAGTCATTGGTGGTGCTGAAGTGTGCACTGTTTCTGAACTTGGTGCCCAAAGTGATCCTCAGAAATGCAGAGATGCATGAAATTCTTGTTTGGGGGCCATGCCCAGTAGTGCTCAGGGGTTACTTCTGGCCCTGCACTCAGGAATCTCTCCTGGTAGGACTCTGGGGATCCTATGGAGTGGCAGGGATTGAAACTGGGTCAGCCATGTGCAAGGCAAGCACTTTGCCCACTTCTCATACCTGGAATTCTCAAGTGAGGACCTCCAAGAAGAAATAAAGGTGACTATATAAAAGCACTATACAGAAAAGCCTAAACAAGAAGGTGAGGGTATAAAAGATTATGAATGATTTCTTCTCTTTAAAGCTGAAACTCAGGAGTTGTATCTGGTAGGACATTTACCTTGCAGGTGTCCGACCCAGGTGTAGTCCCCAGAACCCATATGGTTCCCTGATCCCTGAGTGCAAACCTCTGAGCACTGTTGGGTATGGCCAAAAAAATGAAATAAAGCTGAAACACGGACCACAATTCTAGAGTCAGAGGCATCGCTCTGTGGTAGTTTGAATATCTCACATATGTAAGGCCCTGGGTTTGATCACTGACTAACCTCGCACCCATGTACCTTAAATGACAATTCTAAATAAAGTTTAAAAGTTTTAAAATAGAACTCACAAAATCAACAGACATTATCTCACCCAGATGAGATTAATTTTATGGGAAAATAGGAAAAAGATGTTTGGAGGTATAACTGAAGGAATCACATCTATTTTAAAAGACAAAGAAATGTGAAACTACAAAAAGGATATGAAATGAAAAAGTACGTATGAAAATAATAAATCATCAGCTTTGGAGTTTAAAATGTAGGCAGTTAAATTACAAAGAAAATTCAACTGCAAGTGAAATTTAGAAACTGAGTTGTGCTGCATGTCAGGAAGAATGTCTACACGTAAGAATGAAATTTCACACTGTACACAAAAATTAGCCCAAAATAGAATATATTCATAAAAGTAAAAGGTAAAACTCTAAAACTTATAGAAGAAAATAGGAAAAGAAATCTTGGTGACCTTGAGTTGGGTAAAGATGTTTTTAATCTGTAGTGATAAAAAAAAAAATAAATGTTCACAAATGGTGTCTCACCAAAAGTAAAAATTACTTGGGCCAAAAAGATAAGATGCTACAGGCCTAATGCACTTGCGTCCCACCAATCCGTTTTCAAATCCCCAGCACCACATCTGGTCCTGTGAGCACCACTAGGGGTCACTCCTAAGCACCGCCATCACTGTATCACTGTCATGCTGTTGCTCATTGATTTGCTAGACCAGTAACATCTCCATTGAGAGACTTGTTGTTACTGTTTTTGGCATATTGAATATGCCACGGGTAGCTTGCCTGGCTCTGCCATGCGGGCGAGATACTCTCGGTAGCTTGCCGGGCTGTCCAAGAGGGACAGAGGAACCAAACTCGGATGGGCCGCATGCAAGGCAAATGCCCTACCCGCTATGCAAGCACTAGCGCATGTGTCACAAAAACCAGAATCCCCCCCCCCAAAAAAAAACCTTTTCTGAGGACACTGCAATAAGAGTGTAAAGGCAAGCTGAAAATTAGGAGAGAAAAATTATAAATTATTTGTCTGTAATTTGCTAATATCTACTATATAATAAAATCTCAAAAAAGGAAACAACTCCTTTACTCAAAAGTATAAAAGATTTGAATAGGCTTTCTTTTGTTTTGATTTTGGGGCCACACCAGGTGGTGCTCAGGGCTTATACCTGACTCTGCTCAGGGATCACTCCTGCTGGGGCTCCAGGGACCCTATGGGGTACTAGGGATCAAACCCAGGTTGAACCTGTGCAAGGCAAACACCCTATCCCTGTACAATTGCTTCAGTGTCTGAATATAAACTTTATTAAAAAAATAGAGATGATAAATAAACACACGAAAAGATGTTCAAAAATATTGTGCCATAAATTATTTTGTATAGAAGTTGTGGCATATATACACAATGGAATAATATGTGCAACTGTAAAAAAAGGTGAACTCTTACAGTTTACTGCAAGTTTGAATCAACTGGAGGCTATTACACTCAGCAAGTAAGTCAGAGGGAGAAGGACAACTGCCAAATGATATCATTTATCTGTAGCATATGGAGAAACAAGAGGAGGGAGTAGATAGTAAGGAGCTATGTTAAACCCTTGCTTTACAACACTGAGGTAACAGAGCAGTGGGAGTGGGTATGAAGAGAAATGATGAAGCCAAAAAGAAGTAACATAAGGACAGTGGTAGAGGGTCTTAGTCATTTTGGTGGTGAAACACAGGAATGACTTGCATCAAAACGACAAACAATATTGTCACTATGTTAACTAAACTGCAATACTCATTAGAAATAAATTAAATCTTGTATCACCAAGGAAATGCAATGAAGTAGTTCACTGAGATACCATTACTTGTCTGATGACATTATTGAAATGATTAAAATGAAAAAGATGGATCGCACGAGTGTTAACATACAGTTGGAGGTACTGGAATGTTTTCACCCTGTGAAAATGATAATGGTGACTGAAAAATTGTTTGTTTGGGGCCACAGCCAGCTATGCTTGGGGAACCATGTATGCTAGCAATTGAGCTCAGGACTTCATACAGGCAAATCACTGAGCCACATCCCAGCCCCCTCAGCTATTTCTTAAGTAGTTAAACATACCCTTATTACATGATTCTAACATTCAAATGTTTACAGAGAGAAATAAAAGTATATGACCACATAAGACTCATACATGATTTTTCATATTAATGTTACATGTAATGGCCCCGAACTGGCAATGACACATATAAGTCAGCAGTTGACTGTGTAATCAATTGACTGTGTAATACAATTGTAATCAATTATAATCAATTATAGTGATCAACTGTAACCACAGTTCCAGCCACCAAAAGCAATGAGCACCAAAATTGTTGGTAATCAGCCATGAAAAAGAATGAAATATTGATACATGCAACAACATGAATGAATATAAATATAGTGAGTGAAGGAAGGCAGAGAGAAAATGGTACATACAACAGGAACATTTTCATTTGGAATTTAGGGACAACACTTTTTAAAATTTTTTTATTAGAGAATCACTGTGATGTACAGTTACAAACGTATGAACTTTTGTGTTTGCAATTCGTTCATACAGTGATCGTTTACCCATCCCTCCACCAGTGCCCATTATTCACCCCCACCAATGATCCCAGTATCCCTCTCGCCACCCCCACCCCATCCCTCGCCACCCCCACCCCATCCCCCACCACCCCACCCTGCTTCTGCAGCAGGGCATTCCCTTTTGTTCTCTCTCCTTTTGGGTGTTGTAGTTTGCAATAGAGGTATTGAGTGGCCTTCATGTTCGGTCTATAGTCTACTTTTAGTTCGAATCTTCCAACCCAAATGGGTCCTCCCAACATCCTCTACTTGGTGTTCCCTTCTCTATCTCAGCTGCCTTTTCCCCCAGCATGTAAGGCCAGTTTCCAAGCTGTGGGGCAGACCTCCTGGTCCTTATCTCTACAATTCTTGGGTGTTAGACTCCCACTCTGTTATTTTATATTCCACAGATGAGTGCAATCTTTCTATGTCTGTCTCTCTCTTTCTGACTCACTTCACTTAACATGATACTTTCCATGTTCATCCACTTATATGCAAATTTCATGACTTCATCTTTTCTAACAGCTGCATAGCATTCCATTGTGTAGATGTACCAAAGTTTCTTTAACCAGTCATCTGTTTTTGGGCACTCTGGTTTTTTCCTGATTTTGGCTATTGTAAACAGTGCTGCAATGAACATAGAAGTGCAGATGTCATTTCTACTATACCTTTTTGCCTCTCCAGGGTATATTCCCAGGAGTGGTATTGCTGGGTCAAATAGGAGCTCAATTTCTAATTTTTTGAGAATTATCCATATTGTTTTCCAAAAGGGCTGAACCAGTCGGCATTCCCACCAGCAGTCAAGGAGAGTCCCTTTCTCCCCACATCCATGCCAACACCAGTTGCTTTTGTTCTTTTGGATGTGGGCCAGTCTTTGTGGTGTGAAATGACATCTCATTGTTTTTTTAATCTGCATCTATGGGACAACACTTTCTAATAATCTATCATGATAGAAAATTAATCAGTGACTGCTTTTGGCAGAGTGGCAGGGAAGAGAGTAGAATAAATGATAAAAAGCAGGAAGAAAATTGAGGCTATGATATATATGATCATTTTTTTGATCGTGGTGACATCACATTTGAACTTTCAACACTTGTATTTAATTACATTTCAATAAAGTTGCTTTAAGACAAGCAAATTACATACTTATGTAATGAGAGTTTTTAGAAAATTAATGACCTAAGATGATATGCATATGCAATAGAGAAATCACACAAATATAAACAGGTTTGTTATAATCATTTATATGGAATGAGAAGCTAATATAATGGTTAATAAACTACAAACCATATTAGCTTTTAAAATTGGATGTTTGAAATTTATCACTTTCATTGAAGTCATATCATAGCATTAGAGCATTATATTTGCTTTAGCTATATATCATTGAAATGCACAGTACATTAAGACCACCAATAGAGTCCAATCCTGTCCTTCACATATAGTTGACTTCTTTCACTCAATTTACTCATGCTCCATCCTACTTGGCAACCACAAAATTGCTCTTGCAGTCTAAACATTTATTTTGTTTTATTTAGTTCATTTGTTTGTCTTCTTTATATATTGCATATGAATGAAATCATATGGTATTTCTCTTTTTCAGAATTATTTTACTAAATATAGTACCCCCTAGGTCCATACATGTTGCAAATATGGCAGGAATATTTGCTGTTACAGAGCTGAGTATAATCCTACTGTGTATATATATATATATATATACTGTACATATATACATATATATGTATATATATATGGTGTCTTCTTTATCCACAATTGATGGGCACTTAGGTTATTTCCAGGAGTTGGCTATTATAAATAGTTCTGCAGTGAACGTGAGAAACAGATCTCTTCGAATTATTTTTTTTTATTTTTCTATTTTTCAGGTGAATGCCCAGAAGTGGGATAATATTATTATTTGGAATTACTTTTTAAAAATTTTTAATGATTCTTCACAAGGCTTTCTATAATGGCTATACCAATTTCAATCCCCCCAAACCATGTACAATTATGGAGTCATTCCTCTCTGCATCCTCTCCAGCACTTGATTTTTTTGTTTTAGATGCAGGCATTCTCACAGAAGCAAAATGATATCTCACTGTGGCTTTGACTTGCACTTCCCTAATAATAAGAGTTGACATACATCTTTTTCATGAGCCTATTGGCCATCTGTGTCTTCTTTGCAGGTGTGTCTATTTTGATCTGCTCATTTTTAACTGGATTGTTTGTAGTTGTTTGTCACTCATGTGGATTATTACACATTTGGGATATTCCTCGTTTAATGTAGGATGTACACATCTCTTTTTCCCATCCAATAAGATCACCTTTATGAGGTATGTTTCTTTATGCGAAACTTTTAATTTTGATCTAGTACCATTTGGGAGGTGTTTTTTTTCTGCGCCAGGGATTGAACCCATGTCTCCTGTATAACCTGCTCTAGTCTCATTTGTTTCGTTTTTTTTTTTTTTTTTTTTTTTTTTTTTTGCTTTTTGGGTCACACCTGGCAACGCACAGGGGTTACTCCTGGCTCTGCACTCAGGAATTACCCCTGGCTGTGCTCAGGGGACCATATGGGATGCTGGGATTTGAACCCGGGTTGGCTGCGTGCAAGGCAAACGCCCTACCCGCTGTGCTATCTCTCCAGCCCCATTGTTTCGTTTTTTTTAGTGAATCACCATGAGGTACAGTTACAGACTTACATCTTTTTGTACTTGTGTTTCTGTCATACGATGTTCGAGTACCCATTCATTTGTTTCATTTTGCTTTGATTTCCCTTGCTTTTGGAGTTGAGTCACCAAACACATCCCTAAGCCAAATATCATCAAGTGTGTTGTCTGTGTGTTTTCCCCGTAAATTTTATTTCGTTTCAATCATAGTATCCAAAGTCTTTCCTCCACATTTGCTATCTCAGAAGAAGGTTCCTGAATATAATAATAGAATGCAAAGATCACCTGAGAAGGATGACTCTGGCTTTCTCTTGACTTGACACATGACCAAGAACTTGTTTATCTGAAGCCCTGTTATTTGCAGTGACTGTGTCTCCAATCACAGCACATGGTATCAGAAACGCTTTTCAGAGAAAGGCCAAGCATGGGTGAGGTGGCAGGCAGAAAGGGCAGGTGTGGTCTTGGTGCTCGCGAAGGGAATTGGGTTTCTGTAGTCCCAGCAGTTGAACAACACTGAGTCCAGAACAGGGACAGTGAGTCATCTAACGAGCACTTTGGAAGACGAGAGCAGGAGTTTGGACAGACCACAGAGGGATGTAACAGTAGCATTAATTTTTTCTACATCTGTCACTGGTACCAACCACATGAGTCATAGATCTGGTGGAAACAAACTCACCCCAAATCCTCTGGTTGGGGACTTGCCAGGAGAGCAGTGTCGTCACACATTAGTATATACTGGTGACTCCTGTCCTTAGAATGCATGCATTCTCTGATGTACACAGTTGTTGTATAATCTCCGGGGTGGCCGGGGCTCTTCCCCTGGCCACCCAGGTCTGGGGAGTGTCTCAGGCCACTCGAACAGCCGGGGTGGCCTGGGGCATGGGGCAGATGGAGGAGGAAACAAGGCCCAAACTGGTTGGTTGATCAGTTGCCATTTATTCCATTTTCCCCACACGCCTGGTCCAATCTCTCTGAGCCCCCCAATCTAGCCTCACACTGCCCCTCATTCCCGTCTCCTTCTGTCTCTCCCGCTCATCTCTCCTCACTCCATCTCACTCCCTGCTCTCTCTCCCATTTCCTCCAACTCTCCATTCTCTCCCCCTAGCCACCTGGGCCAATGCTACACCCAGTCTGGTAGCAAAATCAACATAAGAAAGCCTTTCCTTTGCTCACTGGCAAAATACCACTTAAGGTGTTTTTCTCCTTTCCTCAGTCTAATAACTTAATTAACATCTTAATTGACATCTTGATTCTACTTCTTAATATTAGTTATTCTTGTATGGGCACAGTAAGAGATATATTGATGTTTGTAGGGCGGCTCTCCTGGGAGCATCTTGCCACAGACTCAGACAACAGTGTTTAGGCCAGATTAATCATTCCTAACCCCAGCAATGTCTAAATCTAGTTATTACATTTTGGATAATAACAGAATTTGTCCATGACCAAGCTCTTAACTTATAGTTAAGCATTATGGCACTTTGGCCAGGCCCATTTCGATGCCAGGGTAGCACATAGCTCACTGCTTGCCCTGGGTCCATCCAGTCTCTCTCTTTTTTTAAATTTTTTATTGAGTTACCATGTGGAAAGTTACAAAGTTTTCAGGCTTAAGTCTCAGTTATACAATGCTCGAACACCCAATCCAGTCTCTCTTTGGGACCCTGCTTTTGGGGTGCTAAGAAGTAAGGACAACTGAGGCTTAAGTCGAGAGAACAGATGCCCAGGAAGAAAATATCATTTGGATTCAATTAACTCTCATGTTACAAAAGCATAGCATTTACTATCTTCCTGTGCCCATAGAAAAAGGACATTGCTCTGAATTAGCCATGCAAAGGACTTAAGGAGAAGAGAAAAACAATATTTACAAGTCAACAGAGCACAAAGAAAGAAGTTACAAATAAACACAGAGGAATGGGAGCACTGTGATGGGAATAACCCAATAAATCTAAGCTTCCTGCGGCAAGGCAGAAAAGACAAACCAATGTTATCCTACAGTTGTATGTTCTTCATATACAGTTTGACAGCCTTTATAATTGAACCAATGAAGAACTTCAAGCCATGAGGCTCTCTGGGAAGAAGTGCATTATTTTTTTCATAGCAGGGGACAAATTTCATGACAAACTTATGTTTTATATTCAGGCAACTATCTCCAGTGAAAAAAAGCAGCTATTCTCTTTTTGAGATTAAAAAAGGAGTTCCTTCTCCTCATTGTTTTATGTATTCAAAATCTTCAAATCTTAAGATATTTAACTTGGACACTGTGTTCCTAATTTTCCACAACCTTATTGATGGGCTGGGTTCAGGCCTCATTGTTAATTCAGATCTTCATATTAATTGAGGATCAATTATTTGAACCTAAAGAGTCACTGTCATTGTCACTGTCATCCTGTTCATCGATTTGCTCAAGAAGGCACCAGTAACGTCTCCATTGTGAGACTTGTTGTTGCTGTTTTGGGCATATTGAATACCCCACGGGTAGCTTGCCAGGCTCTGCCGTGCAGGCGAGATACTCTTGGTAGCTTGTCGGGCTCTCCGAGAGGGGCGGCGGAATCAAACCCAGGTTGGCCGCATGCAAGGCGAACACCCTACCCACTGCACTATCACTCCAGCCCTAGAGAGTTAGAGGTAGAAATTCTATACACAGAGGGAAACCTAATTAAAGGCATTTCAGGGGCCAGACATGTAACTCAACAGTCTCAAGTGTTGGCTCTGTATGAAGGAGCCTGGCTTTGATTGCCAGCACCTCGTGATCTTCCCGGCACCACCAGGAAAGACCACCTAGCACAGAGCCAGGAGCGCCAGGAGAGGCAACTGAGCATCACCAGCTGTAACCCGAAATCTGAAAACAAGCAAATGCATTCAGAATGTGTTGAAAGAAAAATAAGGACTGCTTTCAAAAGCTCCGAGCTGCAAATAAATTGATATAAATAAGCCCATGTATCCACTAAAAGGAGATTCCAGTAGACACAGCATTTCCATGATGAGTATGGAGCAAATTCCAATGCGATCACATTTCCCAAAGGAAATCAGGACAGGATCAACTGGGAAGAATTTTCCCTGCAGCAATAACAATGCATTAGAGAATTTTCTTATGTGTCACTCTCTTTTCAAATATGCGATTTTAATCATCTTGCCAGTTGATTTAAAAAATGTATAAAACTGTGTATGTTTTGGGGGGGCTTTTTTTGGTCACACCCAGCGATGCCCAGGAGTTACTCCTGGCTCTGCACTCAGGAATCACTCCTAGCGGTGCTTTGGGGACCATATGGGATGCCGGGGATTGAACCCGGGTCGGCTGCATGCAAGGCACCCTACCTGCGGTACTATTGCTCTGGCCCCTGAGACTGTGTGGTTTTAATATACATTATTGTATATATTGTGGGGTTCTGCCACAGACTGCACCCCGATCCTCATGCATGCAAGTCACAGGCTCTATTGGTGACCCACATCCTCAGCCTCCAAAGTGTAGTTTTCTATGGAAAGAGTTAATGATCTGCTCAATGTGACATGCAGGTTGGGACTATCTCCTTGGAATCAGTGAGTTTGGCAAGTGTTTTGTGTAAAGGGCAAGAACTGATATTGTATCTGCCATCTGCTCTGTCCTAGGAGCTGACCTCTGCTTAAGGTGGTAGTGTGAAAATAGCCCTGGGTGACTCATTTCCATCAGCAGGTTGTGTGCTGTGTGTGGCCCTAATTGTATCTCTGACCACCTAATTAGACTAGTGGTGTATGTGTGTGTATTGTACCCTTAGTACAATAAGCGTATGATGTCCATTCCAATTAATATACCCAGGCTAGCAAAACTTTTACAAAGCCTAACTAGTCTTTTCCATCAGCAATGCACTCTGTACTCTGCATTTCTCCTCTTTTCTTCTGTTGTATTCCTTTACAGCTAATCCTGACCATACTTAGGATTCCTGACTTGTAGGTCAGAAAAGACTCATTGCTTGTTAAAATGCATATTCTTGCTGCTCTTCCCATGATAGCTACTTACCGAGCCTTTGGAGAATAGGCCCAGGATCCTACAGAATCAAAGAAAAAAATCTCTAGGGCCAAACTATTTGGTCAAGCACCTGGTTCACAGGAATAGACCCTAAATTTGGTTCTTGGCACCACAGTAAAGTGCAGGATCCCCCCCCCGTACCAAAACAAGTGAAACTCCTACTATACACACCCCCTCCCCACTGATATGGCAATAGGAGCATCAGCGAACCCTAGCTGATTCTTGAACACAGCAGCTTTGGCAATCTTCGATCTGCTGTATCAGCGGAGCTACACCCAGAAGTAAAGTTTACCCAACAGTTGCGTCTGGTGAAGTGTTCCTATGTTTTCAAAGGAGCTGTGATTTTGACTTGCTTCTATTTATACATGAGTTAGGAATTTCCCCCGCTCTATTGCCCTTATGTCACTTTTCATTTACATCCCTCACGAGGGCAGGAAAGAAAGAAGAAAGTTGAGTTTAAGCACTGTTACATTGGGAATCTGTGTGGTCACTACTAGGCATACCAAAAGCATGAGTAATTGACATAAAGCTGTTCTAAAGAAATATTTTGTCCTGATTTTTCTCTCGTTAGAATCTGTGTTGAACACGCTGCATTCTGGTGTGCCACTTAAAGCATACTTTATGTCATGTGGATAAGCCTCGCCTTTTCTTAGGTTGTTCCAGGGACTATAGACTTGTTTTCCTTCCTCTGAAAATTGCTTTCTTTGGTTTAGTTTTGGTTTCTGGCCACACCTGACAGTGCTTTGTGATGGCATCCTTGATAGTGTGCCCAGAGTGGGGTGAGAGGACCCAATCCAGGCATATGCTCCAGCCCTTTGAGTTATCCCCCCAGCCCACTCTGACAATTTATTTTTTGTTTTTTGGGGGCCACACCCAGCAGTGCTCAGGGCTTTCTCCTGGCTCAGTAGGCAAAGATCACCCCAATGGGGCTTCAGGCACCATATGGGAAGCTGGGGATTGAACTCAGGCTGGCATCGTACAAGGCAAATGCCCTACCTACTGTACTACCTCTTCGGTCCCTCTGACAATTTCTTATGGATGTCTTCTAATGTCTTGAATTGGCCTATGAGTATGATGTTAGAGAATCATTCCAGTTGGTGTAAAGTACATGTTATGTTAGTCAGTTGATGAGCACAGTTAACCTGCTACAGAAGGTCACTGTCATTGCAATGAGTTAAGTCTTTTCCAAACCTTGAGATCACATGCTGTTTTCCCCGCCTATCCCAAGTTTTGACACTTCATTCTCTAAGTCTTGACTTTCAGAAAAATGTCTCCGGCTTGCTCAAAATCTCATGACCGCCACTGCTCAATCCATTTCCTTTGTTTACCTAGCACAGTGATATGCTGGAATCGGACTTTCATCAGAGACCTCAAGTTCTGACATCTCCTTCCTTCCTTCCTTTTCTCTGGTTAGAGTTGCACAGGAATGATAATGATGACTTGGAGAAAGAAGGAATTTCTTGGAGTTAGCAAGAATTCTGGAGGAGCCTGGGCCAGCCTTGTCTGTAAGACAGATGAACTGGCCTCCTCCCTATCCTTGCACCCAGGCTGTTTCCATTCCAGAAAGATCGAAAGGTGGGCCAGGACTTTTCCTGGGCTGTGTGGCTGGGGTCACGAGGGACAGCAAGTCCAATTAGAAGGCTAATTTGAACTTGGCTTCTGGCCAGAGGGCCCTGTCCAGAGCACTTTTCAGTCGCCAGAGCTAATGCTCCAGTAGGTTAGAGTGAAGTTGGTGGCCTGCCCCAGAGGCGAAGGTCAATTCCGTTTGAGGGTCGTTTTCAAGCGAGACAGAAATCAGGAACTGGAATGGAGATTGGAACCGAGCATGCATTTTTATCCTGACTGGGAAATGCTTATCAAAATAGTTCTTAGTTATCACATTAAGCGCAAAGTGCCTGGAAATGACGTTCCCAGTGAGGGGAAATGGGCCAGCTGTGCTTTTTTTGGCTTCCTCTCTTCTGTTCAACAGGAAAAATATTGATCAATGGAAAAAGTGCCCCCTTTCTGTTAATTTAACACAGGAGTTTTAGATAGTGTGGGAAATGGTGAGACCTAATGTTTTGGCATCATGATTTTATTCCATACGTGGCAAAGAGCCTTTTAGAAAATGATTTTTACCTGGGACACACGTTTGCACCTACAGATGCGTTGCTTCTCTCTTGCTGGCCCCACTGAAGAACAGGGCCAGCTTCAGATTTCCCTGGGCTTGTTCAGTGAGTAGACTTGGGAAGAGCCTGACGACACTGGGACTTAGCAGCAGGCTACATTTTCTTTCCCCATCAAGAGGGAAGCTATCTGCTGTTCAGTGCTTCCTTATGAAACAGGTTAGCCCCATTTCTCCACTGAAATAAAGAACACCTAAGGAAAGGGGCCCATCACTGGGATTTCCAGATTTCAGACTCTTCCTGGACAATAACCCTCTGCCTGCCTCCTTTGTTCCAGGTGATGAGGCTTCGCAAACTGGCTCAGCAGATTGCAAACTGCAAACAGTGCATTGAGCGCTCGGCATCCCTCATCTCCCAAGCGGAACACTCTCTCAAGGAGAATGATCACGCACGTTTCCTCCAGACGGCCAAGAATATAACTGAGAGGTGAGTCCCGGAGACTGCTGGGAAGCTCTCAGCTGCTGGGCTCCTGTATCTGGGTGTGATTAGTGGGCATTGGCCTTGCCCTTGTCTCACTTTTGTTTTCATTTTCAAGGCTGAAGACCAGAGAGAATAGAGGCTTTGAATTGCTTTGTTCCAGCTTAAGATGCCTCCCTTTGACAAGTCAAAGACCTTTCAGTAGCAGCCTGGAGTTCAAGGTCTTTGAAAACATAATGTCCCATTAGAGAGAACAAAATCAGCTGCTTTTAGGGAGTGAAAAAGCTTATGTTAGCACAAAAACAGCATTTATTGTGACTTTCAGACCTGATCTTATCACACACTTGATAACAAAGAATCCAAATGAAGGCAAACACATAAAGGGAGTCTTTCCTTCCGCCTCAGAGCTCATCTATTTTTAAAAATCACCTAGGTGTTGTTCTCTGCTAGGCCCATGTTTATTTGGTTGAGAAGTGTCACCTCTCATGAAAAGGGCAAGGCCAACTCGAGAGAGAAAAGCCTGAAGTGCCAAGCTCATCCCTCCTTCTTTTAAACTATCTTGTATTCTAGGAAAGGAACCATAAATATGACATTATACTCGCGGGTACTATTGAAGGCTCAGCTGAAGAGTTAAGCCAATGAGTGACTGTTCCTTGCCTACTCAGACCTGATTGGCATAAACATTGTTCAGCTTCACTGATGCAAACACCTCTAGCATTTCTGTAACCACTTGAGAGCCAATCAATCGAGACACGGTGACAGGTTGGGGACAAGCCTTATTAACAACAAGCTGTCAGAATAGGGGAATGGCATACAAATGTCCTCAAAGTAGCCATCTTGTCTGCATAGTTACAACAGCAGTTTTAACAGAGAAAGCGAACAGGGAAGCAAAGTTTTAGGAAGGACTGTTTACAAACTCGTGAGTGCCAGACTGATGAATGACTACCCTGTGGACCTGTCCCCTGCAGCACACTTTCAATTATGTATCCGGTTTCTGAGGGAGGGTTCAGCTTGTCCTTGTCTTAGGCTTTTGGGAGGAGGACAAGGTAAGGGCCACAGTCCTACTCCAGAGAGCTTACTGGTCCTATAAAATGTTGAATTCAGCTCTTAATTTAGTTCAGGCGAGTTTTCATTCTAGCAAAACCAACGCACCTACAGCCTCCTAAATGCCATCTCTATTGGATGGTCAGGTCCTTGACTTTTCCATCATTCTGATTAGGAGAGTCAGTAGTGCTTCACCCAGAGCAGGAAGAGAGTTCTTTTGCCAGAAGACCCCCGGCCAGCTGTTTGGTATGGGTCAGGGGTCAGCAAACAATTCCTGCAATGGATCAGATAGTTCATCTTTTCGGCTTTGCAGTTCCTAAGGTCTTGATCATCACAGCTATTCAGCTCAGCTGATAACAGCTCAGAGTCAGAAACAGATAACTTGGAAATGAATGGGTGGGACCGAATGCCAGTTAAACTAGGTACAGAAACAAGCACATTTGGCCGGTAGCCTCTATTTTGTCAACTCAGGAGGAAAAAATTCCTTGTCTCATGACTTGACTTTTTCTAGAAAGGAGAAAGAAAAGTTACATTTATTAATTGCTGCATTGTGATGGACACTTGGTTAATTTCTCAAATACTATATTGGGGGGCATTGATATTTCCATCTTTACAGTTCTTCCAATGAGAGTAGTGTATGGGATTTTTATAGCTCTTCTTTAGTATGCAGTCAGCTTGATTGTGTTATTTCTTCTATTTGAGAAAATTTCCTTCTACAAGCTATTTATATCTTCCAAGGGATGAGGACAGGAGCCAGTTCTCTTTCCCTTTATTTCCTTTAAATGATCTCCTCCCTAATCAAAAAGAAATAGTTTCTCTCTCATGATTCTTAGGTTCTTAGTGTTTAATTGTCTTGGCTGTTCTCATCCAATTGCTTTATATTTATCCTGAGGTTAAAAAGTGCAATCAATGAACACAAAGACTCCAGCGTAACTCAGTGTGCTCTACTAAATGCTCTCTATACTAAGGCCTGGTTTCCAAATGAGCTCCAAGAGTCTTTTTTTCCAGTTGTAAATGGCTGGACCTATAAATGGTCCAAAGGCTGCCATGAACTGTCTTTCTTTAAAATTCCTAAAAGTGGGGCTGGAGTGATAGCACAGCAGGTAGGGCATTTGCCTTGCACGCGACCAACGCAGTTTCAAATCCCAGCATCCCATAGGGTCCCCTGAGCACCTCCAGGGGTGATTCCTGAGTGCATGAGCCAGGAGTGACCCCTGTGCATTGCTGGGTGTGACCCAAAAAGCAAAAAAAAAATTCCTAACAGTTGGGTCAAATATAATATGAAGAAGTTCTTACTGGGCCAGGAGAAAGATTGTGGCATCGTGACATTTAGAAAGATGCTCTACATGTAAAGCACAGCACAAGTGTGTGGATGCCCACATGTGATCTCCATCAGATCCAGCAAATCCAGTCTGGTCCCATTCAGCTCTGTTGCTGACAAGCCCATCTCATCAAGGACAGAAACATGACTTTAATTTTTCTCTATAAATGAATTATATTGTATCCTGTTTTTCTCACCATCACTAATACAGAATTCTTTGGGGTAAGTGTATTTGCACTTTTCAAATTATGTTAAAGAAGCAATAGTATTCACTAAATTCAGATATAATAAAGCTGGCCCACCACTTATGAGAAACCTAAAATTTCATCCAATTGGAATACACAGGGCCTATAAGAAGTTGCCAGAAGCCTTTGTTCCTGCAACTCCCTCCCACACCCCACCTCTGGTCTTTCCACCATTTGGTATGCAGTAAAAGGACCCTGGACTAGTTGTTGGGAGACCAGTGTTCAAGTCTCAGTGCACTGCCTTTTTCCCATTGATTCTTTGAGTTTATCCATGAGTAATTTTCTACATAGAAAACTGCTTTTCCCTTAGGAGCTACAATAACATTACTGATGACTTCTAAGAATCGGACTAAAAGATCAGAGATTGATAATATTAGTTGGATTTATGTCTTTTCCTGTTCTAGTAATTCTTTTAGCCCCTCCTTGTATGTTTGTTGGCCAGTGCTGGCCTCTGTCTACCTTATCTCTATTCTTCAACCTGTCACCTACCAGGTGTCTCTAGTACAGAACTTCCTAGGTTTCTGCCCCCTATTGTATCTACCTTAGGCTTTGGTTTTTGTGTCCTTCTAAATGATTGAAATGTGAGATTTCAATCACAGCAGCTCCCCACTCTGCCCGCCTGGGCGGTGTGGCCGTCAGCACTCACAATAAACTCATTCTAAATGGTGAGTATAATTCTTTATTATTTTTTTTTTGCTTTTTTGGGTCACACCCGGCAATGCACAGGGGTTACTCCTGGCTCTGCACTCAGGAATTACCTCTGGCTGTGCCCAGGGTACCATATGGGATGCTGGGATTCGAACTCGGGTCGGCCGCGTGCAAGGCAAATGCCCTACCCGCTGTGCTATCTCTCCAGCCCCAGTGAGTATAATTCTTTAATGTGGGAGTACTGCTATTTATTCAGCCATTGACTAGCTGATTGAATTGGGCATAAACTCCACATTACTTTTTAAATTCTTTAATTGCATATCTGTGATATAGACCATTACAAAACTGTTCATAATTAGGTTTCAGTCATACAATGATCCAGCACCCACCCCTCCACCATTGTACATTTCCCACCACCAACGACCACCAATGTCGTCAGCTTCCCTCTCACCATCCCCCAACCCCCCTCCCCCCACCTCCAGCCTTCCTCTATGGGAGGCACTTTCCTTCTTGCTCTCTCTCTCCTTTTCCTTTGGTGCATTATGATTTACAATACAGGTGCTAAGAGAGCATGGTGTTTGTTCAGGGCATTCAGTATTTTTATTGGGATGGTAAGGCTGGAGTAGCTTTTTAACTGGGTGGCAGCTTTGGGGTTGGGATGTGAATGCCAAGGCTTCCAGAAGTACGGGGAGTTGGGGAGAGGTAGCCCATCCAGACTCCAAGAAAGTCTGGAGATTTCAATCACAAAACCCGCATACCTTAATTTTCAGCAGATTATGTCTCCATGAGGTCCAGCCTAAGACGGTGGAGTCAGGCCAAGGGTATGGCTACGATTTTGGATTGTGGGAGCAAGCGGCTACCAGGGGCTCTGCTTAGAGGAGCACCAGACTAGCCTGCCCCCTCCAGTTTACTCCGGTCTGTTCATCCTTCCATGGGTCTGTGATTAACTGTGGCTTTTGATCTCTTTTGAGATTTATTATAAATGGTCAGTATAATTTTCAAGTGTGGAGCATTCAGAGCACACTTATTATCATGTAGGGCTTCCTAAACTGAGGGTTGGGAGCAATTTTTCTGCATCATTGAATCATTTAGCATTAATAACATCATTGTTGATGTGATTATACTCACCTACAAGTTAAATAAAGCTGCGAATAGGCTTTTACGGGGGGTGGAGTGATAGTATACAGTGGGTTGGACATTTGCCTTTCACGTGACTGACCTGGGTTTGGTCTCTGGCATCCCATATAGTCCCCCAAGCACTACCAGGAGTCATTCTTGAGTGCAGAGCCAGGAGTAACCCCTGAAGCATTGCCGGGTGTCACCCAAAAAGCAAAGGAAAAAAAGGCTTTTCGACTTAGTGACGTCACTAACAATGACAGTAATACAGTTGTGGGGAAAGCCTAAAGCTTTACATTGTAAGTGATGCAGCTGCTCTGGAATCAACAGGTTCTGAGCTAATTGCTTAGCAATTATGACTTGTGTTTGGTCTGCAGCTTCACACATGTGAGTCTTATTTTGCTCATATGCTCCCAGCAGGCAGAACCCTCAGCCATATGGTTTTCACCATCACATTCCCAGCAAACTGCCTGGCAGCAATGAATGGGTGAACAGATCTGTAAAACAGGAGTGATCATTCATTCCTACCTAAGATGGTTGTCCTTGGGATAAGCTTAATTGGGATAAGTATTAAAAATATTAGTTCAATTCCTGTGACAAGGTAAACATGCAACAAATGCAAATTCCCTTCCTTCCTGATAGCTAAATGCATGCAAATGGATTAAATGATACATCCTGTCCTCAAGGCACACTAATAAAGGGATTTGGTCTGATTATATAAGTGTCTTTATACGATTATGTTAATATTAAGTTTGCTATACCAAGAGGATGGTAACTAAAAATTCCTTCTGAATAGTACCCATTTTCCAGAGCTCCTAGATAGTTCTCAGACTTGTCAAGGTGACCCTCACCTCCACTGGCAATTCAGAAATATCTCAGGAATTTCCCACAATACAAAACCCAGAACTCAGTTTGTCGACTCTATACTATTAATATAATGTGGTGCCAGAGAGATAGGATAGCTTGCAGCGCACTTACCTTGCATGAAGCTGATCTGTGTGTGATCCCTGGCACCTTGTGTGGTCCCCAAACCCTTCAGAAGTGATCTCTGAGCATTGCCAGATGTGGCCCCAAAGCTCCCAAGCAAACTAAAACTTATTAAATGTGGCTTGTTTCTTAGAACATATCTTATGAATGGGTATTGAATTGTGTTCTGCAGGGTATTGTTAGGTGTTAAGGCAATAGGAAGCTTTCAGGGCCAGATGCATTTGGGAAGTCCTGAGCCTAAGTAAACCACAGTGAGATACTCTGAGAGCTTGCCCACTGTGCACTGTCACCCATCCCCAAGAGTGGCTTCCGTGCCATTGTCGGGGGCTAAGCCTCGGAGCTGTTAGGGGAGCAGAATAGAATACCAGAAAAGCTTTGAGCAGTGAAGCTCCGGACATGTCCACTCCCTCGCCGAATGGTTCCATGTACCCCTGGTGACATGGAGATCAGCAACATCTAAGTAGAAAGAGAATAGGGAGTTATACCGTCTTATGCATCAAGATATAGGAAACTGTCCTTATGTGCCCTAAAAGTTAAGAACTTTCATGTGGCACATGCATAGCACACACACACACACACACACACACATATCTGTGAAAGTCAGGAATGAAGATTGTGGCATAGCAACAATGCTCTTGTGAACTGGGGCAACTAAACCAAAAGGACACAAGATGGGTAACCAGGATTTGGGGACCAAGACCTGGACTAGAATGTTGAATTTGGCAGCCTCCCCTCACCTGTCAGTCCCCTTAAGAACTTGAAATTGTAGCCAAATGCCAATATCTTTCTTTCCTTAAAAAGGAAAGTGTGTAGGTGTTGAAAACCCCAGTGATCCCTAAAGATTCTGCTCTCGCTGCTTGCCTCTAGGCTGCAGGACTTTCATCCTTTCCTACTCACACCACAAACTCCCACCATCAAGATAGCAGGTGTTTTCTGATGTCGCTGAGTCAACATCCCATTTCTTTCATGGTTGGTGGCTCTCAAAGCAGAAGAAAGGCCAGGAGAACTTCTGTTCAGGATGATCATGAATGGAGTCTCCTGCCCCTGGCTTGGGGAAATCTTTTTTCCCTCGTTTTTAAATAGTTTTATTATATAGTAAGATTTATCTGCTATAGATAAATGTACCAAAACTAACTTTATTTTTCTTACAGTGAGTTTTGGTGGAGGGTTTCAAGATGGTTCTTTGAACTTTGTTCAGCCCAATGGAGCCTCCATTTATTTTTTTTATTAGAAAATCACTGTGACGTACAGTTACAAACTTATGAACTTTTGTGTTTGCATTTCTCTCATACAGTGATTGTTTACCCATCCCTCCACCAATGCTCATTCACCTCCACCAATGATCCCAGTATCCCTCTTACCACCCCCACCCTATCCCCCACCACCCTACCCTGCCTCTGCGGCAGGGCATTCCCTTTTGTTCTCTCTCCTTTGGGGTGTTGTAGTTTGCAATAGAGGTATTGAGTGGCCATCATGTTCCGTCTATAATCTAATTTCAGCTCGCATCTTCCAACCCGACTGGGTCTTCCCAACATCCTTTAGCTAGGGGAAATCTTAATGCAAGTTTGTCTGTTCAGAGCTTTCGAGAACCCCTGGGTAGGGAAGCAGAGCCTCTGGGCTTTGTCAGCCTTGGAGAAGTGCAATGCTTAGGATTGTTCGTGGCATATTCATGCAAAGTTAGATTTGTTTCGTGGCACATTCAGTGCAGTCTCCCTGATGAGCTGGCACACAACAGAGATCACTGGAGCATTCACTCTCACAGGGTCCTTTAAGGACTCTGGTGGTGCTTTCTGTAGCTTTCCTTTTAACTTCTGTACCTGAATGCAGATATTCAGGGCCCTTGAGAAATGCTCTCGGGCCTATGTAGACATTTGAGTATTTATTGAATAACTTGAAGACCTGAGTTTGGTGTGTTTATAGAACATAAAGAGGGCATAATTGAAGTATAGTCTTACTATAAAACTCTGTGAATATCTGCATGCCAGTAAAATGCCTGGCAACCATTATCCTGTCTATTAGTCCAAATCAGTAGTTGTTACTAATAGTAATTTGCCCAGTTCCCATGGGTGCCAGACTTTGCAGATGAAAACATACAATTCTGGAGTTCTCTTGTTTGGTTGGTTGGTTTGCTTTGCTTTTGGTGTTCGGCTGCACCCAGCGATGTTTAGGGCTTACTCCTGGCTCTGTGCTCAGGGATCTTTCCTGGTGGGGCTTAGGGAACCGTATGAGGTGCTGAGAATTAACCCAGATCTGCCGTGTTCAAGGCAAGCACCTACCTGCCGCATTATCACACCAGCCCCTCAAATCCCATACTTCTGATTTCACTGTTCTTTAAACTTTGATCTGTAGATCCAAATTTTATTTGACTTATCATCTTGTTCATAATCTTCTTTACTTCTCTCCCTATATGAACCCGAAGACACACCAGAATTTCAGTTTTATAAACTTGATCTATAAGGATTTGGAGCACTGGGCAGGTATAAGTGTTTACTTGGGGGGAAATTTGCCTAGCATTAACTTAGCCATGTAATGAATACACTTCGCTGGCCTAGAACATGTTCCCAACATTATGTACTCCACTCCATTCTAGCAGTCTGAGGCACGTTCCTCAGGGCCCAGAAAAGCCCCACTTGCATCCCATACTCCATTTTTCTCCTGCCTCCCAGCGCCATGGGCAGGCACAGATGTGCTCCCTCCGAGCCCGCTCCTCCTGCTTGCTGTGTCCAGGGCGCCCTATCAGCTCTGTCTCTCCTGTACTGTGATCTCTTGTTATGTGTGAATCCTATTTTACCTCCTGGATGCACCCATGGGTAATTTGTTTCTTTCTCTATTGTGAAATTCGAAGGTATCTATATGTATTATTACAATGCCATTGTTACAATGGTACTGCTTTGGGTGTGCACCTCCACCACCACCTAAGTGACAACAACCCTGCCCCTCTGTCCCTGTGATAGGTGCCATTCTTCACGTTGTTTGGTGGGGGTGTGGGGGAAGAACACCTGTCAGTGATCAGGGCTTTCTCCTGGCTTTGTGCTTAGGGATTATTCCTGGCTCAGGGGACCATTTGGAGTGTGAGGGATTGAACCTACAGTGACCATGTGCAAGGCAAACACTCCACATGCTATACTAGCTTGCCGGCCCCTATCAATACCATTTTTGCAGTCATGCAGCATCCCATGATGTTTGAGTCAACACAGACCACATATGACAGTGGTTCCTGTATGTATTAGGCATGGAGCAGGCACTACTAAGTTTCTGTAATTATACTCTCTGCTGGTCATCGTGATGAAATCACCTAATGATGTGTTTCTCAGAGCATATCCCTGTCATTAGTTGATTCCTAAGTACAAGTAAGATATATAATTTCTGAAATCCAAAGCCTTAAGAGGTACTATGAGATATAGGAGGATCTCTAGCTCTTGGACTAACCAGATTACATTTTTTCTCTGGGTGAAATGAAAGTATACAGATCTAGAATTCTCTGCCTGACTGCAGCCAGCTAGCTTTACTGCCTTGTTTAAATGAACACCAAGGTCCTTAATCAGAAAGTAAGTTACTCAATTTAGTATCGAGGTACTTTCTTTACTCTGAAGCCTCCAGCACCCTACACATTATAGGTCCTGGTGGTGTTGGTCAAACTTAACGGAATACCAGAATGAACAAAGTTATGAGTCTAGCACAAAGTTTGATATACTCAGAAATGGTTCATATTGTGCCAGATTTTTTCCTGTTTTCATAAGAATCAGTGTACTTGTACACTTTTGAATTAGAATATCCTGCTATTAACAAGTAAATTTTCTCAATCAACTTGATACCATCTAGCAGAAGATGGGTCCTAACCAATATCTTGGTTTATAGCTTAGACGTGAGAGATTAACTAGAAATGCTAAATGAAGAGTAAAAACAGTTTCCCCACTGGGGGAATTTGCAAGAAAGCTTGTGAATATTTTCCATGGCATCTGCTGGGGATATGGTACAGAAAAAAATGAATGTGAGAGAATGAAAATGAGCCAGACAAAAACTCCTTTTTTAATGTTTATTTTAGAGAGAGGCTAGTAATTGATTAAACTAGTCCAATATCTGAAAACATTCTTTTTTAATCTTAGCTTTGCCTTTTATGCAGTTTGAAACTTTGGAGACTCTTCTTTGAAGTGGAGCAGAGTCGAGTCTGAAAGGAACAAACATTTTCCCAGACAGATGTGTGAAGAAATGCCTGGAGCTGCGTGTTCTCGCTCGGGCTGGCCGCGCAGGCCGGGCTGTTCAACGCGCAGCAGCATTGCTCTGAATGTCCTTTCACCTCCAGGGGAAATGTTTTCCAATAATAAAAAGAAAGAGGGTCACCTTTCTGGTCCTTCCCTGATACCTTTACCTTTTCTTTTCTTTTCTTTTCTTTTTTCTTTTTTGGTCACACCCAGCGATGCTCAGGGGATACTCCTGGCTTTGCACTCAGGAATTACTCCTGGTGGTGCTTGGGGCCCCTATGGGATGCGGGGATCGAACCTGGGTCAGCTGCATGCAAAGCAAACGCCCTCCCCGCTGTGCTATCGCTCCAGCCCCTGATACCTTTTCTTTTAGCTTGCCATTATTTGCATTGTGTTTCTGGTTTTTGTGCCAATTCTGAGAAGCTTTTGGTGGCTCCCATAAAAATAGCGCTCTTTTTAAAAATTTTATTCACCTTACTGAGAATTCTTCTTTCCATTCCTGAGCAAGTGATGGTGAAAAGACATAGTGTTATTCTTTTAGCAGGTTCATCTTCACAAGTCTAAAAAGTTGTTTTGTTTCCATTACAGAGTCTCCATGGCAACAGCATCTTCCCAGGTCTTAATTCCTGAAATCAACCTCAATGACACATTTGACACCTTTGCCTTAGATTTTACCAGAGAGAAAAAGTTGCTAGAATGCCTGGATTACCTTACAGGTACTGTCTTCTTGTGTTTACTTTCAGTGTTGTGTACTTTTCAGTGACACAGGTTCAGATTGCTGCCCGTAAATCTTTGTCACGCTTCTTTGTGTATTGTTTGTCCCAAATAAGAGAGTCCCAGATTAAATAGGGGATTCTGATCAGTAAGAGCCCACTCACCACCTCTTCTGACAGTGAGTGTAGTCAGTAGAAATAACAGCTTTGTTGGCCGACAGAGAGACGGAAGTGAGTACAGCATGAGTTTCCACTTCATGTCAACAAGAGAACAAAATGGTGCCAGCTTCGTTTGATCTAGCTCCTTGCCTTTGCAGCTCTTGTCACCTCCACGGCATCAGTGGAGCTCAAGTAGTGGAATCCTCATTTGCACATGACAAGTTCAGTCACTCTGTGGAACCTAGCTAGCTAGGGAATGGCAGAACTCAGGCTTGGCTCGAGCCTGCATGGATTCCAGAGCCCTCTGCTCTTTCTATTAAAAGACTAAATTTCATCTTGGCAAAAGGCACCCCGGCAGATATCCCAAATAGCAGGTTTGAAATTCCTGGTGCCATGTTTTAATCCTGAGCTTTCTGATAGGTACTTTGGGGTTCCATGCTTTAAAAGCAAAAGAAGCACCAGTAACAGAAAACAGCCAATTTTCTTCTATTCCTCACCATGCCTCCCCGTTTTCTTTTGTGTCAACCTCTAAAGCAAGTACCAAGAACATTTGCTGGGAAAATGCAGATTGCTTAAACGACCTCATTTGTGTTAGCCAAAATCGCTGGTGCCTGTGACTTTGGGAAGGCTCCACCTATACAGGGAAGCCAGATGTGCACTGACTTAGGACATATGCAACCTTCCAGAAACCACATCCCTAACTCAGTGCGCCGTCAGCTTCCAACTCAAATTGTCTGTGTGCGCTGGAGACTTAGATGTTGGGAAAGGTGGAGCAAGAGAGAGGGAACACTGTGACAATTATTTTTATAGTCTGGGAGAGAAAGCCAGAAGTTCTGCTTTCCAAAAGCATGGTACTCCCATCTCCAGTTTTCTTTGCAAGAACCCCAGGTGCTATTTTGATCCTTCTTGATTCTGCAAGGAAGGTGAGTCAGCCCATTAACTGCTTATGCAATCTCCTATTTCAAACCATACTACATCTAGTAAGGAATATTACATTGATTCAAAAAGCATTCACAGGAAGATCAAAACTTGGGTGAAATTCTTTAGGAGGATGGTATTCTCCCTTTTTAAGCTTTGAGCTTTGAGTTTTAGCTAAGGTAACGGTATGCAGTAGAACTTGCCACAAGAACAGAAATAGTCTCTCTCTGCACTGCCCAGTATGGTAGCTTACAACCATGTGGAGGCTATTGAAAACACCAAGGGTGCTAGTAAGCTTTCACTCTTCTTTGCTTCATTACCAGATATATATTTATATTAAATGATATTGAATTCAAATATCAACAACTACATATTGCTTATGGCTACTCTATTAGGACTGCATGTCTGGGCATTCTCTGATTGAATTGTTTTTTATGCAGGACATCCTTTTAAACATCTCCTTTTTTCTTCTCTCATGTGAGAAAACATATGATCTCTAGAGCACAAATCCAATTAGCAGTGAGTAAATCCACAGAGACCAGACAAGAGAGCCACGTGATCCAGGGTTGGATAGTGGGCCAGAGGTCACGTTGGACCTCGGTCTCTTTCTTTTTCATCTGTGCCATCTTCATTATGTTGCCTTTTGCCACATGATCAAAACACAGCTTATTCTTCACCAGGTCAAGGTTCTAGGCGATGAAAGGGGGAGTGAGAATAGAAAGCTCTGTCGGCTAAATTTCTTTTCCAGGAAAACAAAACGTTCACTCAGAAAACCCATCTAAAACCATCCACTTGGGGTCTTGTGGGCCAAATGCCACAAGGTCAAACCCATAGGCAGAGAAGATGGAAAAGTTTTTAGGGTCACATTCAAGGCAATTCTGTACAAAATTAGTGTCTTATTCACAACTCTCCCCTGCCATTTTCCCATAATCAAATAATTAGTGTTTCCAAAAGTAGGATTTCAAGAACATGTGCCCATTTTGATCCATTTGTGAGTGCCAAAGGACTGATTAAAGGGGAAAGTGTGAGCAGACTTTGTACTGAATGTACACCATATATCATCCCGATGGCTGTTTATGCCCAACTGAAGACCATATGGGGTACCTGCTATTATGCCTCCTTAGCTGTCAAGCTCAAACACAAATTTAGCTCATTTCTAGACATAACATCAATCCTGGCCATAACATATGATGCTTGGCTGATACTGCCAAGTCCAAATAGTTTATCGGACATTTATAAGCAGGAAGTGAAGTGTTTGTAGAGTATGAGTCCACCATTTCTTGTGTCCTGTTTATGAGAGGCAAGAAAATAACAGTTCTGGTACCAATTCTGTGACTATTGAAATTGGCAGCAGGCTGGTGTTCTCATTTACAATAAATTGGGTATTGACTTTTCAGGACAAACCCATTGGGTTTACAATCAAAATAGGGTTGGCCTGCCTGGCTGTGAAAACAAGATTCTCCCCGCCCCACCCCATATGTCATGTGTCTAAGTGGTGTGTCAGGCTAATAACCAGAGAGGTAACGTTTCCTCCCTGATTGGTATCTGCCTACTTTGAACATAAGTTTTCTTTTGTTTTAATCACATCTTGTAGTGCATAAAGAATAAATCTGCCTGCAGTGTTTGCTGGAGAAATCATTCAGTGACCTCTGGAGGAGGAAGGCACATGAGTGTTTTTCTGTGGAGTCCAGCAGGATTGTCCCACACCGACAGACAGCAGTGAGCGTGTTTTATGATGCAGCTGCGCCTTTCCCGCAGACTGCACCTCTCATTGGTGTCACTGCTTTGTGTACATCCCAGTCACAGCACACAGCACTTTATCTTGCGTGTGGATACTTCAGGAGGCAGATGTATAAATGTGTGTTCCAGAAAGAACTATCCAAGAGCTATGAGGCTCTTTCTGTCTTAATGCAAAACAAGGCCCTGCGTGCCACGTTGCAGCACTCTCGGCCTAGGGAGTATTCAACACAGAGAAGTGACTTGCTTCCTGTGATACTTACCCTGGAGAGATGTTCAGATGAACAAGCAAAGATTACTAAGATGATCAGTTTTTTTTGGTTTTCTTTTTTGGTTTTCTTTTTGCTTTTCGGGTCACACCCAGCAATGCTCAGGGGTTACTCCTGGCTCTGCACTCAGGAATCATTCCTGGCGGTACTCAGGGGGCCATATGGGATGCTGGGAATAGAACCCGGGTCGGCCGCATGCAAGGCAAATACCCTACCCGCTGTACTATCGCTCCAGCCCAAAGATGATAAATTTAAAATCAACCATTTCCATAAACGTTGCTCCATCTTTGGGTTGATTTAGGACTTGTGAGTCTTAACCAGAACTTGAAGCAAGAAAACTCCAGTAGAAGCAGCAGTTTCTGCTAATCTAGAGAAGACACAGAAGTTTCTCCTTTTGAAGTTAGGTTCTGGTATACAGAAGAGTGGAAAAAAAGACCCCAATCAATTTTCTAAACCAGGGGTTGGCAAACGTGAGCTGTAATGGCCAGATGGCAGATATTTGAGGGTTGCAGGACATATGGTCACAACTGCTCAGCTTTGCTGTTGCACAAAAGCCGCTATAAGAAATGCATAAATGAATGTACCTGGCTGTGCGCCAATAAAACTTTATTTACAAAAATAGGGAGTGAGACAAATTTGGCCCATAGCCTTCATTTGCCAACCCCTGCTTCTAACATGTTGCTGCCAGTGTAAAGCACTCTGCCTAGTCTTTTTCTCACAAATTCATCTCATAAAGTTAGCCACTGAAATCAATCCTGTAGAAGTCAACTTAAACTCATTATTTCAGTAGGATTTAGACTTCTCTGCTCCAAAAGGCATTAAAGACATAAAACAGCAGCCTTCTCCAGCAATAAATCTAACCAAATGCCAAGGACTGATGTTTTCTTTGGGGAAGGAAAATGTACTTCTTCGATAGATTGATTGTTAATCATGTTCTTAATTTGAAATATCACTCATTTATTGAAGAATGAGAAGAAAATTGGGCCACAGTCCTAAGGTTTTTTTTATAAGGTATCAAAGCATCTAAGGAAGGAATGAACAATTATGTACAATATTTGGATGATTTGTTCTAGAATAGTACATGTCACTATTTTTTCAGTTGGGTCCCTAAATATAAAAATAACAGTGCCATGTGCTCAGAGGTTGGTAAGTTGATTCATTGGCCAAGTCTAGCCCTCCACTATTTTTGTTTGGTTGGTTGTGTAGTTGGTTTTGTATTGGGGATCACATCTGGCGTTGCTGGAGGTCCAATCCCAACTCGATGCTGGTGGCTTGCTCAAGGGCCCAGGTAATACTGGGCATCCAACCCAGGACCTAACATATACAAAGCACATGCTTTACCATTCAGCCACCTCCCTGGCCCTTCTCCACCTGTAGTATTATTTTGTTTGGTATGTTTGAGTTTGGTTTTGGGTTTGGGGCCGTACTAGCAGTGCTCAGGGACTACTCTTTGCTCTTTGCTCAGGGGTCACTGCTGATAGTTCTCAGGGGACCATATATGGCTCTGGGGATTGAACTAGGATCAGCTACTTGCAACGCCTTACTCTCTGTACTGTCTTTCAGGCCCCAGGATTCTCCCACTGTTTTATTTTGTTTGAGGCACCATGATTTGCGTGATAATGTTTCATGTAGATATGTTCCAACACCACACCCTCCACCAGAGAACCCCTCCCCTGTTTCCCCACCATAATGAGCTCAATTCTATAAGCCTATTTTTTAAAAGAAAGTTTTTTATGAGGCCAGAATTATATAGTATAGCAGGTAGGGCACTTGCCTTGCATAGGACCAGCCTGGGTTTGATACCTAGCACCCCATATGGTCCTCCGGACAGTACCAGGACTGATTCCTGAGCACAGAGCCAGGAGTGAGCTCTGAGCACAACCAGGTTTGGTCCAGAAAACTGAATAAAATTCTCATATACATGGGAGCCTGCCCATCTCTGAGTACAGATTGTCTGTGGCAGATTTTATGGTGCAAAGGCACAACAAAGTCATTGCACTGGCCACTGTATAACCCACAATGCCTTACATATCGACCATCTAGCCTTTACTGAAAGCATTTGCTGTTTTCCCACACCTCTATCCCTTATTGCAAACGTGAGCCAAGTTACAGAAGTTCATCTTATTTACTTTTTTTTAGCATGTTTTCCCTCGTGAATGGGATACTAGTTACTGTTTGCTTAACATTTGAAACATACTTTCATGATAAGTGGAGGTAAGTCCACATTGGCTGGTGGAAATCACACTACCTGTTAAAAATCAAAGTGATATCCAGGGGAAAAAATGGTCTTTCAATTGGGCTCACCAATTCTAGGCTGGTAGTGCTAACCAACATCCATAGAAATTTCTGTCTATGTTGTAGCCTGTTTGTCTGAAATGTATTCCTGGAGGTGTTTGTTTGTCACCTAATGAGCATCCATGGTCCCCACAGCTCCCAGCTCTCCCACAATTAGAGAAGAGCTGTGCACGGCTTCCTACGATACCATCACTGTCCACTGGACCTCCGATGATGAATTCAGTGTGGTTTCCTATGAGCTCCGCTATACCATCTTCACTGGACAAGCCAACCTCGTCAGTGAGTACCACACACCTGTTGCCTTTTCTCTTTGGTGACTGTTTTCAGAGGACTGTGCTTCTAAATTTGGACCTCAATGGAAGACAAGAAAGGAAAGAGTATATGATATTATGGGCTTGTCTTTCCCAACCAATATGACCACACTCACTTGTATTGCCCTGCTGAAAAATAACTGGCCAAAGAGTGATGAAAATTGCAAACATATTTGTAAGAGAAAGAAACAGGATGCAAAAGAATGTCTGTGGTCTGAGTTCAATTACATATTCAGAACTTGCAGATAGATAGAAATGGTGTTGTTTACAGATGTGCGTGGAAATATAAGAAACTTTCAATCAGAGGAGGATGCTGGCCTGGCTACCTCTGGAATGGGCACCACTGGGAAGAGATGTGAGGTTCTGGGGGTTAACAATGCGTGCTGTGTGGGAAGTACATGATCTCTTGATATATTCTATGTTTGGTGGAATGTACTTTTCTGAAGGTTGTTTCACAGTAATTAAGCAAATCGCCCAAGAACACCAAATACCTGCCCCCATGCAAAGCCAAGACTATCCACTGAAATATTAGTAATTGGTCCCCACTGGGGAGAATTCCAGACCTGCTTGAAATGCAGAGGAGCCCCTCTCTCCATTGAGGCCCACAAGATGTTTGGCATCATAGACGATCCGATGATCTCACAGAGCAGCAGGAGCTTCCAGAGAGATGCTCACAGGACAGCCCTCCGCCCCTGCCTACGCTCATTGCAGCCCCATTGAGTACATGGCAAAAGACCAGAAGAAACGGCCTTTGGGGGGAGTAAGGTTGAAATTTCTTTAGTAAAGAAAAGCCGAACATGTCAAACAGAATAGAACAGAAAAGATTAATAGCTACTTTTCAACAAAGAAGTGTTTTGAATAAGTCCATATCAACAGAATAGGCTTGTCTTATATAAACCTTTTCTCTTTTCACTATGCTGTTCTTTCATAGTCCCTATAAATCTGAGACATGGGAGAAGTTTAATTTAGAACTTATTAAGAGGGTGATGCAGAGACACCCCTACTTTGAAGTGACTGTTGATGACACCCACCTGCCTGCAATTCCCTTGTGTCCCCTTCCCTCCAGCTCCCCTCCTCAGCTCACTTACCTTCCACTTTCTTAAGAGCCAGCTGTGGGTGCTTTGGTTAAAATCCTGCCATTTGCTGAGGATATGATTTTGGAATGTAAAATTAAAGCATTGAGGACAATGCAAGCCAACTGGTTTAGAGATAGGAAGCAGAGAGAGGGCAGAACTAAGTCTTGTGAGAGGATGGCTATGTGTCAGCAAATTAGGGGGTCCCACGCAGCTCTGTCTTCCTAAGGAACTTACAGAAACACACACTGGCACGGCATGTCAGGGCCTCTCAACTAAAGCCCGACTGTGGAGTTGAGTGAGGAAGGGGAGAGACAGTGAGAAATAGAAGCTGGACTCTCTCCCATAGACACCTGGTTCCAGAACGTACATGCTCTGAATCTTCCCGTAGGGGCTAGAAGAGAGAGGCTGCCTGGACTTTAGCCTCTGCCTTGGGGAGTGGGGCAGAGGGATGGCGTCTTATATGCACCATGGGAAGCTGATGCAGGCCGCCTTCTGGAGAGTGGGTGGAACCCTGAGACTAGAAGCAGCAGGTGTGTGAGCTCTGTGGATGGAAATCATTCACCGAGATAGAAGAGCCGGGACCTACCAATAGCACTAGCCATGGAGCACTGACTTGTTGATCTCTGGCCCAGATCCTCAGAAACACACATTGTCCGCAGGTACTTGAATTGCAGCACAAAGCAAGTCTGAGAAGCTGGCCTGGCAGGGCTCAGGCTCATTTTGCTGCTCTTCTATGGGATTCTACCATATCTTTCATCCCGCCCGCACAGCAAGCAGAGCCTGGCAAGCTCCCCATGGCATATTCGATATGCCAAAAACAGTAACAAGTCTCACAATGGAGACGTTACTGGTGCCCGCTCAAGCAAATCCATGAACAATGGGACAACAGTGCTACAGTGCTATGAATGTAACATTGCAAACATGACCTGAGTTGGGTATTTTTCTGTGTATCAGCCTTCCAGGTTCCACAGTTACCCATACAGTTCACATGCAACTTTCATCTTTCCTGAGTTAGTCTAGTCAAGGACTCTCTCTTTCTCTTTCTCTCTCTCTCTTTCTCTCTCTCTCTCTCTCTCTCTCTCTCACACACACACATATTTTAGGGACATAAAAGAGGGCAACCTTTCCACTGGATATTATATGTACTCCACTCCTTTTTTGAGGCAGATTAACTTATTTGTCTTATCTCCTATTGCCATTTAGTTTGTTTCTAATCTCTCATCCGTTATAAGCAGTGCCTCCATTGAGTAGCCTTGCTCAGTTCCCCTTTCACATATTGCAGGTTAGATTTGAAAAACATTTCATGCAAATGGAATTGCTAAGACAAAGCTTATTTACATTGTAATTTTTTCTTGCTGTTGCCCTCAAAGAGGTGAAATGCATTTTCCCAACTATATGAGTTAACATTGTACTGATTGAGGATATATATGTAACAGAAATTTGACACGGAATTGAAGCCCAATATGATTTTCAAACCTGTTGCTCACTTGGGCAGCACATGTAAAAAAATTGAAAGGATTCAAAGGATATTAGCCTTTCTATACTAGAGCGCATGCAATAAATGGGGTAGGACACCCGTAGCAAAATGGACATCTTCAAACCTAGATTATGCTTCATCATAAATCTGAAATGTAAATTATTCTATGTCACTAGTGGAACATTAAATACTTCTTCATTTAAAGTAGTGATTCTCAATTGGACCAATTTTTGCCTCCTAGGTCATATCAAGGGACATTTTTGGTTCTCAAAACCTGGAGGAAGAGGTACTACTGACCTCTAGTGGGTAGGAGCAAGGGAGGATGGGCAATATCCCATATAGCACATGTGTGCGCGCACACACACACACACTCCAAATAATTACTGGGTCCAAAAGTCAGTAGTGCTAAAGTTGAGAAAACTTGATTTGTAACAGTAAATAAATGGCATTTATGTAATCACATTCTAAATATTGAGAATATAACCAAATCACATGCCTACACCACACACACTGTTATATAGTATGGGAGGTGGGGGGAGCAAATCTAATTTATCTTGACTTTGTTGAAGGGATTACTTCCTCATTGTGGAATGAGTATCACTGTATATTGGATAAGCTGAAGGAGAGATTATATCAAACACCCACTTCAGGAAGATGAAATTCAAAAGACAGTCAGAAATTCCAAGTGAAGTGGAGGAAAGGAGAGTGTGGAGGCGTGGGGAGAGCAGGCAGAGGCACGATTCACTGCAGGAAGCAAACTGGGATCGATAAGCATTGTGACATATTCAAAACAACACAGTTCTCTCAAGGGTTCTCTGGACACAGAGGACCTGCAGAAGCGATGTCTCAATGAACGAATAGGGTAACCCTCAAAAGAAAACATTTGGAGTCATTTTATGCCTCTAGGATGGTTCTAGGCCAATATTTCTCTAAAGCTACACTTGAGCCAGGAACAATGACATCATTTGTACATTGCAGTGTATGGAACTTTCCAAAACTTAGCTGCTTAAAAACAACACCTGTTTATTATTTTACCATTTCTGGATCTCAGGATTCTGGGTACAGTTTAACAGGATCCTGTTCGTAGGATCTGATGCTGAGGTGAAAGTGTTGGCTGGGCTACTTGCTCATCTGGAGACACAGTTAAGGAAGCCACTTCCTATCTCCTCAAGTGGTTGTCAGGATGTATTTCATTCTGAGTGTGGAGTTCTGGGGAGATGGCTTCTTCGAAGGCATTAAGGGAGGAAGAGTCTGGACTGATTCATGTCTTTCATCTGTGAAAGTGCTCATCTGATTAATTCAGGTCTACCCAGGGTCATCTCTCCTTTGATTTTCTCAAAATTGATGGATCAGAGATCAGAAAGATGTTGCAGGGGTTCAGCCTTGTGTGTGACCAGCTCCTGTTTGATCCCCACCACCAGGTAGTCCCCTGAACACTATCAGAAGCAACCTCTGGCCACTGAGGTGGAAATAGCCCCAGAGTACCCCTCAGTGTGGCCCCAAACACCACCCAAATCAACTGATTAGTAACATCAATTGCATTACGGTGCAAATTCCCTTTACCTTCCTCATATTTTGTAATGTAATGAAAAGATTAAACCTGGTAAGACTTTGTCCTTTGAAATATTCTCTTGGTTAGTAGCAGGTCACTTCTGGCATGTCACACATGCACAGTAACCAACGAACGGGTCACAATTCGTGCCTATATATGAGGAGAAATGATTACTCAGAGTCATGAATAATAGGGAGTGGGAACATGGGGCCACCTGAAAGCATGATCATCACAGATTGTAATGATGTAATGTCTTGAATCAAAGTATTATGGGTGTCTGGGCAGAACATGAAGCTTGGTCTGAACTCACGAGCCCTCTCTCAGGTGACTCTTCCTGAAGAGTCAGCCACAGGGAACCTAATGAGCAGATTTTTGGTGGTGCCTGTGGAATCGGGTTGAGGTCAGCTAGGAATCCTGCTGCTGTTGGTATGGCTCCCGTGTTGTCTGGCTAGGAAGTGGGACAACTCAACTAATTGCCAAGCTCACTTCTGCATGTTTAGCTCCTTCATGTTCTGGTAGAGTGCAGCGGTTGCACACCCACTGTACTTGTGCCTTCAGGCCTCTGTCCTCCTTGTGTGAACTGACCTGCCATTGGCCCACATGGGTCTTATGATGAGTCCAGATTCTTTTTTTATATATACTTTATTTATTTTTAATTAGTGAGTCACCATGAGGGTAGAGTTACAGATTTATACATTTTTGTGCTCATGTTCCCCATACAGATTTCGAGAGCCCATCCCTTCACCAGTGCCCATTCTCTACCACCAGTAAACCCAGCATCCCTCCCACCCTCCCCAGTCCCGTCTCCCCCCACCCCATCCTGCCACTATGGCAGGGTATTCCCTTTTGTTCTCTCTCTGATTAGGTGTTGTGGTTTGCAATAAAGGTGTTGAATGGCCATTGTGTTCAGTCTCTAGCCTACATTCGGCAGGCATCACCCTTCCCCTGCATGACCTCTGACCACATTTTACTTGGTGTTCCCTTCTCTGAGTTGCCCAGAATGAGAGACCAGCCTTCAAGCCATGGAGTCAACCTCCTGGTACTTATGTCTACTATTCTTGGGTGTTAGTTTCCTAGTCTATTATTCTATATTCCACAGATGAGTGCAATCTTTCTATGCCTGTCTCTCTCTTTCTGACGATGACTCCAGATTCTGAAGAGAGGACCTGTCAGGTTACATGGCAGGACCTAGATAATACATACAGAAAGAAGTGCAGCCAGAAGGCAATCTCTACAGCCTTCACTCCACTCCCTGAATGAAAGAGTTATCGAGTGCCTAAAACTTAGACCCTTCTGGGCAGTTCAACTCTGGCCACCTTGATGTCTACACTTTTGGGCATGGAAATGTGCCCAAGCAGCAGTCATTCTTTATGCCAAAAGAAATCCAACAAGAGCAGCGCAACATTTTCTCCCTAAGGTTTTATTTTTAATTGAATCACTGTGAGATACAGTTACAAAGCTTTTATGTTTGAGTTTCAGTCATACAATGATCAAACACCCATCCCTCCACCAGTGCACATTTTCCACCACCAGTGTCCCCAGTATCCCTCCCCCCATCCCACCTATCCTCGTGCCTCGATGGCAGTTTCCCCCATGCTCTCTACTTTTGAACATTATGGTTTGCAATATAGATACTGAGAGGCCATCATGTTTGTTCCGTTATTTACTTTCAGCACACATCTCCCATCCCAAGCGATCCCTCCAACCATTATTGACTTAGTGATCCCTTCTCCATCCCAGCTGCCTTCTCCCCCAGCTCATGAGGCAGGCTTCTAACCATGGAGTAGTCTTTCTGGCCCTTGTCTCCACTGTCCTTGGTTGTCAGTCTCATATGATGTTATTTTATATTCCACAAATCAGTGCAGTCATTCAATGTCTGTCCCTCTCTTTCTGACTCATTTCACTTTGCATGATACTCTCCATGACCATCCACTTATAAGTAAATTTCATGACTCATCTTTCCTAAACAGCTATATAGTATTCTATTGTGTAGATGTACCAAAATTTCTTTAACCAGTCATCTGTTCTCGGGCACTCGGGTTGTTTCCAGATTCTGGCTATTGTGAACAGTGCTACAGTGAACATACAGGTACAGATGTCATGTCTACTGTGCTTTTTTGCACCCTCAGGATATATTCCGAGAAGTGGTATTTCTGGGTCATATGGAAGCTCAATTTCAAGTTTTTTAAGGAATTCCTATATTGTTTTGCAGAAAGGCTGGACCACCAACAATGAAAGAGTGTTCCTTTCTCTGCACATCTGTGCCAGCACTGGTAGTTTTTGTTCTTTTTGATGTGTACCAGTCTCTGTGCTGTGAGATGATATCACATTGTTGTTCTGATTTGCATCTCCCTGGTGATTAGTGGTGTAGAATATTTTTTCTTGTGTCATTTGGCCATTTGCATTTCTTTTTTGAGAAAGTTTCTGTTCATTTCTTCTCCCCATTTTTGATGGGGTTGGAGACTTTTTGTCTTGTACAATTCTACTAGTGTCTTGTATATCCTGGATATTAACCCCTTATCAGATGGGTATTGGGTAAATAATTTTTCCCTTTCCGTGGGCTCTCTCTGTATTTTGGTCACTGTTTCTTTTGAGGTGCAGAAGCGTCTTAGTTTAATGCAGTCACATTTGTTTATGTTTGTTTCCACTTGCTTGGTCAGTGGTGTTTCATCCTTAAAGATGCCTTTAGCTGTAATGTCATGGAGAGTTCTGCCGACATTTCCTCCATGTACCTTATGGATTTAGTTCTGATATTGAGGTCTTTAATCCACTTTGATCTGACTTTTGGAGCAGCACAACTTATATTTGCTTCTTGGTATGTTTTTTGGGTGACACCGAGTGTTGCTCAGGCCTTACTCCTGAATCTATGCTCAGTGCTCCCTCCTGATGGTACCCATTAAACTAAATGTAGTGCCAGGGATTGAACCTGCATCAGCTGCATTCAAGGCAGGAGCCCTACCCACTGTATTGTCTCTCTGTTCCTACTAGTACTTCAATTTTAATACTGGGTGATTCCAGAAAAAGGCATTCCACCCCCTATAAGTCAGTTGCCAAATGAAAATGGTGTAAGGGAAATAAAAAGATGCACCCAAAGATGTTTAAACGGCCAGTTCTCCCAGGTTGAGTTGGAAAACAGGGAGATCCAGGTGTTTATCTAATGGTGCTACTGTTGATAAATTGTTAGCCCTCACCAGTGAAGTAGCATCCTGATGTCTGCAGGATTAAATTGCAGTGGTGAAAGACAGAATTTCTGTTTCAAGAGGCAAACATTCCCCAATTATTTTTTAACTATTGTACATAGTTATAGTGATTGTGGGAGATGTAGGTTTGAATCCCATCTTTGGAACTCCATAATTTGGGGGACAAATGATTTAGGTCCTCTAGATCTATTTATTCATCCATTAAAAGAGATCATGTTTGGGGCCAGAGAATTAGTATAGGGGTATGGCTCTTGCCTCGAATGAAAGTGACCCAGTTTCAGTTCCCAGCCCCAAATACTGTCACCTGAGAGCCACCATGAATCATCCCTGAGCACAGCCCAGTGTGGCCCAATTACACCCTCCCCAAAGAGACAAGGTTTTATCTTATTTATTTGTTTAAAAAAATTATTAGAGGGGCCGGAGCGATAGCACAGCGGGTAGGGCGTTTGCCTTGCACGCGGCCGACCCGGGTTCGATCCCCGGCATCCCATATGGTCCCCCAAGCACCGCCAGGAATAATTCCTGAGTGCAAAGCCAGGAGTAACCCCTGAGCATCGCTGGGTGTGACCCAAAAAGCAAAAAAAAAAAAAAAATTATTAGAGAATCACTGTGATGTACAGTTACAAACTTATGAGCTTTTGTGTTTGCATATTACTCATACAGTGATCATTTACCCATCCCTCCACCAGTGCCCATTCTCTTTCACCAATGATCCCAGTATGCCTCTCACCACCCCTGCCCCATCTAAACCACCCACCCTGCCTCTGTGGCAGGGCATTCCCCTTTGTTCTCTCTCCTTTTGGGTGTTGTAGTTTGCAATAGAACTATTGAGTGGCCATCATGTTCGGTCTATAGGAGATAAGGTTTTAACCTCGCACAGTTGGTTTACTTGGACCTATGCTGTCCACCATGATAATAAACATATCAGTATTCACAGTTCTTGTTCCTACAAAAGTATAGGCTATACTTTCCCATCATTGTATTTTTGAAAAGGCTGCTATTTTTATTCTTAGTCATGTGATGAAGCTCAGTTATGTAGCTTCCCTAGATTACCTCCATAGTCGCATTTTACAGAACCTTTATGTGGCAGTCTCTGCTGGAATGCTATTTGTCCATATGTTCTGTCGTTTGGAAGAATATTCCTTGTAGATAGTATATATAATAACAAGATCTAATGGCAAAACTCCACTGAAAATTTGCTGTCATGCTCAGAATCTGCCTCCTTCTGCAATGAGGAAATATCTTATAGTCTCTATTGGCAAAGTATAAAAAGTGGTTCCTTGCCTCATCATAATAAATCCTAGCTGACTTTCGTAAAGGAGAGTCTTCTAAAAAGACCTTCACTAATCAAATTCTTACATTCAAATGTAAAATTAATGGTATTATCAATTTTTAATTTCTCATCTTTATTAATGATTTCTGACTAGACATGTCAATGAATTTCTCATTAATATAAAGACACGTATTTAATTTTATAATGCATTCCATGTTTTTTCAAGTCTGGTGCCTGACTTAAAATTTTAAATTGGGTGATCGTCCCATAAACCATTTTTTATTACTAGTGCAAGCCAAAAAGATGCCCTTCTCCAAGGTTTTGTAGCAAAGTAGTTATATGTACTGAATTTACCACAGTTACTTTGGAAACGTGTCAGTGAGTAAGCATAGACTACTTTTATCGAGAATTAGAAGAATGTTCATGTCTGTCCAATCTGTTAGAAGAAACTGACAGGCAGCCTCTCCAAACGCTGCTTGTTACATCCCAGATGGAATGAGGATCTGGTGGCAGGCAACATTCTGCAAAGAAATGCGTCTGACCCACTGTGAATGTGACAGAAATGTACAAAGTTGCAGAACCCAATTTCATCTCAGTATGAATCAGTTATTTGCCACGTTCCATTGTTGTGGTCATACTTATAGTTGAATTGGAGAAGGTGAATATTAGAACACCCTGAAAGATGATTGAAAACAAATTTGGAGAAAAGTAACGTTTCAGGCATGATGGTTGTGCGGGTGTTTCATAAAGAGATGAATAAAACCTGGTCAACAGTCCCAACGCAGTGGGATAGCAACACAGTGGGGTATCAAGGCAGAGAAGTCTGGGGCTTGGCGCCATATGCCAGAAGTTAAATGATGTTGGCGGGAGACCAATACTAGCAACCCAATAATGTTGTTCTCCGGGGCACCCCACTTACTCTAGCCTCCCTCCCCCAAAGAAAATGGTCCATGTTGCTTTCTAGACATTTTTAATCAACTTTTCAATTATTATTTTGGCAATAAGAATAATATGAAGGTAAGCCTAAACGGTAATAGTTGTTTGGATTCATGAAAATAGGTTGCCCCGATGTAAAGGTCTTCAATCAAATTTTACTGCTCCATAAGCTATTTGTTCTTTTAATATTCCAGGGGAACAATTAGTGACCTTTTCTGAATTAATCAGGATAGTCAAGAGTTCCTTTTTTGTTTGGAAAGGGTTTCTGAAGCATTAAATCTTTATATTTTTTTAGTTGGGTTAAGACTTCGGATTGTAGGCCAAGTGGCAGTTTGGAGCAATCTCAGACATCTGCTTTATGATGTTCCTGAAAGCATTCCCCGGCCACATTAAACCTGGCTTTGGGCTTATACAGTGATGTAAAATTTATTGGAACATTTTTACATTTGCTTTTTTAAAACCACAATAGTCATTTTATTGTAACACTTGCAATTAAGCAGGAACAGTGGAAGGCAGTGACACTGAGAGGCTTCTCTTTGGAGTCCACTGAATGCCTGTATTGTTTGCACGTTGGCCTGATGGCTGTTGACAAGAGTCTAGAAATACGAGTGGATTTTCCAAGGCAATAGAAAAGCTCATTGTTTTTGTTTAATTGCTATGATAATGTTATTATTAAATATCTAAAGTGGGTTATGGGCTTTATGGGGCCCAGAGATCAAAATGACCTGTCTTTGGCCGTGGCCCTCTAGAAATACTGAGTTTCTTTTGCATTGCTGTGTTAAAGTGCATGTTAAGTGGAGAGTGAATCCCGAGTATCCAAAGAGGCCATGGCATGAGGATAAGCCCGTGTTACTCCACTCTCTGTGGAAGTTGTCCTGGGGTCTTATGCAAATGAGACTTGGCAAAAGAGAAGACAGGGGGTTCTTACCTGCTACATCTCCAGCTAGCGCACAACCCAGGGCAAATAAGAAAGACACATCCTTTTGTTACTTGATGCTACTTTTGTCAAGTCCCAGTGCTGCTGATGACAGTGGCTACAGGTGAGAAAGAGTAAGCCAGAAAATAGTAGATAATGAACACTACATACAAATGTTTACTTACATACATACAAAAATACTACATACAAATGATATGATTTTTTTACCCTTGACAGAGTACCTTTAAATTTTCTGAATTTGTGAATTTCTGTATACAGAAAGGTTACTTCTTTCTTTCCTTCTTTCTTTCCATCTTTCTTTCTTTCTTTCTTTCTTTCTTTCTTTCTTTCTTTCTTTCTTTCTTTCTTTTTCTTTCTTTCTTTCTTTCCTTTCTCTTCCTCCCTTTCTTTTTCTTTCCCTTCCTTCCTTCCTTCCTTCCTTCCTTCCTTCTTTCCTTCCTTCCATTCTTCTTTCTTTTCTTTCTTCCTTCCCTTTCTTTTTTCTTTCTTTCTTTTTCTCCCTTCCTCCCTCCCTACCCCTTCTCTCCCTCCCTCCCCCTCTTCCTTCCTCTCTTTCTTTCTTTCTTTCTTTCTTTCTTTCTTTCTTTCTTTCTTTCTTTCTTTCTTTCTTTCTTTCTTCCTTCCTTCCTTCCTTCCTTCCTTCCTTCCTTCCTTCCTTCCTTCCTTCCTTCCTTCCTTCCTTCCTTCCTTTCTTTCTTTCTTTCTTTCTTTCTTTCTTTCTTTCTTTCTTTCTTTCTCTCCCAGAAAGGTGAAAATGAAGGATTAAGAGACTGTTTCTTGCCCATAGGTCCAAGTTCCTCAAGATCAAAAGCACTAACTCTTTGACTTGCAAATACAGTGAAAGGGAAGGAGGGAAGGGAGTTGAGTGTGGAGTCCCTCAGGAAGCAGCCCTCTACCCAGAACCTGGAAGGAAACTCTCTAGAGGCCGGAAATTCCTTGACAGCCCTCACTAGAGGCTGGGAAAACGTTCTATTAGAGCAGAGATTGATGGCTGTAGAGTGCGGAGAGGAGAGCTGGGCCCACTACCAAAGAGATGTTTTCAACATCAGCCAGATGCCGAGCAAACAGGCTGCCTTTGGACTGCATGTTCTTCCAAGCATCATAAATCCACAGGCTGCTCCCTAACCCACATCCTGCAGAATACAGCTGGAGTAGCAGCCCCCACTCTGCTGTGAACTCAGCCATGTTGGGGGGAGGGGGAGCTGGTTCAAATCCCTGCTGCTCCCACTGTTCTAATATCCATGCTGGGCGCCGAAGCCCCAGGGTTCTCTCAGGAGCTGGTCCCCTCAACCTGTCTGAGATGTCCACATGTATGCTGGATCACTGACAGCCTGTGGGCTTGGCTTTAGCTCTACTCTCAGAAGCTGGGTTGCACTTGGCTGGTCTCTGCTGGCCTCCTCACTCCAGTAACCAATGGCTGGGCAGTGCCAGCAGAACTGTGCCCTGTGTCTTCTCTTGTTTGGTGTCTCCGCGGCACATTCCAGGCCACAAACACATACTCCGCCATCACCTGGTTATTCCCTCTTCTCCTTGGCCAAATGCTTCCTTGTGCAAAGACCAGTATTTCCCTATGTGGGCGATTCCAGCCCTCTCAGGGCACGCTGGAACAGTGGGGAGCGGTAGTAGGCTCAGGTGCAATTAGGTTTTCTGAAAGATGAAGAACAAGGGCCCTAACTGTAGTGACACCTGCATTGGAGAGGTCTTTTGCCCTACCTGGCTCAGTTCTCTCCTCACCTTTGCATCTTTGATCTCATCAAAGGATCCAAAATGTAATGTTTGGACACATTGCGGTGAGAATGGGGGGAAGTCAGTTACTGGCTCTTCCCTTAGCACCTTATACTGTGATGGCACATATTCATTTTAAGATTCTGGATTGAGCCACCCTGGCCACTCCTGTTCATGAGCAGTTTATAGTATAATCATCGGAAAAGGCGTTTCTATTCAGAGCATGCGCTAGGCATACATAATAATACATATTGTCAAGGACTCAGGTTTCTGTTCAGCCCCCTAAGAAGTGACAAAGCACCCTACTCCTGCCTCCAGTTCTCTAAACTTATGCAAATATTGTCTTATGTCCATGCCGAAGACCCAAGCCATGTTCGGTTTGCTTTTGCAGGTCTGTGTAACTCCGCCGATAGCTGGATGATTGTGCCCAACATCAAGCAGAACCACTACACGGTGCATGGGATGCAGAGCGGCACCAAGTACATCTTCATGGTCAAGGCCATCAACCAGGCAGGCAGCCGCAGTAGCGAACCTGGGAAGCTGAAGACAAACAGTAAGTCCGGGAGCCTCATGTCTCCCTGCAGCTGCTCTTCCCTCCTTATAATTCCCTTCCTTTGTCCAAGGCATCTGTGACCAACAGAAGGTAGACTGGAGCTAGTGTGCACGGGTGCAGTTTCCGTCAGACACCTCTGGGTTCCCATATTGGCTTGTTTGGAACGTGAGGACATCATTAGCTATTAACCTCTCAGCCCTTCAGACTTCATTGTTAAATTTAATAACTCAACATGAATTCTTGTGAGTAGGAGAATATGTACATGTATGTTACGAAGTGAAATAAAAGGGTGAGAGTCAGCCTGTCTGCTGTGTGCCAAGTAGTGGCTTATGCAAGTCACATGGTCCCGGTCACAGTCACTCACTTCTGCCATTTTAGTGCAGAATCGCCTGGAGAGCACTGGGGCAAGAATTCCAAGGACTAATGTGAGTCTTTACATCTAGGAGACCTGGGTTCATTCCCTGGCACCACATGGTCCCTTAGTACAGAGCCAAGTAGTTCCCAACCAACTCAAACTGTAACCCAAAATCAAACAAAAAATGGCCATATATAACACAGATCTGTTAGGAATGACCAAGTATAAATAAAACTTTATTGACACATGGTCATTAAACTAGACTAGACATATAGACTGCAGTTTGCCAAACTCCTGTGTCTGCCAATACTATGATCTATTCAGTTCTTTAGTATCACTGTATCACTGTCATCCTGTTGCTCATGGATTTGTTCAAGTGGGTGCCAGTAACGTCTCCACTCATCCCTGTCTCATGCTAGTGTAGTCCAACGGTGTCTGCTCACTCCAGGAACACGAAGAGCATCAAACCGTTAGTTCAGGGTCTTGACAAAGTAAGTAGTTCGGCCCTGAGATTTTAGCAGCCTCTCCTTACTCATCCTTCCCAATGCTGCCATATTGGGGGCTCTTTCAAGGTCAGGGGAATGAGACTTGTTATTGTTACCATTTTTGTCATATCAAATATGCCATGGGTAGCTTGCCAGGCTCTGTCGTGTGGACGGGATACCCGGGATACCCTTGGTAACTTGTCGGGCTCTCCAAGTGGGATGGAGGCTTTTGGGGCGGCCTCCAATCGCCCTTACAGGTGCTCCCAATCTACCGAATGCAAGCTTTTGGTCGACTGGCATGTTTTAACGATGCACCTGTTGGTTCACCCTTCGAAGGTTGGCACCGTTACCCCCACCACCACCACCACAATGAGGTGGTGAACTATCGAGGGAGGGGGCAGTTCTTTAGTAAAATCAACAATTACGTTGGTACTTGAATTAATTCATCTTCTCAAAAGGAAAAATCTTAAACTGGTGCCAGGGGCGGTGGTTTATTTGAGAACCACATCTGTGACTCAGGTAGATTTGCCCCCTGAGGATGTGGGGTCTTGGGTCTGATCTAAAGCAGCAGGTTCCTGCTTCCAGTGTGGACATGTGAGGTGGTTCCTCACTGGCAGGAGGTCACATGGAACTTAGCCTTCCTTTTCTTTATTTCCCCCTTTTCTTTTGTTGCTACAATGACCAGGGTACACACACATTTAGCCATGGTGCTTGCTGGGGGCCATACTCCAGGCTATGGTGCTCTCATATTTTTTCTTTAGTTGCAGTGCTCTCTGGGGGTCTACCCCAGAGTTTCAGTTTTTTTACACACGGGGCTGTGACGTGGCCAGAAATCCATTGTGATGCAAAACTGCCAGCCTCACACTTGCCTAAAAGTGTTGAGGCCTCTGAACCATCTCCTGACCCATCCCTCAGGCTTCTTGTCAATGATGGGGGGTCTTTTTAAAAAAATTTTATTAGCAAATCACCTTGAGGTACAGTTACAAACTTATGAAATTTTGTGTTTGCATTTCAGTCATACAACAATCGTTTATCCATCCCTCCACCAGTGTCCATTCTCCTCCACCAATGATCCCAGTATCCTGCCCACCACTCCCACCCCATCCCCCAGCACCCCACCCTGCCTCTTCAATAGGGCATTCCCTTTTGTTCTCTCTCCTTTGGGGTGTTGTAGTTTGCAATAGAGGTATTGAGTGGCCTTCATGTTCGGTCTATGGTCTACTTTCGGCATGCATCTTCCAACCTGAATGGGTCCTCCCGACATCCTCTACTTGGTGTACGCTTCTCTGTCTCAGCTGCCCTTTCCAATGTTGGAGGTCTTTATGGAGTTCTTCCAAAACAAGGTATCTATGCTCACCACTCTACCATCAGTGCCTCATAGTTTATTCCTGTCCAGGGTCCAGTTTACTCCTACATACCACTTAACTTCCATCTTTAAAAATGGAAGTATTCTAGGGAACGGAGGGACCAGTACAGTGGACAGGGCACTTGCCTTGAATGTGATTCACCTGGGCTCAATCCCCATATGGTTCCTTGGCCTGCCAGGAGTGATCCCTGAGCACAGCCAGAAGTCAGCCCTGAGCACCTCTGTGTGTGGCCCCAAACCAACCCAGCCCCAGTCCCCACCAACAAATGGAAACATTTTAATCAAAACTAGCTTCAGGGGCTAGAGCAATAGCACAGCGGGTAGGATGTTTGCCTTGCACGCGGCCGACCCAGGTTCGATTCCCAGCATCCCATATGGTCCCCTGAGCACCGCCAGGAGTAATTCCTGAGTGCAGAGCCAGGAGTAACCCCTGTGCATCGCTGGGTGTGACCCAAAAACCAAAAAAAATCTAGCTTCATACTCTTCTTGTCTTGATGACACCTTATCCCTAACAGTTGTTGATCATCATTCCTGAGGAGTTTTTTTAAATAAGCTAAAATTAAAACTTCAGCTGTAACTCTGTTGGTCTCACAGCCTCTGAGAGAATCACTTCTGTCTAGCACTGGAGGACTTTCTCTCTTCCCTGCTTTAGTCTTTTCTTTGCTGTAGTTAGAACTCTAAAATCAGGGCCAGCAAACCACAGCACATGGGCCACATTTAGCTGCCTGGTTTTGAGAAAGCAGTTTTATTGGTGCACGGCAAATCTATTCTTTTCCCTAATGTTTTATGCCTGTTGCTTCCGTGCCACTCTGTTGGAAATATTCCCACCCAGTCCTATGCAGAAAAGGCACATTGGTCCCTAATCACAAAGAAAGGGATATGCTGGCATGAAGTTTGTATTCAGGTACCAACTGAATATCTTTGGGAGAGCTTGGATGTGACATAAGAGTGACTGCCCATTGTGATCACATCCATTTCTCAGTCAACATCTAGTATTGCCATGACCAGTTGGCCATTTTTCCCCCTGCAGTTGTCTGAGAGCTGTACACTAGGCAGGTGGAACACCATTGGCTATGAACACCAGGTATTGCATCAGGTTGTAACTCACTTCCTGTGTTTCAATGTAGCTGACATGGTGTTAAGTGACAGGCAGGAAGCAATGTTGAGTTGTCAAATAAATCACAGCTACAGGATGTCAGGTGTGACTTTGTCAAGATTTCATAATGGGTTAAATATTCGAAATCCTGGGGCTGGAGCGATAGCACAGCGGGTAGGGCATTTGTCTTGCACCCGGCCGACCCAGATTTGATTCCCCGAATCCTATATGGTCCCCCGAGCACCGCCAGGAGTAATTCCCTGAGCACCGCCAGGAGTAACCCCTGTGTATTGCCGGGTGTGACCCAAAAAGATTTTAAAAAGATATTCAAAACCCAATGTGAAAACTGAAATAGAGATGACCTTGCTTAGTGTGTGCATAGAAAAACTCAGGAATTAGAAAAACCAGTGGTTACTATCCCATATTTTCTCTTGATCTTGTATGCTAAGCATACACACATGTGTAGTCATTCTAAAGTCATAAGAGGAATGCTCTGATTTTGAACAACCTCAGAAGCAGGTAAGCCTTTTGAATAGTGTCTGTCTTAACATCAACATCCTTGTTTTGGTTTGTTTCTGATGTGAAGTCTCTTTAAAGGAATAAGTTTAAGCTAGACTGAATATGAGAATCTATTTGGGGATGTTTTTCAGCCAGTGTGTATCTGAGATGCTGATGCACATGTTCTGCTGCCCCTTGCCCAGCACCTCTGGGCTCCTGCCTTGGAACCAGCAGACAGTGAGCTCGTGGTCACAGGAACATGTTCATAGTCACTATTTTACTGCACCTTTAAAAATGGGATTCAGGGGCTGGAGCAATAGCACAGGGGTAGGGTGTTTGCCTTGCACGCAGTCGACCCAGGTTCGATTCCCAGCATCCCATCTGGTCCCCCGAGCACCGCCAGGAGTAATACCTGAGTGCATGAGCCAGGAGTAACCCCTGAGTGTCACTGGGTGTGACCCAAAAAGCAAAACAAAAAACAAAACAAAAATGGGATTCAGAAAATCTGATAGTCACATTAAATTTTATCTTACTCTTCCTCTTTTTTCAACTTATCCAGGCCAGCCATTTAAACTGGACCCCAAATCTGCACATCGAAAGCTGAAGGTGTCCCATGATAACTTGACAGTAGAGCGTGAAGAGTCATCATCCAAAAAGAGTCACACACCTGAACGCTTCACCAGCCAAGGGAACTATGGCATAGCTGGCAATGTGTTCATCGACAGTGGCCGTCATTACTGGGAAGTGGTCATAAGTGGAAGCACCTGGTAGGCATTTGTATCTTTCATCATTCGGTTGCAAAAGGCAGCTCTCATACTTTCTGAGAGCCTCAAGCTTCAGCCGTGTCCATCTTAAAGAAGAATATGCAGAAGCGCTTTATCAGTTAGCTGTTGCCATAGTATTGCTGCATAGCAACCACCCCCAAACTCAGTGGATTCACATAGCATTTACTGTGGCTCAGTAACACCCACCACATCTATGGGTTTGCTGATCAAGGTGAATTTCAATTGAGCTTTGCTTTATTCTGTAGATTAGACCCAGCTTTGCTTTGTGGGTCTCTTTGGGCATATGGACTCTCCAGATGGGTCCCTCTCAACGAGCCCAAGAGTGTAAGCCCTCTATGCAAGCACAGAGTCAGAAGTAATCTTTCTCTGGCCCTTTCTAAATAAAATGTGCCAATTCCCTAAAACAGCAGTTTTCTTCCTAAAATAGCAATCTTCATCATTTGAAAAATTATCAGTTGCCTTGCCCATTTTATTCTAGATGGGATCAAACATTGATCGCAGACTGGGAATAACTTTTACTGAATCATAACCCACTGAATAGTCTCAGCTTAAGGGCAAAAGTCAGGGTATAGTCTACATTGGGATTGGTTAACCTCACTCAAAATTACCTTTCCACAATTTATACCCCTTATTCTGGCTGACTTTCTCATAAATGCCTACTTGTTATTGCTCAGAAGCCTTCATCTAATACAACTAGTTGCCAGGCTCTGATTCAAGCATTTTACAGATGTCATCTTATTCATTCATAATCCACCACAAGTGGAAGTGCCAGTATACCATATGGTTGACAAGATCACTGAGGCACTTACCCAGGGTCAGAAAGCTCATACAGAGGTGACTGATGGCGAAATTCAGAAGTCAGCAGCCAGGGTGCACCATCTTATCGAAGAGCCTGTAATGTTTCTGGTGTTGCAGGCCAGATGATCTTTGTTGAAACTCCTCAACTCTACTGTTGTGGGCAAGCAACCACAAACCACAAGTCTACGGGTGTGGCGGTGGACCAAGAAAAGCTCACTTATAAAAAGAAACAGACGGCCATATTTGGCCCATGGGCTATAGTTTGCTGATCCCTGCTCTTAGCCACCACAGTATATTTTATAATATGCCTAAGATCATAATTAATCTTTAGGGCTTGCAGTGGTATCTTCAGTGAGCAATAGTGTAATCCTAGCCTTAAAAAGAAAACCAAAACTCCTGAGACTACATAACTTGACAGTGATGAGTATTATCATAGTGCTGTTTTTATATAGGGAGGCCAAAATTCTTGTTATTTATATATTTAAAATTCTTTACCTCAAATTTATGAAAATAGTACTTTTGCATCTTACAATGTCTCTTTAAAAAAGTTTTAATCGAGATACAGTACTACTGTGGTTTACAATTCTATTAATGATGGTTTCTCATGCACATAATTCCAACAGCACACCCATCTTACAGTGTCTCTTAGAGTGTTGGCACAAACTGAGTGAAATCCTAAGGAGGCAGAGAGATAATATGGTGGGTAAAGCACTTGCCTTGCATGCATGCAGCTGGCCCAGATTTGATTCCCAACACCACATATGATCCCCTGAGTTCTCCCAGGAGTGATCCTCTAGGTATTGGTAATTTGGTATAGAGCCAAGAGGAAGCCCTGAGCACCACCAGGTGTGGCCCAAAAACAGCAAAAAAAAATTGAAGTCCTAATTTGAGGAACTTCATTTCTCCCTGCCATGGTACTGATAGAAACCAAGCAAGTTAATTTTCTTTGTCATCATCATTATGATTCTCTTTGCATCCAAACATCGTGTTCCAACATCCTAAGGAAGGATGGAGGGCACATCCTTGTACCCTACATGGCCATGGACATTTCCAGTTTTTTAATGACTTGAGGGCAATAGAAATGCCCCAAGGTAAATGCAATGAATTTTTACAGGTGCAAAAGAGCAAACATTTCTAGTTAATTAACGTGCCATATTAATCTAGGATGGAATCCAGTATCTAAAGAATGGTAACCCATTGATAATTATTTATAATGAATGATACCTGATCGTTATGAGCTCATTCCCATTGATGAATGGTGCGGGGAATTTCATCAGACCACTTCAGTTATATAAACACGGATCAGGATTACCTTGAAAACACCCGCCAGATGTCAAAAGGAACTCATAAGTGGGGGGGGAGAAATTCTAAAATTAATTGCCACACTTTGGATCTTTGCAAACCTGTTTGTGTCGATTTCAGGAAATTCGCATGCAGAAAGTAGTTTAACATTTCTGGGAGGTGACCCCGATGTGATTAAATTCCAGTGCCACCTTGATTTGCTGCAGCTAATGACACATATTTTCTCATGAAACACGCTCCTGACTTGGAATTAATGTGGATGTCATGATCCATACAATGGAGCATTTCACATTGCTCTGAGAAGCCTAAGTTTTTGACTTCGGGATTCTCGGCATCTCACTGTGTAACTTAATGGAACATTACTTTCTGCCTGCACCTTTCAAGTTCAATGGAAATATGTATATAATTTTACAGATTAATGATAATATAATGGTATTTTCCTTTGCTTAATGGACTATATACATAGTTATTTTCTTACTCTCTAATGCCGTTCATGTGCACTTGGTGTTTTATGAAATGGTGTTAACTAAGTGCAGGTTCGTGAAAAGATTACTGGGCCAGAAGTCTAGGAGGAAGGAATGAGACTCTGGATTTTGCTCCTGATTTTTAACCTCCTCTGTGTTTTCCCATTTGCTAAATGAAGTCGGTCATAGCTGCTGCAGCTACTTCCGAGGGAGTTCAGTTAAGGTTCAAATGGTAAATGAATGTCAAGGTTCTTTAATAAAAAAGAAAAATGGCGTGCAGCAACGAGAAGGAAACGGTAGAAGCATATGGTTATTTGATGGTGCAAAGGCAGGTTCCAAATTACCTGAAAAAATGGCTGTGCTGTCTGCTGGGGCATAGAGCCTGTCTTTGCCGAATGAAGCCTTTCCAGAGTGCCTGGGCTAGGGTTCAGTAGGAAAACAGAAGTCCCACTAGGCGCTGTGAGGACAGAGGAAGCAAGGCGCACAGAGCCCCAGAAGAAAGCCTGGGGCCAGGCAAGTGCACCCGGAGCTCATCTGTCCTTTCTCCTGTCTAAACTAGGCTGTTCCTCCCTCTTGTACCATTTCTGGACTTTGTGCCAGGGTGTCACAAAGGCAGACCCTGACCCAGACTCCTCCAGGAAAGGGAATCTGGGAAATGCAGCAAGCAGGATTTCCGAGAGCGGGGCAGAGGAGGCTGAGTTTTGAGTAGGCAGGCTGGCACCCTGGGCTTATCAGATGATCCGCTCCATGCTCCTTTTGAATTCAGTGGCAGGAGGTTGTATTCAGTTTCTTTTTAAACACATCGCTCTTAAAACAATAACATTTTAAATCCAACATATGACTGTTGTCAAATAAAATAATGACATTTTACCAAAACCCAATCAGGTTCTCTCTCTGCATTGGGTAAAACCTTTGTCAACAGCTAGCGACACTGGTTTCTGCTGTCATATGTTGAAAGTTGAACTCTGAGTCACCCAGTCTTTGTTAAGAGTGATGGGTTTTGCTTATCTTAGTAATTGTGAAATACTACAAATATTACAGAGCATACTTCAGTATGGGCAAAAAGAGAGTAAGAAGCTTGGGACATTGTAGAAAGAATTTTTCATTTAGTTTGAGCAGTGAGAGAACATTCAGAATAACCAGGATATCTGTCTGCTCAAATAGATTCAGAAAATTTTTAAAAATTACATTAAGGGAATATAATCAAAAGGACCCTTGGCAGTAAGAAATTAGACAATTTTTAGGGCAAGAACTCATTCAAGTCTTGTTTAAGTTTGTGCTATTTTAAGTCATCCGGGTTCAAATTCTGACCCTGGCACTTAATAGTACTGTTTCAGTGGGCAAAAATACTACAATAACAGTGACTGAATATCACATCCAATGCCTCTTTCCCAGGACTGAACATGTATTCTTTCCTCTGCTGCTCAAAATAAGCCTCAAAAATGGACACTGGCATTGTTCCTGGAGTAATTAAAACTGGGAGCTGACAGGGAATTTCCCCCCACACATGCAAATCATTCCCCATGCTTTCTTTCTATGGACTATGCTCAAGGTCATGAAATTGACATGCTGTCCACTGGAAAATGCATACAAGGGCAAAAAGAAAATCTAGGGCTATGCTGCCCAATATGGGAGCCGGGAGCCACATGAGCCTTATTTAAATCATCTAATTAAAGTCAACATACATTCACTTAAAGTTCAGTTCCTCAGCCTCAACAGTTGAGACCCAGTAGCCACACGTGACTTGTGGCTACCATAGCAAACAGAACAGAATGTTTGTTTACCCAATTGCTACATAAAGTTCCCTTGGATGTGCCCTCTTAACGACTTGTGTAAGGTCTTCACAAGCATTGAGGGGAGGTGGGGGGAAGGCAGCCAAACACCAACTGCAAATTCTCCTGTAGTGTCTGAACTGAAAACAGGAGTGGGGCCAATCCAACGGTCTCTTTCCTCCCACTCTGTGCGTAGGATGGAGGAGGATGAGGAACACATGTGTTGGGGCTCATGCCAAGTTTTCACTTAAGGACAATGAACAGGGACTGCAGAAGGTCACGTTTTTATAGCCCTGAGGACCAGAGAAAGGGTTTAACATCCACGCGCAATACCGCTCTCAGTTTGTGCTGCTGTTCTTGGTTCCCACAGGTATGCTATTGGCCTGGCCTACAAATCAGCACCGAAGCATGAGTGGATCGGGAAGAACTCAGCTTCCTGGGCACTGTGTCGCTGTCACAATAACTGGGTGGTGAGACACAACAGCAAAGAGATCCCCATCGACCCCGCCCCTCACCTCCGGCGTGTGGGTATCCTGCTGGACTATGATAACGGCTCCATCGCCTTCTACGATGCTTTGAACTCCATGCACCTCTACACCTTCGACATCACCTTCTCGCAGCCCGTGTGCCCCACCTTTACCCTGTGGAACAAATGTTTGACCATTATCACTGGCCTCCCCATCCCAGATCATCTGGACTGTGCTGAGCAGCTCTCCTGAGCACTTGGCTGGAGGAACCCCTCACTGGGCAATGGATGGGGTGGGGGGCACCATTTGAGGGACAGAGAAAGCACAGGCTGCCAGAGTGTGATAAAATTTCACCGAAAGGTGTCCAGAAATGGTCTAAGATGGGATTCATAGTGGGCAGTTCCTCCCCATCTTTACTGTGTTTGGTATTAAGTGCAGGCTTTAATAATTTTTTCAAATTTTTGTATTTACAGGAAGAATAGATTATTTATAAAAGAAACAAAACCGGAATTCCAGCTCTTAGGAATTGTTTGGTTTTGTACATCGAGAGGCCCATAACTTCAGCAGCTCTTTATAATTGTCATTTCATCACAGTCTATGGGCCGTGTTACACAGTTTTGTGTAATATCCTAAGATTGTTAACCTCCTCACACCATCGTTCTGACTGAGTCTGACAGGTGCTGGGCCTGGCACCTTGATGATGCCTAACAGAATCTGCACCTGTTTGAAAAAAATTTAAATAGCTTTGTACAGGGCCAGGGAAATAGTACAGCAGGTAAGGCACTTGCCTTGCATGCAGCTGACCCAGGTTCAAGCCCCAGTACCCCAATTGGTCTCCCGAGCCCCATCAGGTGTGACCTCTGAGCACAAAGCCAGGACTATGCCCTGAGCACTGCAAGGTGTGGCCCCCAAACAAAATTAGTTTTGAACCTAATAGGGAAGTAAGCAGAATTTCTTACTGTTTCCTTTTGATATATTTTAAAACTGCAATATCAAAAACTTTGATTAGGTCAAGTAGAAACAGAAGCAAAAGAAAAAAACTGCAAAAACCTGGCTTAAAGCCATGAAAATTCCATCTTTAACTACCCTCTGGTGGCTGATGGACTAAATTGGAAAAAATAGAAGCTGGAGCAGTAGTACAGCTGGTAGCGCACTTGCCTTGCATGTGGCCAACCCAGGTTCTATCCCTAGCATCCCACATGGTCCCCTGAGTACTGCCAGGTGTAATTCCTGAGTTTAGATGCAGGAGTAACCCCTGAGCATCGACAGGCGTGACCCCAAACCAACCAAAAAAATTGTTGGCTTTCAAAAATTGGAAAGAAAAGTTTAGACATGCTTGGCCATTTCACCCTACTTGTCGTAGGAGTAAGGATTCAGGGAGAACATTAAGAATGAGATGGCAATTAAAATCACTCACTTGGAATCCTCCTGGTTTTCCAAAATTCAAGATTGTTGGAAGTTGGATTATTTCATGATGTCAAATCTATTTCATTTTTTTCTTTTAATCATCTCTTTAGGTCTGTGAAATTTCTTCACTATGTTTATTAGTTATCCTGTTTCCCATCACCCCCCCCAATTATTTTTCCTGTGTCACTAGCGCTGAAGAAATATAGTCTGTCACAAATGGTAGCACCCCTTTAAGTTGATTCTGTGCTCCCCAGGACATCGACCTGTGGCCCCGCCTACCATCACACCTCCAAATATAAGTCACCTGCAGACATTGAATACTATGAGTTGGTAATAACAAAGTACGATTCATTAGTATACATGTCTCATCCATTATTATAAACTGACCTGTATTAAATGCATCTTGAAAAATGTAGAAGTCCCTCCAATATTCTAGGATACGTTACTGTAGAGTTATAAGACAGAAAAAAGTCAATCTCATTATACCCACACTGGGAGCAGCTAGCGGGACCTGTTAAGAGGATGTTAGGTGGCATCCATGGCATGCTCGCCTGACACATTTGAAGGGCCCATTACCTAAGGCATTCTCAAGTAGTTCTTGGACTAGAATCTGGCATGATTCTACCTTGACCAAGAACATGGCATATATAAATTGTTTTGTTTGATAAAATACTTCTCTGGCCTATTGGCTTGGCCATCTTGATGTAGCAGTCTGGTAGATTTAGGCATTGTTTTAGTGATTTCATTTTCAACCAAATCAATCAATCATTTCCCTGAAATCCATCCGTAAGACCCATTTCAGCCTGACATCATGGGCAGCTTCCTGTGGGCCTCTGTCCTCTCCACAGAAAGACACTTTCCTTCTTACTACATAGATTCTATATATTTACTATATTATTTATACCCAGATGAATATTTTGATAGTGACTTAGGACAATTTCACATCTGAAAAGCAGACACCTCAGTGGGGAGAAAACTGATCATTCTCTGGAAAGTTAATGGGATTTTGTTTTGTTTTGTTTTGTTTTTATACTATAAAAGCAACATGTATTTGCCTTTATCCCAAAACCTGCAAGGGTTTCCTCTGTATTTTTATGTACTGATTTTGGTAGCCGGATAACAGATATTTTAATGTACTTTGTACAATAACAGGTTTTGAATGAAAGGGTCTAAAACTCAGCTTCTGAGTTTTAAAAATCATGGTCTCCAGGTACCAATGCTGCAGTTTGCCTTATGATGTTAATGTAAATCATTTTTGAGAACAATATTTACATGAATATAATGTTTTCAATATAAAGATGTTGCTACTCAAATTTTCACTGCAAGCCATTTAGGTTGTGTGTTTGCTATTTTTATAAGGACAAGAGGGATTATGTTATAGTTTTGTTGTGGAAGTCTCACTCTTTGCTAACTTAAGAACTTTGTGGATAGTAGCAGTTACTATTTCCATATTGTCATATTTACAGGAAAATGTGTATATGATGAAAGACTACAGTGTTTACTTTCATTACTGTAATGATGTAGTAAAGATTTCCATGTGGATTTTTTTGAAAGTCTGAAAAATATATACTATAAACATTTGCTGCCGTACAATTCTTTAAATGAATTGGGGTCACCATATTTGGCTTTTGAGGACCTTCACAGGAAGCACTGTGATACAGGGGAGAAAGAGATGGCAGTGCCAACTACATCACTCCAAGAAAATTGGTGCGGTGCCAGTGAACCAAAGCTGCTGTGTCTGACATTGCATGTGTGTGATGCCAAGGCCCAGAGCCGAGAGGGCCCAGCTGCTGCCATCTTGAAATTCTTTCTAATTCAAGAAGGGGCCTGAATTCTCATTTTGTGTTGGGCCTCACAAATATAAGCAGTCCTTCTAAGGAAACTGAGAAACATGGTACCTCTATCTGGACAGAAACAAAGAAACCGGATCCAATGTCCAAAGCAGTCATTGAATTCCAGTAGGAATCCCAATGGACTAATAGAAGAGTGTGCCTGGGTGAGGATTTTCCTTCCAGCTTTCAGAGAAAATGACTTCCCAAGCTGCCTATGAATAGTGATGGTGGTTTCTGCAGGAGAAGAAATGGCCTGGTGTCAAGCAGGTGTTTCATTACAATATTTAGATTCACTGTGAACTTCTAGCAAACCAGTATCCTCCAGAAAAAGTGAGACTGTTTCAACCCCAGGCATATACGCACGCTTCATTCACCTGCTTTGGTTGTTGGGAATTTGACATCCGGTTTTCCCTTTATAGGATAAAGAAGAAATAAAGACAAACAGTGAAGGGGTTGGGATGATGGTTTTTAAAGAGTTCTTTTCCGCCGGGGGCAATTTGGCAATGTCTGGGGACACTGTGGATTGTCCCAATTTGCCTGCCGGAGTAGAGACCGAGGGCACTGCTCAGGATCCTGAGGTGCTAGCGCAGCCCCTGCCGCAAAGAATTCTCTGGCCCCAACTATCAAGCGCCACAATTGAGAAACTCTTGTTTGGGTGTTTTGGGTTTTGTTTTAGTGAAAAATAAAGGGAACATCAATTCAGAACCTTTGCTGATCAGTAGTGCGAAGCTCTGGATGTGATTTGTTTTGTTTGGAAATGAAAAGTCTGTTCTCTTTCTCAGTCTCCTGAACAAAAACTCACTGAGTGGTACTTGGGTGGCACTGCCCAGCTCAGCCCTGATTAGTCTCTCAATTGCTGTTGCTTTCTGGTTCTAAATAAAGTTGTGTTTGTGGTTCCAAGATCCGCTGTCTCTGCCTCTCTGTGTTTGCTTTTCATCTTGTTGTATTCTTGCAGCCAGGATTTCCACGACCTGTGTTTTGTATCACTCCATTCAAAATAGTTATTTTAAAGCTGCAGGACATTTCTAAGGGAATGTTTTATTTTAAAAATTTATTATTATTTATTTTTTGCTTTTTGGGTCACACCTGGCTCTGCACTCAGAAATCACTCCTGGCGGTGCTCAGGGGACCATATGGGATGCTGGGAATCGAACCCGGGTCGGCCGCATGCAAGGCAAATGCCCTACCCACTATGCTATTGCTCCAGCCCCAGGGAATGTTTTTTTTTTCAATGAACCGAAAGAAAAGAAAATTGCTTATGGGGAATGGAGATACAGAACAAGAAGGACTGGATTTAGGGTCTTGTCATGGAAGGGAGAATATGGGTGACGGAACTTCATATCTGTAGTTTAGAAGAATCCCACCAATTGGTCTGTAAATCTCTCCCTCGCCCCATTCTGTGGCTCACAGAACTTGACTTTCTCTCATTAGAGATGAATGCTCTGATTCAGGTTGGTGCTGGGCAGAACATGGTGAGATCCCTCAAAAGCCCAAGCCTACCTAGTATCAGATATCCCTGAACTGCTTAGCATTGCCAGCTGCCCAGCCCCACCCAGACCTCCGTGCCCTTCTGAATCCAAGAATGGGAGAGTGGAGGGTCCAGGGAGCTAGCCAGAAGACTGCTGAAAAGGCCACCAGGGTATTTTGTTACTGATGCAAGTGGGTGAGACATCTCTGACTGCCCATTACTTACCTATACTCACTTGTATGTGTGGGATTTACAGTGTTACAATATACAATACTATCAACGTTAGGGTTTCATGCATGACCATTCCAACACCAGACTCCCCAGCCTGGGTTAGTTTCCCTCCACCATTGTCTCAGGGCACTCTTCCCTCCTCCTCACCTCTCCCATGTCCTCTGCCTCTCCCCCACATCTCACCACCACAATAAGTTCCTTTCCCTAGACTAGTTATTAGATTCTAATAGATTTTAGCCATTTCTTGTTCCCTTACTATGCATCTTGATGTTCCACTTCTGGGAGAGATCATTCTGTATCTGTCCCTCCTTCTAGCTGGCTTCACTCAGCATGGTACCCTCCAGTCCCATCCACATAGTGGTAAATTGTACAATTTTGTCTTACAGCCAAGTAGTATTCCATAGTATCCCAAGTAGTAGTCCACTGGCACACATTACAAAGATTGAAAACAACCAGTGTTGTCATGGATATGACCCAAAAAAATCCACTACTTGTGAGAACATTATGGATATTTCACAAAACAATAGGAATTGAACTTCTACCTGACCCAGAAATCCTACTTCTGGACACATAACCCAAGGGCCCAAGACTGCATTCTGAAAAGACATTTGCTCTCCTGTATTCATTGCAGCACTATTCATGACAGTCAAAATCTGGAAACAACCCATGTGTCCAAGAATAGATGAGTGGATGAATAAACTGTAATGTGTACAAAGATCGACTTAGACCCTGAGATGAGTTTTCCAAAGGGCTATGGAAGCAGCAGGAGCTAATGAGCGCAGCTCAGTGAGCATGAATATCACCTTTGCTTTTCAGATGCTGGTGTGGTGCTTGGATCTCATCCTGAAACATGGTGAGCCAGTCCAGTCCTGTCCTTTTGGAGGAGGTGATTCTCAAGTCAATGGGCTTGATGGCTACAGTCACCAGGCCTAGAAGCATTCTGCTTAGATCACTGTGACCCAAAGTGGGCGAAACTGCCCCACCCCTGTGCAGCACTTGCATAGTTTTGGGGGTACTTTATGTTTTCTGGGTTAGATAGTGAATATTTTAAGGGGGTTAGGTTATGGATCTCTGTGGTCACTATTAGGTCAGTGGCCACACAGCGGAACGGTTAGAGAATGGGCGAGACTGTCTCAGTCAAACTACAAAGCCAAAGGGGCTGCACTGGGCTGATGCTGTAGATAAACATCTCCTGTGGTGGATGGGGGCTGGACTGGAGGACTTGGCCAGTCCCCGTGAGCTCTCAAGCCCACTGCAACTTTGACAATTCTGCCAAATTGCAGACCTCATTCGTCCCAGAAGGCATCAGTCAGGGCCCTGCAGGTGACTAGTAGTTCTTTCATTCAAGAGAGGTAGGGAGGCCAAATCGAAGGATCAGCTTAAAAGCCTTCATAATTTTGACTTAAGTCAGCCCTTCTCAACATGTGACAGGTAACATAGTCCCTCTGATAAGAGTTCTGAAATACATTTAATTGCAACATTTGAAACTGAACAGACACTGCTGTAATGAATCATCTTTCGATTCAGCTTGCAGGCATGTCTCACTCCAGAGAGTAGACTGCATCCCCTTCTTTTTATTTTTATTTTTTAAAAACATGCAAATAGAACATGTTGGAGAAGGTTGTTGCTAGCGATTATAATAAGGGCATAAAATGGGAGACATGTGGAACTGGCAAATTCTTTTCCCTTGAGTATCATCCTCACCATGGGATGCACATTCAAGAATGCAAAATAAAAATGGGGTTAAAGACTTTGGGAAAAGCTTTTCGGGCCATTGTGTTGTTTTAGTATGGGTGGTTTATGGACAGGAATCCAGGTCTGCTGCTAAATCCTTTTCAGCCATGTTCTCCTAAGAGAATTAGGTATGCCTGATTAAATAGGAAGTATAGCAATTAACGAGCAAATATGTCACGGCTTCAAACCAATTACCAGCTAAGGAGAGGCACAGAGAAATGATTTAATAAACATTGGTTCCTCTTCATAGTCTATTTCTTCTCAAAGCACAGGTTTTCATCAGTCATGAAAAACTGCTCCGTTTCAGTCATCTCAAACACCCAAACCTCTTTGCCCTGTTCTTCAATCTTACTCTCCATCTCGCCTCCTCTTTTCGGTTCTGCTTCCCCGTTGAAGCTTAGATGTTCTGTTTCTGCCCTCAGTGCCCCAGCTCATGTTCCCTGGCACATTCAGTGTCTCCTCACACCATGCACTCCCCATTTCAGAGGCGGCACCCACACCCACACCTGTTCCCTCTGAGGTTTCCCTGGGCTCATTTTGATAAGAGGCAGCTTGGGAGATGTTGGTTCTGTACTTTAATCTCTCCCTAGGCAGTGCCATTGATCAGGGTATGAGTGGTTCAGTGGTAGAATCCTCCGCTGCCTAGGTAGTGCCATCTCCACTATTAGCATCTTTACTGCTCTCTGCAGCTATCTCCCAAACTTCCATCTCTAAGTCTAACTGCTCTAATCAGGCCCACTCCGTAGCTCTGCATCCAGCCTCCAAGCTCAACTTTCACAGCATCAGCTAATGCCGTGCCCCCCACCCCCGTCGTAATCCACACGGCACCTCCTCCCTTAGCTCACCCCCAAGCAGCCATGGTCATCTCTAGACAGAATCAAGTCACACATGTCCCCCTTGACTTCTTTCACCTTTCTAATTCCCACACCGATGCCCCCACTGCCACCTGACTTAAAAATTCTCTAAGTCTCCCATCTACTTTTCATGAAACTTCGGTGGCTGGGAGGCCCTCTATACCTGCACCCTCCATCTTTACACAGCAGCACCTTGGACCAATGACTGTCATCTCTGCACCCTGCCTACACTGGCCATCGTGCCATGCCTTATGCTCTATGCCACAGACCTCTGCTTGGACCACTCTTCCCTCTCCTGCTTTACTGCCTTTGGTCATTCATAGTACTTCTCAGCCATCATTTCCCAACTGTCTTCAGCAAAGCCTAATCCTCTTAATATAGATTTATGTAACGGTCTGGGTCTCCTCATAATCCTTGTCATGGTTGTGATTTAGCATTTGTTAATGTCAAATTTTGCTCACTTTTTTCCGCTCTTTGTTCCACACTCGACTACAGTATTCCTGAACTCTGAAATTAAGATTAGCTTAGCTCAATGTGTGCCCTATAGTATATGTTCAAGAAATATTTACAGTAGAATTCCAGTTTGTCGTGAGTATGGTGTACTTGAACCTTCCCTTAAACCTGTAGCACTGTAGCACTGTTATCCCATTATTCATCAATTTGCTCAAGTGGGCACCAGTAATGTCTTCATCGTGAGACTTGTTGTCACTGTTTTTGGCATATCAAATATGTCATGGGTAATTTGCCAGGCTCTGCTGTGCAGGCAGGATACTCTTGCTAGCTTGCTAGGCTCTCTGAGAGGGACAGAGAAATGGAACCCAGTAGGGCATGCAAGGCCCTACCCGTTGTGCTTGTACTAAGAAAACAAATGTTTTATAGGTGCAGTAACCACATATGCTACAGAATAAAAGTGAAGTGAAATCTTGAGGATTAACCTTCTAGAAATTCCATCCTCAATTTATATTAATGGCAGGTCATTGAGCAAAAGTCAAACCATGAAATTGATCAAGTATAGCATTCATGACCTTTCTGCATCTCCTGGCTGACATCTGTGCTCAAATTCTAAATCTGGAGTTGCACTTTCTAAATTGCCACTTGCTGATAAGATAATCCAGGTGTGAATAAAATGGGTTCCAGAGTCTTACTGTCTACCTCAGGCTTGTAAAAGTTCCCCCTTCTAAGCTTGTTGCCTCAATTTCTCTGTAAATTCATGCTGTTTCCCAGAAAGCAAAGTTTTTAGGCTTTACCGAAGTTTCCGATTCTCTGAGGCTTCTCATTTCTCCTCAGTAGCTGGGTTCTCCTGGAACTCCTTTGGGCATGATCTCCAGAGCAGCCTGGGAAGTCCCAGGCGACAGCAGCCCTCTGTTGGAATCCCACCTCAGGCCTTCCTTGCTTAACGTGACAACCAGGTCACCAACTGGGTGCATGTACATTGATTTGCATGGACTTATTTCTCTGTCTCCTTCACTGTGTCTGTCCCTGTGTTCCTAGGTCTGTTGCCTTTTACTGCTTTGAACATGGTCTGGTCCATGTTTCCCAAAGATACAGTGAATGACTTTCAGATTCACCAATCCCACCTTATCTGAAATTCACTTTAAATAAGAGAGACGTTGAGGAGGGTTAAAAGAGTAGGATAGCAATAGACGTGACCTGCAAACAGTAATATAAATCAAGCTGTAGTTGCTGTGTTAGCAGCAAAGTAGAATTCTAAACAAGAAACATTTATTAAACAAAATCCCGTTAATCACCGATTTCCCGGGTGGGCTCAGTAACCTCTCATTTCGTCCTTTCCTTGAGATCTTAGAAGTCTATCTAGACTCGGCCCTTCCAACTATGTCACACTGGGGGCTTTTTCAGGGTCAATTCCTTTAATAATAAATGCATGATTGCCCGTACCCACTCATGCCATTGCCATTTCATTCACCCCAAAAAGATGGAGAGCAAAAACAAAGACAGGCACTTTTTTTGAGGAAAAACCTGGTCTAAAGATAGAAATTGTGGAGTAGGGCCATCTATCCATAGACACTGGTTAAACAGCCCTTCTGGTGGGCAGACTGGAAATAAAGACAGACCCTCAGACTGATTTTTGGAATATATTGTCAGCTACCAAGAGATACATTACCATATACAACTGCTTCAAAAGCTTCAGGAGACACAGATAAGAAACAGTATCCAGGGTAAACGGAAACACATCCCTGGTGCTTATGGATTTGGAGGGTTAACATATAGTCAAAATGGCAATGCTTTCCAATGCATTATACAGATTCAATGCAGTCCCTCAAAGCATAGCCATGATATTTTTCAAAGAAATAGATCAAATACTCCTGAAATTTATATGAAACAATAGCACTGTTCCCTCCCTAAATAGCTAAAGCAAATCTCAAGGGGAAAAATAGGAAGCATCACTTACCCAACTTCAAACTGTACTATGAAGTGGTAGTAATTACAGCAGTGTGGTATTGGAATAAAGACAGACCCTCAGATCAATGGAATAGAATAGAAAACCCAGTGACAGAGTGTCAGTTAATCTTTGAAAAAGGAGCTAAAAATGAAGTGGAACAAGGAAAACCTCTTCAAGAAGTGGTGCTGGGAAATTGATCGGCCACATGCAAAAATGAACACAGACCTCTTTCCACTGCCATGTACAAAAGTCAAATTAAAATGTATTAAAGACCTAGATATCAGAACCAAATTCATATCAGGAAATATAGGCAGAACTCTCCATAAAATTGAAGCTAGAGGCATCTTTAAGGATGAAACACTACTCACCAAACAAGTAAAACATAAACAAATTGGACTAAAAAATTAAACTAAAAAACTTCTGCACTCCAAAGGAAAGGAACATCAGAATCCAAAGACAGAACACAGCTTGGGATAATTATTTGCCCACAACTCATCTGACAAAGGGTTAATATCTAAAATACATAAAGCACTGGTAGAACTCTACAAAATACACATCCAACCCTATCAAAAGTTGGGAGAAGAGATGTACAGGAACTTCCTTAAGGAAGAAATACAAATGACCAAAAGTAATATGAAAAAAATGCTCTATGTCACTAATTATCAGGTAAATGCAAATCAAAGCAGCAATGAAACTGTCACACCAGAGACTGGTACTTATCAAAAAGAACAACAGCCAGTGTTGGTGAAGATGTGGGGGGAAAGGCATCCTCATTCACTGCTAGAGGGAATGAGAACTGGTCTAACCTTTTTGGATGGGTATTCCTTCCAAAAAGGAATATGGATATGCCTCAAAATAACTAGGAACCAAGCTTCCATATGACCCAGGAATTTCACTCCTAGGCCCAAAAGCACAAAGCAGAAAAGACACCTACATTTCTATGTTCATTGCAGCACCATGACTATTGTATTAGCCAAAGTATGTAAACAGCCCATGAACAGATGACTAGATAAACTATGGTGTATAGATACAGTGGAACACTACTTAGCTGTAAGAAAAGATAAAGCCATGCAATTTGCTGCAATGTAGATGAGCTGGAGAGTATCGTGTTGAGTGAGATCAGTAGAGGTAGAGGAACAGACTGAGAATGATCTCTCCTCTATGTAGAATATAAAGAAACTTCCTAGGGGAATATCAAATACCCAATGACAATAGAAACAAAGAGCAGGAGAACTTCAGTAGGAAGCTTGCCACTGAACAGAGGTGGGGGCAATAAGGAAAGGGAACACTAGGACAATGTGTTCTAGTGAAGGGGGGAAGTATCTACCACGGAGGCAGGTTGGGGGTGGGAAGGAAGCTGGAGTCATGGGTACAGGGTAGTAGACACTGGAGAAGGGATTGGTGTTGGAACAACATATACCTGAAAGTCAATCATAAATATCTTTGCAACTTTGTAATTCATAGTGATTCAATTAAGAAGTGCTCAGCCACAGGGTAGATCAGTAAGCCCAGTGAAGGCATCTGCCCTTCAGACCCTGAGGAATTGGTTCCATCAGAGAAAGGAGGGGTATCAGCCAATGGCAGCATCGGCGGTCAGTTGCCTCTTGCTCTCTCCCTGTTTTCTAGTCCTGGCACAAATAACATCCTGACATGGAGAAGGTTGCTGTAGGAGGTATGTCTGAAACTTTCAGGTGATTGACTGGAAGCTGCAGTGACAGGATGTGAACACTCAATCCCAGAGTTCATGGGGCCAAGCAGCCTGTCCTGCCCTTGATTCCAGGGACAGGCAGTTCTCATTAAGCCAGGCTGCTGGGTTTGGTGCCAAAACATAAGGCTGCCTGCTCCCTTAGGGGCCTGATTTCCAGGCACTTGAAACATGTATTTTTAAAATTTCCAAGTCAATCCATCTTTTCTTTGGGGCATTGTTCCATTGCTAACATTTGGCGAGCAAGGGCTGGGAGCCCAATTGTCCTCAGAAAGAGCCATCTGGAAACATCCTGGGAGAGAAGACAGCCCAGAGGAATGCACAGGCCTCCTCTCTGTGGCGAACTAGGGCCAAGAGGTGTTTCTAGAACAACCCAGCAGCTCCCCTCTGGGTTTCTGTCTGAATGGCTGTGTAGCTACCGCACTTGAGGAGCTGGTGGACTTTCAAAGGACACTCAGTCGTCCTGAGGTTTTTGCCCTGAAACCCAGGAAATCCTCAGAGACTGTTCTAACCAGAGGAAAATCAACACAGCTTGTGACAGCATCCAAGACTCAAATGTGAACAATTTTCCTAATGCTGTCAAACACTGCTGTCAAAAACACCCCCATAGTGGCCCGGCCAGGCTCCAGGTCGTAGAAACATTCCACTGCAGAGAGATTGAAATCATGACACCTTTATGGCCGTGAAAGGAAATGAGATGGCTAAGTGTTAAAATGCCCTGGCGAATTGGGTAAAAAGAAGGAAGTTGTTCGTTCTTGCTAATTACAGTCTGGGTGTCAAGTTTTCATTTCCAATTTCAGCAGGATATCCAGAATTGTTCACTTTTGTGTTGGGGGTGTAATGAAATTGCCAAGTACAATCTACTTCCCTAGTGGACTCAGAGCTCAAAGAAGTCTATATCTGTTTTATACCTTTTCCATCTATTTTTTGGGTGCTGCTGGGGATAAAATTCAAGGCTTCACATATGCAATGCATGTACTCCACCACTGAGCCCCATACCTGGTCTCAAATAGGTTTTCTTCCTCCACAGTTGTTCTGTGGACAAGTCTTCTGATGCCCATTTTCATCATGTTTGATCTTTGGGTTTTCCCTCATGAAAGCAGCGTTCTCCACCTCAGCACTCTATACATTCAGAACAGGACAGAGCCTTGTATGCTGTTGGGCGGGGGGGAGGGGAAGCGCAGGGGTGGGGGTTGTCCTGTATACACTGCAGCATCCAGAAAGGAGTAGGATCACACCAGACAGTGATTAGAAGCTACCTACCTCTGGCTATGCACTCAGGAATCACACCTTTCAGGGCTCAGGGGACCACATGTGGGTGCCAGGGATTAAACCAGGGTCAGCGGCATTCAGGGCAAATGCCTTAACTCCTATAGTCAGTCTCCAGTCTCTGTAGGATGTTTTGGAGAACCACCGGCCTGAGAGCTCTTCAGCCACCATAGCAAGGGCTGATGATTAGAAACCTCAGGGTCCGCCAGGAGTGGCCCCCGAGCACAGAGCCATGAGTAACCCTGTTTGGATGTGGCCCCCAAACAACTATTACAATATGCTGGATCAGTGGGATGCCATCACAAGTGTGATTTGCATTGAACCATCTTGTATCATCTTCGACTGCTTTCTACAGATTTTTCTACAGAATCTACAGAGTTTTTCTTTCCTCTAAGGGATAACTTTTCCTATTAAAGCAGAAAGTTCCTGAATAGAAGTTTTGTGCTTTTATTTGATTGTGTGTGTGTGTGTATTTCTGGTACCAAAAAAAACCCCTTAGTTCCTAGTTAATGATATATCTTCAGGGGACGTTTACTTAAAAAGAAGGGAGAGAAATCTGAGGGACAGAGAGGGTGAGAAGAAGAGGAGGAGGGGACGTGGAGGAAGAAGAGCAGGAGGGAGGTAAAAGGAAAAGGAAGAAGAGACAAAGAGACATTCTGGTTAGGCTTATATACTGCATAACCCAAATGTAAATAAAGCTCTGAAGAATCAGTGCGAGTGCTGGCGAGCCTGCTCTTGTGGTCACCATAAGACCCTGAAAACTTCCTGTGTAATTCTTGCACGAGAAGAAGTAAAGCTGCACTAGGCTGGCTGCCTGAAGTGATGCAAAAATATGGTTGATTGAAAATGGGTAACAAGAGCAAATAATCAACAGGGCTCAGCTTTTCACCTTTCCTGTTTTTCAACTTGCCCCAAGCCCCTAAACTTGATACTCAAGAAGAGTACCCCGAATTTTGCTTTGGAGTCCTAAAAGGTAAACAAAGTTAACAACAAGCTGAAAACTCCTCTGATTCATTCCATGACCCCCAATAAAAGCCAATTTCCTGCTTTTTCTCACAGACTTTTGAAGGCAAGTCCACTTTTTCACATCGCAGTAATACTGTCAGTGAGGTTGTTTGGTTGTTTCGTTTTACTTTTGCAGAGCCCCTTGCAGCTACGGCATCTACTAGAGCAACTTTGCTCTCAAGTTTACTCTTCTCTTATGTTGACCAAAGACCATTTTGAAAAATATCACAGAACACAAAAGAGAAAGGCACAGAACAAGGAATACCCAGAGTATTCCAGGAATCATTGACTCAATGAAATGTCTCATTTCAGAAAAGCCTCCTTTCTGCTCCATATTACTATATGAATCATTCTGCCCTTTTTTCCTGATTCAAGAACTAATTCTTTATTCGCCATTAATGAGAAGTGTTGTGTGTTTTTGAAGTGTGTTTAAACGTCTTATTTTAGGACATGGGCCAAAAGGCAAGGTTCTCCAACTCATTAACCTGCTCCATAAACTTGAAACCACTGTTTCCTATGGGAGGAAAACATACCTGGGAATAGGGTTACTATTTTTATTCATTCCTTCCATTTCCAGAGCCATTTATTCCCATTCCATCTGAATGGAAATTACTTGAGAATTCTCCCCCCCCACCCCATTGGCAATAAGGGACTTAACAATTTAATTCTAGTTAAGAAATCCAATTGCTTCCACCAGTCAGAGAAACAGAAGCCAAACAAAAATGAGGAACCAGAGGAAATCCATCGTGCTGGCCTGGGACCCCCATGGAGGATGCTGCCAATCAGAGGCACTGACGGCTGCACTGGCCCTTCTGACCCAGGGAACTCAGACGAGCTGAGTTTGCTGACACTTCTGCCTTCAGAAGTAGGAAGGAATGTGGCCCCTGGCTGGTGTTCATCCATAACCATCGCCCAACCATTTCCTTTCTGACAATCAAAGGGAATGACTGGGTTCTGGTTCTCTGCATTGCATTTGCTTTTCTACCTCAGGATTATGTCCTTTGGCTGGGAATTGGCAGGTCCTGCTTCTGTCCGGCCCAGCTGGAAAGCTATCACTTCTCCAATGTCTCCAGGCAGGAGCTGGTGTTGGGGCCATGAAGGAAGGGCAGGGCTTCCTACTCTGCCCAGGGAAGCCTGCTAGTGGATTTGCAGGGGGGCCGCTTTTCTGAACCCAGCCTGGGTCTACGCCCACATTTTAAGAACAGGTTTGAGCCAAGAACCTTCACTGATTGGGAAAGCTCTATGCTTGCTCTGCAGGCTTTGTTTCCAGGCTATTTCTACCTTGGTCTTGAGATTGTGAGTTAAATAGTCCACATACTGTTATTGATGGGCAAAATATTTTGCCAGCATATTAGGACTCTCCTGTGTGGTCGGGATTGGTACAAAAATCCTATAGCCTCTCTCTCTCTCTCTCTCTCTCCAAGGCCTTGCACCCCCAAAACCTGGTAAGCACATGTAGATGTGAAGGCCGACAATCAATCATGGACAAACATCTGACATGTAGTAAAACCTGGTTAATCCACTGTTGCTGATCCCAAATAGCATGTAATTCAAAGCAACTGCAGTTCCTGTCCTCCATTGTTCTTTAATGAAAATATTAAATCACTCAAAACTGGCAATGCGATGTTTATTTTTCCAAGTTCCTGGCATTTCAAGTTTTCAGGACATTGCTCGAATTTTATCTTCTTGATTAAGTAACGGATATTTTTTCCACTATCTGTCAATCAAGTTCTGCCTAAGAAATCTCATTGTTGGAGCGACAGTGGCATTAGTATTCTGATCAGAGCTAAGTCTTACATGTCCAGAGAAATTGTTAATATCAGCTAGAAATCTAACTATAGAATAGTGACTCAATTTTTAAAAGACTCTTATCTGATCAAAACTTTGATATGTGTTTATTGCAGAATGTTTTGAAAATAATGTCACAGAAGAAAAGGAAAAATATGTCTCTGATCCATATGCAGAGAAAAAAAACTGGTTTATTTACCTTGGGGTTATAGAGATTTTAATCCAGAAGAGATGAGGAGAGAAAAAGGGAGTGGGGAAGAGAGGGAGACTCCTGTACTATCTGTTCTTTTTACATTTTAAAAAATGGTACCTCCTTTATACTCATTTGGATCCAGAGTAGAGAATTCAATCACTGTTGCCAACATCATAATGAACTCTGCTTTCCAAAACAGCAGAATACATGATAAATTAGACACAGTTCTCATTTCACTTCCTCAAGTAAAGAGAAAGTCATCACAAGATGGTCCCATGCAGGAAGTGAATTTATAGGCTGAGCACGCAAGAAAACCCGTACATGTTCAGAGCTACACTGAGGAGATTGAATTAGGCCAGTTTGCAACATGAGGTTATTTTGCCCTCTAGGGAATATTCGCAATGTGAGGAGATTTTGTGGCTGTTCTGACTTGAGTGGGAGAGAATGTTCCTGTCACCTAGATGGTGAAGCTCAGGGATACAGTTCAATAACCTGCAGTTCCAGGATGGCCCCACAACAAAGAGTGACCCAGCCCTAGATAGCAATAGCGCTGAGTGAGGAAAACACTCAGTTCAATTTTCCCACCCTTGCCCACAGAGACTTGCCATCTGAAAGACTAATCAGACACAGGGAGAACAAGAGACCACACTGCCTGCCCACCAATGAGTTGGTGGATAGGCCAATGTTCTGAGTGGTTGGCAAATGTTTCAAAGCTCCAGATGGGGAAAAAATGGCCCCCAAATAATCTAGTGCCTGGAACATTATAAGCGGTTTAATAAGTGGTCACTACTATCATTGTTGATAAAACTCAGTAACTTTTGTTTTTGTGGAGGGGCACACCTCCATACAGTGCTCAGGGCTTACTAATGACTATGTACTTAGGAATTACTCCTGATGGTGCTCAGGAGACCATCTGGATTGCCTGGAATTTAACCTGGGTTGGTTGCATGCAAGGCAAGTGCCTTACCCATTGTACTATTTCTCTGGCCCCAAACTCAGTAACTTTTGACACTTGCCTGAGTTGTGATATTGACATGACCAAATCAATAAAGGAGTCTCAGAAAAATAATGGAATTATTGCTTTAAGGGTACAATTTCTTTCTAAATAAGAGAAAAATACATCATGGCAGTCTTTTTTTACTTTTTACTTTTTAACTTTTTACAATTATTGTAAGTAATCTGGGGCGAATCTGGGCTGGAGTGATAGCACAGCAGATAGGGCATTTGCCTTGCACGAGGCCGACCCGGGTTTGATTCCTCCACCCCTCTCGGAGAGCCTGGCAAGCTACCAAGAGTACCTTGCCCACACAGCAGAGCCTGGTAAGCTACGTGTGGCTTATTTGATATGCCCAAAACAGTAACAACAACTCTCACAATGGAGACGTTACTGGTGCCCGCTCGAGCAAATCGATGAGCAACGGAACAACAGTGGCAGTGTAAATAATCATGGTAAAATCAAAGGGTCAAATAAATTCTTCAGGCTATAGTGGCTTCCCTGATACTGACTACCTTCTAATGACAAATGCTAAATGAATTTGTGGTAAATGCTGTAATGATATTCTATTGAACAGTTTTCTAGCCAAGTAAATCTTTGGCTTTAGAATTCTAGACAGCACTCATCTGGCTGTCCTTTCCAGCATTAACTAATCACCAGTGAAAAATACAAATGTCATTCACAAATCATATCAAAGACAAGAACAGCTGGAATCAAATTCAAGAGACTGCATCATTTTATCATCTTGACATTAATCATTCTACATGGATAGCACAGGCAATCTGGAGCAAAGAGTAATTTATGTTGCAATAAAACGTTAACCATTTAAACCTGCGATACTCTCTTCCTCTCCCTCTGTGTAACCCGGAACACTCCCTGGAGACTCAAGTGCAAGGATTACATGAAAATTTTCTATGAGACATTATTTATAAAGTAGCTGTGTGAGCTGGAATCAACAATCCCAATACACACAAGGCTGAGTTGTCTGACCGACCATCTAGGCAACGGATCAGCCAGCTACAACCCATGGGCCAAATCCAACCTACTGTTTGTTCTTGATGGCTTGTGAGCTCAGCATGTTTTATTATCCTGATAAGTGGTTGTTGGGGGGGGAGAATAAATAGAATGGTATTTGATGGCATGTGAAAATAACATGAAATTAACATTTAAGTTAATGCACCAACATCCAACTACAATGAAGAAGAAATCGAGAAGTTCTACATGGAGCTGGAGAAGTTCTATAAAGAAGACCACACCAGTTTCAAAACTGTGGGGCAGACCTCCTGGTCTTATCTCTACTACTCTTGGGTGTTAGTCTCCCACACTGTTACTTTATATTCCACAGATGAGTACGATCTTTCTATGTCTGTCTCTCCTTATGACTCATTTCACTTAACATGATACTTTCCATGTTGATCCACTTATATGCAAAGGTCATGACTTCATCATTTCTAACAACTACATAGTATTCCATTGTGTAGATGTACCAAAGTTTCTTTAACCAGTCATTTGTTTTTGGGCACTCCGGTTTTTTCCAGATTTTGGCTATTGTAAACAGTGCTGCAATTAACATATGAATGCAGATGTCATTTCTACTATACCTTTTTGCCTCTCTGGGATATATTCCCAGGAGTGATGGGGGAAAAGGCAGCTGAGATAGAGAAGGGAACACCAAGTAGAGGATGTTGGGAGGACCCATTCAGGTTGAAAGATGCATGCCTAAAGTAAACCATAGACCGAACATTAAGGTCACTCAATACCTCTATTGCTAATTACAACACCCAAAAGGAGAGAGAACAAAAGGGAATGCCCTGCCACAGAGGCAGGGTGGGGTGGTGGGGGATGGGGTGGTGGTGGTGGGAGGGATTCTGGGGACAATGGTGAAAGAGAATGGGCACTGGTGGAGGGATGGGTAAACAATCACTGTATGACTGAAATGTAAACACGAAAGTTCATAAGTTTGTAACTGTACCTCACAGTGATTCACTGACAAAATTTTTTTTAAAAAAGAAGACCACACCTTCTACAAGATCATTGTCAGTGATTTTAATGCCAAGATAGGACTGAGAAGGTCACCCAAAGAACTCCACATCAGGTCCCATGGCCTAAAATGGAATGAACAGGGTGAGAGACTGTCTGAGTTCATCATGTCGACCAAAACCATCCATGGTAACTCACAGTTAGAGAAAGCTGAATCTAAACAGAGTCTCCCAGTGGACAGTTCCACAATGAAATTGGTCACATCATATTCAATCGAAGGTTTTGCCTGACCATTGTCGCTGTTATCCCAAAATTCCAAACAGGATTTGACCACCACCTCCTTCATGCAAAATTCTACTTCACAGAGTGGGGAGAAAGGATTGCAAAGCTTAAGTTTAAGAAGAGAACTCCCAGAATGACCACCAACTGGGAGCTCTTTGACACTATTGCGGCAACGTGGGAAGATTTCGTCGTTGAAAACATCGACACGGAATACAATCTACTGGTTCAACACTTCCATGACTGCGCGAGGAACACTGAGAGTGAAAAAGACACAGACGCCTGTCTTCAGAAATTCTTGAGCTCATTCGCCAACGTGGTTTGGCGCGAGCCTCAGGCAACCACAAGCTAATGTCCGAGCTCGCAAAGCTGTGCAGAAAAGCGATAAAGGAAGACCTCAAAGAAAGAAGAACAGCAGTGTAGGCTGGTGTGGCAGAAGCTGGGAAAAGTATTCACAACGCTCCCCTGTCCTTCGCCAACTACAAGACCAAGATGACTGCCCTCCGATGTCCTGATGGATCTATCACATCTTCCAGAAGGGCAATGGAGAGGATTATTCACAACTTCTACTCAGATCTCTTTGACAGCCACGTCCATCTGCCCACATACCAAATTCCATGGGATGGTTATATCATTCCCAACGTCACATTTCTTTCTAAAATCTGACATGCCATTTCCTCGGTAAAGATGCATACAACACCTAGTCCAGACAAGGTCAGACACGAACACCTGAAGAATCTGCCGCCAGTACTCGTCAATACATTGGCTCGACTCTTCACATGCTACCTGTCCGAAAGCAAGTTTCCATCCCAATGGAAAACCAGTAGGACCATTCTGTTGTACAAGAAGGGAGACACCCACGACACCAGCAACTATCACCCAATCTGCCTGTTGTCCATCATCTACAAGTTGTTCACTCAAGTCATCCTGAATAGAATATGCAAAACACTAGACAAAGGACAACCATGAGAGCAAGCTGGGTACTGAAAAGAATTCAGCATGATCGACCATATCCACACAGTGACCAAACTCATTGAAGTTTCGCGAGAGTTCAAGATGCCGCTCTGTCTAACAGTCATCAATTTTAAGAAGGCCTTTGATTCTGTTGAGACTGAAGTGGTCATTGAAGCCCTAGCCAAATAGGGAATTCAAACTCAGTACATCAAGATCCTCCGTGAGCTGTATTACGGATTCACCACCAGGATCTCTCCATTCTACAAGGAAGTGATCATCAATGTAAAGAGAGGGGTCCGCAGGGTGATACCATTTCACTGAAACTCTTCAGTGCTACCCTCAAGAACATCATGCAACGACTAGAATGGGAAGGAATGGGAGTGAGGATTGATGGTTGGCAACTGCATCACCTCTGCTTCACTGCTTCACTGATGACATTGTTCTAATAACACCAAACATTAGCCAAATGGCACAAATGTTGGCCGACTTCGACCTCGAGTGTGGAAAGGTCAGACTGAAGCTGAATCTCACCAAGACAATATTCATGAAAAACGAACTAGTCCCTGACGTTGCATTTGCTCTCAACAAAACGAACATCTCTGAATGCAGCAGCTATGTGTACCTGGGTCAAGAATTCAACATGAGGAACGACTTGGCGCCAGAACTGCACAGGAGAAAGAGAGCAGCGTGGAATGCCTTCAAGAGTGTCAAAGAAGTGGTTAAGAGGACAAAGAACCTCCGGCTCCGGGCACATATTTTCAACTCTACTGTTCTTCCTGCACTAACATATGCCTCAGAGACCTGGGCCCTACACAAACAGGACAAGAACACTATTCGGGCATCACAAAGAGGGACCGAAAGAGCTGTGCTTGGAATATCACATTTCACTCAAGTGAGAGAAGGCATCCGGAGTTCTGACCTCCGTCAACAATCAAGAATCAGGGACGCTCATCAGATAAGGGGTTGATATCAAGGATATACAAGGCACTGGTTGGAATCTACAAAAAGAAAACTCCCAACCCCATCAAAAAATGGGGGATGGAAATGAACAGAAATTTTCTCAAGGAAGAGATATGAATGGCAAAAAACACATGAAAAAATGCTCTTCATCACTAATCATCAGAGAGATGCAGATCAAAACAACCATGAGATACCACCTCCCACCACAGAAACTGGCTCACATCCAAAAGAACAAAAGCAACCACTGTTGGCGTGGATGTGGGGAGAAAGGGACCCTCCTACACTGCTGGTTGGAATGCCGACTGGTTCAGCCATTTTGGAAAACAGTATGGTCACTTCTCAAAAAATTAGAAATTGAGCTCCCATTTGACCCAGCAATACCACTCCTGGGAATATATCCTGGAGAGGCAAAAAAGTACAGTCAAAATGACATCTGTACTCAATGTTCATTGCAGCACTGATTACAGTAGCTAAAATCTAGAAAAAACCCGAGTGCCCGAGAACAGACGACTGGTTAAAGAAACTTTGGTACATCTACACAATGGAATACTATGCTGCTGTTAGAAAAGATAAAGTCATGACCTTTGCATATAAGTGGATCAACATGGAAAGTATCATGCTAAGTGAAATGAGTCAGAAAGAGAGAGACAGACATAGAAATATTGCACTTATCTGTGGAATATGAAATAACAGAATAGGAGACTAACTAATGAGTCAGAAAGAGAGAGACAGACATAGAAACATTGCACTCATCTTTGGAATATAAAATAACAGAATAGGAGACTAATATAAAATAACAAGAATAGTAGAGATAAGTACCAGGAGGTTGGCTCCAAGGCATGGAAGCTAGCCCCACACGCTGGAGGAAGGGGCAGCTCGCATAGAGAAGGGAACACCAGTTAAAGTGTGGTTTGAGGTCCTGCACAGGATGGTAGATGTGCGCTAAAAATAGAATATAGACCAAACACGATGGCCACGCAGTGCCTCTATTGCAAACCACAACACCCAAAAGGAGAGAGAGAACAAAAGGGAATGCACTGCTACAGAGGCGGGGTGGGGTGGGGGGATGGGGTGGGAGGATGGGATACTTGGAACATTGGTGGAAGGGACTGGCACACTGGTGAAGGGATATAGACAAAATGCAAACATGAAAGTTCATAAGTTTGTAACTGTAACTCATGGTGATTAACTAACAAAAAATTTAAAAATTAAAATAAAAGAATCAGGGATGCTGTCCCTTTTGCCAAGGCATCGAAAAACAGATGGGCCGGACACATAATGCGATTAAGAGATGACCGCTGGACTAGAGCTGTTATCGACTGGATTCCACGGGACATCAAAAGACCGTGTGGCCGCCCACCTACGAGATGGTCAGACTTCTTTTTTTGTTTTGTTTTGTTTTGTTTTTGCTTTTTGGGTCACACCCATCATTGCTCAGGGGTTACTCCTGACTCTGCACTCAGGTATTACTCCTGGTGGTGTTTGGGGGACCATATGGGATGCTGGAGATTGCCAGGTCCACCGCATGCAAGGCAAATGCCCTGCCCGCTGTGCTATCACTCCAGCCCCAGACTTCGTCAAAGCCCTGAACAAACGGTTTGAGGCTCTTCGTGTTCCTGGAGCGAAGAGGATACCATTTGTAGCCAAGATACCATTTGGCTACACTAGCACATGACAGGGACGAATGGAGATGTTACTGGCTCCCGCTCAAGCAAATAGAAGATCAACGAAATGACAAGTGACAAGTGACAACATTTAAGTGTCCATAAAGAAAATGTTATTAACACACAAATATGCCTGTTTACACATTGTCTCTGGCTCATACCAGGCTACAGTGGCACAACTTCAACAGAGATAAGGTATGGCTCACAGTCCCAAAATAATTATGACATGGCCTTTTACAGAAAAACAATGTTGCCCACTCTGAGCTGGGGAGCTTGGGAACTCAGCATTGTATTTTTCCCTATGCAATAACTTCAGACTACTAAATCTCTTGATTTTTCCCCTACCTCTTCCACCACCCGGTATTGTGAGTGATCTTGATGGAAAAGGAATTCTCAACTCAGCTAACAGGCGGATGACTTGTGTCTTTCCACCTGCAACAATGACTTCAGGGACACCCACCCACGATGAATTCATCATGCATTCACTTGACAGCTATCTATGTTGACAAGAAATGTGAAATCTTGGTGAACATATACGAGTAACAGTAGTGGTGTGACTGAGGTAGCGATGTGAAGTATGCCCTGTTCGTGGGCATAGGCCTGGAAATATCAAATGTATTGTATTCTGCTCAAATGGAACATAAAACTAGGGATAGAAAATTTAAAGTCATAAGTTTATTGAAACTGAAATCTCTGATCCTCTAAGGTGGGAAAGTAGAGGACTGAAGGAAATGTGATATACAAGGAAACCAAAGAAGCAATGGTTTAAGACAGAAGGGAATGTGATGAGGGAAAATTCAGAGGCAGGGCTATAAGGGATATATGCCAGCAAGGGGCTTGATGATGAATTCTGGCTAGAACAGTCCTTGCAGGTGACCCCGAGGGGCAATGAAGGAAAGAAATACTTTCAATGTATAGTCAAACCAAACAACTTGCCTCCTCCTTTTCCTGGAATGGGACTCAGAAGACCTGAATTAATTTCAACACTGAATTATGAGTAGTGGCTGTCACTGTGCTTCTCTGGTTCTTGTGTGAATGAAGCCAGAATGGTAGAGTTTCTGGGAAGGTGGGAAAATAGACTATTGCTGATTTTACCAAGAATATTAATCTTTTCATGTCACAATCAACTACTAAACTGACTACCCCATTGCAAAATGTTCAATTTCCACAAAGCAGAATTATAATATTTCCCAGCTTCCCTTGTAGTTCTGTTTGATAAGGTGACTGAGATGTGCTTAATGGAACATAAGCATAATCACCTTGCCTCACTCCGAGGTGACTTCTAAATCTTTTTTAAATTATTTTATTAGAGAATCACTGTGATATACAGTTACAAACTTATGAACTTTTGTGTTTGCATTTCACTCATACAGTGACCATCCCTCCACCAGTGTCCATTCACCTCCAACAATGATCCCAGTATCCCTCTCACCACCCCCACCCCATTTAAATCTTTGACCTAGAATTCCTCCACGAGCTCTTCTCCTTCCAGCAAGCTGGTCTAGAGATGACCCCATACCCAGATCCACACTGGAAGTTTTGTGTCAGAGTTGGCATAATTTCTGGGTCACCCTGAGGCTCTAAATGGAGCTGTGTGGAGGAGAAAGAGACATTTAGCCTACCTCTTCACTTGTTGGTGCTGGCTAGTTTATGAGCAAGAAATGAACTTTTGCATTAGTGCCAATGTATATTTTGGCACCCTTTGTTACAGCAGCAAATGTACCCCCGAAACCTAAAGGAGATCACATACTCAAGGGTGAACTTGTGGGTCACACAAATATTGACCTATTACCTTTCTCTGATAAGCATATTACAGCTCATAATCTCATAGAAGTGAATCGCCATCACTGTTTGCTGTTGCTTGTTTAATGGTTAGAAGCAACCAGAGGAGGGGTTGCCCCAGCAAGTGTATAATGGAGCAGGGGTTGCTGGAGGTATAACTCAGGCATAGCTACTACAACTAAATGTTGCAATCATAAAATTGAAATTCCTCTTTCCCTCTTCATAATTGAATGATTGCCTTTAGGTGAGGAAGCATCAGGGAGCTACCTTGAGCAAGAGTTTAATGGGGGCGGAGGCTGGATACCAAAATAAGATTGGACCCCTTAAAGGCCTGAGGTTGCCCCAATGTTCAGGCTTCTTGTTCAAATAACAAGATCTTATCCACTTGAAACTCGACATTGAATACGACCTCAATGCATTGCCCTTTACCTTTATTCCAAATTATTCCTTAAAACTGGCAAAGTAGGGAGACTCCAGGTGCAACCCAGCCATGGATTTATTCAAGGCACTTTTCACACTTAAACAATTTCATAATTTGTAAGCACTTAATAAGAAAAGGATGGTCAAGCCCTGTGAGTCATCTACTTTGGGAGTCAAGACTGGAGATCAGTCTGTAACATCTGCTACCATTCCTTTGTCCATGTTGACAGCCACCAAAACCCTTTTTTGCTTCTGTATAGCTCTTGGTGCTAAAATTGTCTGCATAGGCTAAATCTTGGGGGACTGAAAAGAGCTTTCTCTAAATCACTTAAAGGGACCCATAAATCAGTCAGTAATAGCAGTTTTCATGAGGGTCGGAAGTGAATGTGAACAATGAAGTGCTAGCTAACCTGTAAAGGGTCTTCACATGCATACTTGCAAGGAAGGCTGATCATTCAACAATAAAGCCAGAGCCAACTGATTAAAATTTGGGTGGGATGCCCATAACACCATCTGCCGCAGCTTTTCTTTGCCTCCCACAAAGAGGCACTAAAAATTTGACACAAAGTGGATGTGAAGTCAACAGGGTTGCCCCAGAAGATGTTCTATGTCTACTTTTGTGTGTATCTCATCTCCAACACTAATTCCATTGGCTTTTTCATCCTGGAGATTCTGGCAGGCCAGTGCTTTTAAGATGAGACCTACAAGTTGGATTTGTAGAAGGATATTTGTTTTGTTTTGGGCTTGGAGCCAGTAATGCTCAAGGGTTTCTTTTGGCTCATTGCTCCATACTGCTCCTGGCAGTGCTCAAAGTATCCTGTGGTGCTGGGGTTGAGTCTGGACCCCTGCATAAATAGTGTGCTCAATTATTCCTTTGAGCTAACCATGCAGTATTTTGAAAGAGGGCGAGTGTTATGAAGCTGAGTTTGCTGCCCTTTGAGATACAATTGAAGGTGAGAATAGGAGCTTCCTAATCCTCAAAGAAAATGACTAGGAGAGGAAAGAGCTGTAGAAAGAAATGCTTTCGGTGGGGTGGGGGAGGAAAACACCATTTTTTAACATTTTAAAAAAAATTTTATTGAATCACTATGAGATAGTTACAAGCTTTCATGTTTGGGTTACAGTCTCACAATGATCAAACACCCATCCCTTCACCAGTGCACATTCCCCACCACCAATATCCCCGGTATACCCCCCCCTTTCCCACCCTCCCCCTGCCTCTATGGCAGACAATATTCCCCATACTCTCTCTCTACTTTTGTGCATTATAGCTTGCAACACAGACACTGAGAGGTCATCATGTTTGGTCCATCATCTACTTTCGGCATGCACCTCCCAGCCAAACTGGTTCCTCCAGCCATCATTTTCTTAGTGATCCCTTCTCTATTCCATCTGCCTTCTCCCCTCCACTCATGAAGCAGGCTTCCAGCTATGGGGCAATCCTCCTGGCCCTTGTATCTACTGTCCTTGGGTGTCAGCCTCATGTGATGTTATTCTATACTCCACAAATGAGTGCAGTCCCTCTATGTATGTCCCTCTCTTTCTGACTCATTTCACTTAGCGTGATACTCTCCATGAGGAAAACACCATTTAAAATCACTTTTCATCCTTCCTTGGAAGCACATATTTCTGGTTTCTTAAGAGAACCACTTTCAGAGTCTAAAAGAGCAATTTAGGGCCAGAGTGATAATACAGTGAGTAGACACTTGCCTTGCACATTGCCAACCTGGTTTGATCCGTCACTGCATATGGTCCCCCAATCCTCACAAGGAATGATTGGCCTCACCCACAGCCAGGAGTAAGACCTAAGCACAGCCAGGTATGGCCTCCTCCAAAAAAGAAAAAAACAAACCACTAATAAAAGAACAAATTAAATTAAAAATTTTAAGAAAGTGTGAAAAACCACCTTTGGCAAGTTGTTCAGCATGTTCCCTACAACTCAGATTCTTCATTTTCTTTGAATTCACTTTATTATTTCAACTTTATATACGTTTTTAATTTTCAAAGAGGTCATTCAATAATTATATTTTGTTCATATGTCCTCAAACTTAAACCATTTGAACAACAAATTCCTGGAATCTTTATATACACTGTTCCTTGTTTGCCATACATGTTTGATGTATTAATGATGACGACTATCAATTCTTGATCATGTCAATTAAGCATTGTTGAAGAATACAAGAACTTTTGCAAAGAACACTCATAGCTGAGTTTAACTCAAACAATTGTCTGCTATTTTTTCACTTAATGATATTGACATTTTGCTATATTAGTTCATTAGAGCATGGAACTTTTTGTCTTATTTTTGAAAAGTTATTTTAGTACTCCATGTAAAAGTCACTCTATACTACTGGGACACAGTGAATGCAAGAAAATAATCAACCACTCAGTGGGAAAGAAACCATTGCAAGCCACAAATCATTAAGTGGAGCCCATTTTAGATTTCTAACCTCATAGAGGCAGTCCATATTTTTCACTACAATTTATTTTTGAAAAGCTTTCCCCCTTCTCCAGAAGTCTGAGTGCATCTGTTGATTTTTGTCAAGGAATATCTACCTATAGATGAAAAATTCTATATTTTTAATTATAGCCACACTATATTTCCTGACCCAGATACTCTCCTTAACATGTGTCTTAGAATCTCCTCTGTCAAAAGGTAGGAGCATATGTTCCTTCCCCAGGGATCTCACTGGGCTTCTGACTGTGATGACTTCCAAGCCAAATTATTTGAGGGAAGTTAACTATTCAAGACACCATGCAGTGAGGAAACCCAAGCAGTCACAAAGAAAAGAGACCACTTGTAGTATTCTAGTCCCAACCAGAATCACTGCCAGACATGTGAGTCAACCTCCAAATGACTCCAAATGCTTTTGAGTCACTCTGAAACTTATTTTCCATGTGAGGCCTTAGACATTGTAGGGCACGAACAAGTCATCATTTCCTGACCTATCTAGGCCACAGAATTGTAAGCATAATAAACTGTTGTATGGCACTAAGTTTGGGTGATTTGTTACTCAGCAATGGTAACAGTAACACTGATTTCCTATTTTATTGTCAATTTAGTGACATGATGGTATTATTATTTCAGTCCTCAAATATCTACTGAGCACCCAGTTCCTGTAAGAATGGGTTTTAGGTAGCCAGAACTCTTGTAGGGCCTGGGCAAATTTTTACATAGAAGCTTGTTCAGAACATAGTCCCCTCTCTTCTGCTCCAGGTCCACTGCCAGTGTAAACCATGAAGAGCCTTATTTTGGCCAATTCTCAACCTGCATTGTGTAGAAGCAACACAGACTGTCCTCTACTCTTAAGTACATATGAAACATTGAGATGCCTCCATGCTGGTCTGGACATTTACTTGGGCATTTGGGGTAAGGAATTCATAAATCTCAGGTTCCAGGTCCCAGATACAGGGTCCAGAAGAGGATTCCATGTCCAACTAGCCCAAGAAAATCCTGGGCTTGGAGGAAAGTATAGACAGAAAAGAACATTTACAGCATGGGGCCCAGGACTGAAGTAGACCTTTTGGGTTTGGGGGAGACATGTTGAAACACAAATGGGAAGTATCATTCTAAATTATTCATTTATAAAAGGGATCATGGACTGAAAAGCACTTGTTCTGTCTCTTGAAAGATGCATTTTTCTGGAAGCATGGCTGCTGACTTTGATGCTGAGTCTGATACTGGTAATACATGGGCTAATTGATACATGAAGAGCCAGATAACCTGCAAAAACAATGAAATGTGACCTCTGTCTAATGCCAGGAACAGAAGTCAAATCAAAGTGGATTAAAAACCCCAATATCAGGCCTGAATACATAAGGTACATAGAGGAAAATATAGGCAGAACCCTCCATGACATTGAAGCTAAAAGCATCTTTAAGGATGAAACACCACTGACCAAGCAAGTGGAAATAAACATAAACAAATGGGACTACATTAAATTAAGAAACTTCTGCACCTCAAAGAAACAGTGACCAACATACAGAGAGAGCTCACTGAATGGGAAAGAATATTTACCCAATATCCATCAGATAAGGGGTTAAAATCTAGGATATACAAGACACTAGTAGAATTGTACAAGAAAAAAACCTCCAACCCCATAAAAACATGGGGAGAAGAAATGAACAGAAGCTTCTTGAAAAAAGAAATACAAATGGCCAAAATACACATGAAAAAGTGCTCTACATAGCTAATCATCAGGGAGATGCAAATCAAAGGACAATGAGATATCATCTCACACCACAGAGACTGGCACACATCAAAAAGAACAAGAACAACCAGTGCTGGTGTGGATGTGGAGAGAAAGAGACTTTTTCATTGCAGGTGGGAATGCCAACTGGTGCAGCCTTTTTGAAAAACAATATGGGCAATCCTTAAAATACTAGAAATTGAGCTTTTATATGACCAGCGATACCACTTCTGGGAATATATCCTGAGAGTGCAAAAAAAAACACAGTAGAAATTACATCTGTACCTGTATGTTCATTGTAGCACTGTTCACAGTAGCCAGAATCTGGAAACAACCCAAGTGCCCAAAAACAGACGACTGGTTAAAGAAACTTTGGTACATCTACAAAATGGAATACTATGCAGCTGTTAGGAAAGATGAAGGCATGAAATTTGCTTATAAGTGAATAGTCATGGAGAATATCATGCTAAGTGAAATGAATCAGAAAGAGAGGGACAGACATAGAAGGATTGCACTCATCTGTGGAAAAGAAAATAACATCATATGAGACTGACACCCAAGGACAGTAGACACTGTCTTTAGTGTCTACTGTTATATTACATATAATATATAATATATAATATATTAATATATTAACATTATACTGATATTGTAATTATATTGATTATAATATTAATTATTATAAATTATAGCTATTATAGTAATATAATATTATGTTGATGTTTATATAATACATTGATAGTATATATTATAATATATTATGTTGTTATTATTAGACACTATTATTCCAAGGCCAGGAATAATGCTCCATACTTAGAAGCCTGTCTCACATGCTGGGAGAAAAGGCAACTGGGATGGAGAAAGGACCGCTAAGTCAGTGATGGTTAGATGGATTGTTTGGGATGGGAAATGTGTGCTGAAAGTAGATTAAGAACCAAACGTGATAGCCTCTCAGTATCTCTACTGCAAACCATAATGCCCAAAAGTATAGAGAGAGTATGGGGAAATTGTCTGCCATAGAGGCAGGGGGAAAGTTTGTAGGGAGGGTGCATACTGGGGATATTGGTGCTGTAAAACGTGCACTGGTGGAGGATGGGTGTTAGATCATTGTATGACTGAAACTCAAACATGAAAGCTCTGTAACTGTATCTCAGGATGATTCAATTTTTAAAACTAATGAACGAGAACCAGCTAATTGCGTAGATTTTTTCCTTTTCCATTGGTTTGTGTGCAGTATAAGTACATTGTCCAATAATCTCAGGTATCAGCAAGATGGTGCCGACACCCCTCACTCTCTCCCGAACCCAGCTCACCATCTTGCCTTAGATAAAGTGCGGCTCAGCACGCCAGGCATGGAACTCTACACGTGATCCCTGCTGGCTCTACGTGTGATTCCTGATGGACATCGCTGGCTGTTTTGCAAGATTCAGCGTCGGTTGGGCACAAAGAAACCGTGGCGTCGGCCACAGTGTCGCTGCCTGACCTGCCAGGCCGAATCGCATCACCATCATTTATAGAGCCGTGGTGGCAGTGCGTATATTGAATCATCCACTGTGGGGTGCTGTCAGCCAACCATCAAGTGACCTGGGACTCAGCACAGGTGTTCAACCCGGCACAGACCCTCTGTGATAGGGTCCTGCTCTGTCAGCTGCTTAACAACCTCCAGCCACACTCCAACCTCAAGGAGATAACCTGAAGCCGCAGATGTCCCAGGTGCTGCCCAGAGACGCAGGCAGGTGCGTGTTTGTCAGTGTATAGATCGTTACAACATGCCAGTTGACCAAAAGCTTACATTCAGTAGACTAGGAACATCTGTAAAGGTGATTAGAGACTGCCCCAAAAGCCTCCGTCCCTCTCAGAGAGCCCAGCAAGCTACCAAGAGTATCCCACCTGCACGGCAGAGCCTGGCAATCTACCTGTGGCATACTCAATATGCCAAAAACAGTAACAACGATGGTGCTCATATCCCTGATCCTGAAAGAGCCCCCAATATGCCATCGGGTCACATCAGCACACGACAGGAACTAATGGAGATGTTACTGGCTCCCACTCAAGCAAATCGATGAACAATGGGATGACAGTGATCATTTTGTTACATAGAACAGTAGATGGCAAACTTCACTCCAAATCCAGCCCTCTTGTTTTATTTTTGAAGTAAATAGATTTTATTTAAAGGTTTCTGAGGGAAGGAGGAAAGGGTAAGTGGGAGAGAGAAATAGTAAGAATAATGCACTCAAGGGAGAACGCGGGCTTCTCCAAGGGTGGAGGAAGCCCCTCCACATAACCGAGCTTTAGACACAAAAGTATGAAAGCATGAAAGTGCACATCTCAAGAGGGGAGATGCGGGCAACACATGTGCTTGGGAAATACATGTGCTCGGCCACGCAGGCACAAGCAGCACATGGGCTCAGGCAGTATATGCGCCTCCAGCCCTTTTCTTATACTGACAAAGTTTTATTAGAAAACCACTTTGCCCATGTGGCCACATATTGCCTATGAAATTTGTATTGCAATGGCAATATTGGGAAGCTGTACATATCATAAGACTAGCAAAGCTAAAATGATCTTTCTTTGTCCTGACCTTCACCATGTTAACAGGCCCATGCAACAGCACATTAATCAAGTGGCCGCATATGCGGCCACAAGACAGAATAGCAAATTTCATACTGCTCTCAGTTATACATCCTGTTACTGGGTAAAGATGGGAAGAAAAGGTAAAGATCCACTCCCAGTCTAATACTTCAGAGTTTCCCAGACAGTCTAACTACAAAGATTCACCCCTAAGACAGCAGAAAACATAAAAAACTAATGGTAAAGATGCCCACCAAATTCAATGAGCAAAACGATGACATGGAAGCCACAGCTTGTGGTTGTTCTTGCATAGTCAGCGGCCTGCCTGCAGTGATCCAAGGACCCTTGGTGCATTTAGAGCTGATCACCATCTCCCCAGCCAGCTGATGGCAACAGACATACAAAGGAATGGGGGCCACCAGGCTGGTAATCCGTGGTCATTTATTCAAGTCTCTAAGAGTTAGTTATAGAGAAATCATGATGGGTTGGGTATAGCAATTACACATAGGTGTGACTGGGCATTATTGTAATCAATGAATAGATATAGAGCCCTTTCTTCAGGGGAAGTTCTCCTAGGAGATACTCAAGGACAAAATATCATTTACGTGCTCAGCACTCTAGATTCCTGCCAGGAGATCCACCCAAGGGCGGAATTCCATCTAAGGGTATATTGCTTTCTCCTTTTCTTAGCCAGTATCCATTTCAACTATGATCTTAAATTTACTTCTGAATAATATTGCTAGTCATTTTGTATGGATGCAGTAATAGATATATTAAGCTTAAAGTGTGGCTCTAACTGGGAACATCTCACTACATTCCCCAGACTACAGTCTTCAGGTCAAGTTAGTCTTTCCTAAAACCAGCAGGGTTCTTATTAAGTTACTTGTTTTGGAGTAATGACAGAGTTTGTTCCATGACTGTTATCTGAACTTATTATACTTCTTATGGTGCTTAGCATATCCATTTTTGAAGCCAGGGTAGCTTGAGGCTTGCCCTGGGTTCATTCAATCCCCCGCCAGGACCCTCCTTTGGGGGGTGTCAGGGAGTAAGGGCAACTGAGGCTTCAGTCAAGTAAATATGATGGGTACCCAGGAGAAAATAATATTCAGAGTCAATTAACTCCCATGTTAAAAAAGCATAGCATAACTGTCTTCCTGTGTCTATACAAAAGGGCTTTGCACTAAAATAAACTGTGTCAAAGACATAAAGGGGAAAAAGCAATATTTCACTTACATATACAAAATACAGAGCGCTCAGAAGAATTTGACTTTACAAGTTACAAGGTGTAATTTGGGGATATAAGTGATCAACAGATAGAGGAAGAAGAGCAAAAAGGATAGGTTAAACATAAACACAGAGGAATGGGAGTGCCTGATGGAATTGGGTGTGCCTTTGGAGCACTGCGATGTGAGTAACTCAATAAACCTAAGTTCCCTGTAGTGGGGAAAAAGAACAAAGCAATGTCATTTCTTAAAATTCTTAGAGCTGTATTCCAACAACAACCAACAGAAACTATCTCTGTAAACCCTCAGAAAATTACGGACACCATGGTGAGAATGTTTCAATGATCTCAAAGAAACAATGGTATAGGCAGCACAAGAAAATACGAAAAACAAACTACAAGTAGAAGTGACAAAAATGAAGAGTATGGTAGATGACATGAAAATGCATTAGAAGCTCTGAGAAGTAGAATAACAGCCGCTGTGTTGCACTTAAGTAGCTGAGACAAAGGAGGTCCATGAGAATGAGCTGACCCGAGTATGCAGATCCAGGTCAAGCATAGCAAAAGCAGTTCCCAGTTCTACCAATGTGAACTTGAGGCCAAGGAGATTTATTTCTGGTCAGGTCTGTTCCAGGAATTTCTCAGAAAAATTCGCCCCCCCCCCTCAATGGAGCCAAGAACTAGTAAGGAGGGGGAAAGAAGGAGGCAAAAGAGATCGCAGGAAAGTAAAACAATTGAATATAGCTAGAAGTACTCATCCCACGTTGACGTGGTCAAAAGATGTTTGTATACACCTGTGTCTTTCCATCTCTGGCCTTTTAAAAATACCTAAGTAAACACAAAGCCCCTCTATATTTTGATGAAAAGAGTCAACAGATATCCTGTTTAGCAAATAAAAGGCAATGTACATTAATTGACCAAAGCAGACACAGCCTAAATCTTTTAATTTCTAAAAATAAAGCAACATACAACCCTCTGAGTTGTTTGCCAGTGAGTATTTAGAAGAGCAGATTTTAAAATAATCAGTGTCCATGAAAGCAATGTCTCCCTCCTTTTTCTTAATGCTTTTTTGACGAAAAGTGTTTCGTAGACTGAACTCTCTAATGATAGAATATTTATATGACATCTCAAAGCAGATGTGAGTCTCATTTTATGAAATCCAAACCCAGATGGTCTTTTCTTTCCATTGTCTTATGTAATTTATATAAAAGGAGAACATGAAAAAAATTCAAATGTAATTTCTTTTCCACTATTTACGCTTAATGGTCCTGTAATCACTTTCATGGACTCCGTTTCTCTGCTGAGTCTCCAGAGGGTCTGCAGGTTAGTTGATGTCACAGAGGTGCTTTGCAGCAATTGGCAATGCCCAGCAAGAGTGGGAATGTCTGTTATCATGAAACATGCATTTTCAATTTAGGTTATTCCACCATACCTCCTCCATAGAGAGTCCAAAATACTCCTCTAATTTGAATCAGCCCAGAGGGTATAAACTACAAGAAAGACACACAAAGGAGGAAAAGGAAAGTAAAAACTACTGACCCTGAGCTCAACTTCTTTTAGTGAATTTTCTTGGGGAACATTCTATCTTGTTTGGTCTTCTGTGGGGAAACGGGAAAGAGGATTGGGAGATGAAAGGAAGGAGAAGACAAAAGGGCTCCGAGAGGTGTCTAGGAATTCCTATTTGCTAGAGAATTCCTGGAATATGACGGAGAGAGAGGCTTTAATTTTTCCACTTGGCTTACCGACAGTTTCTGCCACCTTCCCAGACATTACCTTGACAACCAATTCATGCTCTGTTCATGAGAATTCGTTAGTAGGCTCGGGACAGAATAATAACACCCATTTAGTTATCCACTATTTAAAATTGTATTTGTAAATTTTGGCTTCAAACACTCACAAGGGCATTTGGAGACCCATGGATTGCATTATATTGTACAGTAATGCAGTGTCTTTTCCAGTACCTCATAAATTTTACAGTATTCATATATTCATGGTGTAGAGATATGTTGGATTCTCTTTGAAATTAAAACTTATTTCCCCCCCTCCTTTATTCTTGAATCCAATCCCCACATTTCCAAGCATGTAAGTGATTGAGAGAACAAAGGGGCACTGGATTCAAGGTAAGTTTTTCCCACCAAGCAGTGACCTGGAGAATTTCAAGGGCTTGGGGAGTCAATGATGATTTGGGGTCCTAGATGACTCTAGGTACATGAACATAGGGGTGTCTGTACAATCCAAAAAAATCAACATCAGGGTCCTAGTCACCTGGGTTCTGGAAATTTCCACAAGTTAAGGAGAACTGGCAATGAAATGTTTTTTGAGCACAAATTTTCAGTGCGTTGAACTCATGGCATTTAGTATTTTATGATTCTAAAACTAAATGGAGGGTAAAAAGCTTTTCCACATTTGTAGGCAGCAGCTAAGAAGCAACAAGAGAGTTAAAAAAGTTTACACACCATTAAACTCAGAATCCTCCTAACATTGTGAGTCTTTATGACAGATTCTGAAAATCTGTGCTGTGCCAGAGGAGGATGGGGTCATGTCCTCTGTCTTTTCTCTCTCTTTTAAGACTCTTTTTTTAAAGAAGATGGACCTTAAAGCATCTTCTGCTTCCCATTCAACAGGCTGTCCTTCTGATAGTACCTTGACTTGTCCTCTGCCAGCACGCAATGGGCAAATGGAAGTAAAAAGAACATGCAATTCATGGCAATTTGGGTGGAGCAGGAGGATCTCATGATAAGCAAAGTTAAGTCAAAAGGACAAACACAGTATGATCTCACTTCTCTGGGGTAGAGAGAGTAACAGGACCAGGGAAACGCAAGGAAACAAAGGAGGACACCTAGATTGTCCTTGACCCTAGGGTATAGAAATGAGGTCAAGGAAGGAAAGAAATCCAGAGGAGTAAGAAGAGGCAGTCAGGGGCCATGGGCACATTGGTGGTATAGAGGCGTGGTCTGTGGCTATATTTAAACTATAGAGCCAATAACACTTAAAGCAGGACATCTAGACTATGACAATAAAACTTAGAAATGTTAAGGAAACAGGCTGGGTGGTAAGAATGGTGCTGGAACATTGAATGCCTAAATCTCATGGAGAACTTTGTAAACCATGGGTGACTTAATAACAATTTTTTTAAGTAGTGAAAGCAGTTCTCTCTAGTAGAGTTTATAATTCTGTTCCACTTTGCATGCCAGCAGTGTGGATTCACTCTCCCTGCCCTGTAACGACCCCACTGGGCTTGACTGTGAACACAGGGGCCCACAGAAACCCTTCTAGAATGAGGATGACAAAATGCAAACTGCATAATACACTGAGTGTGTGATTGCTTTTCCTCTGGGCTCACTGGGAGACCTAGGGGGACCCTGAAGACAAACACCAAGTGTACCCTGCTGCTCAGGTCACCAAATGGACCGCTGCACTTTGGAAGCCTCAGTGGCTTTGAAGCAAAATCTTCACGCTGTTGGTGAACTGCGTGTCAAACAGGTCAAAAGTGTGATTTCACCTGGCACAACGGCTTCCCAGTTATGATCACTCCAGAGCTGCAGCGCAGGATTCTGGCTTCATGTAAGTTTCCTGATGTGCCATTCTCCAGCGCCCCCCCCCTTTAAAAAGAAATGAAAAATGCCTACTCCTACACCCCCTTTCTTCCTCCCCCCCATTTCTCATCCCCTCCTTCACCTCCCCTCTTTGCCACATTCAGTGGTGCTCAGGGGGTTATTCTTCACTCTGCGCTTAGGAAACAACTTCTAATGGAGCTCAGGGCACCCTATGGGGTTCCAGGAATCAAATCAAAGCCAGTTGTGTGCAAGGTAGGTGCCCTACCCACTGTACTATGTTTCTGGCTCCCTCTTCAACAGAACAAGACATGAAGACAATTGCCAGTCGAGTAATTTATATCTCAGAGGCAGCTTCACATATTTTTAGAGTTATATCAGTGACTAAAACCACACAGTAAATACCTCCAGATCCAATGAACTCTTAATTTTATTTTAAACATAAAACTTCAAGTCTATGTAATGTTTTGGTCATTTCCATAAGATCCAATTGATTTTAATAACTAAATTACCCCCAAAAGAGCCTTAATGAGTACCACTGCACCACCTAAATGGGAATAATCCTAAATTTTAAGATATTATGAACACAAAGGTATATTATTTGTATGTAAATAATGTCTCATAAGTTTCAGCAGCCTGCCATTTCCATAGCAAATGCATTCTAATAGTAAGACCATATTTTCCCCATTAGAAATTTTGTTTTAAACAAAGCCTTGCCCATGAAAGAAAAGATAAGCATCTCGTTGGAGAACCCTGGGAGTTTCAAGTTAGAAATTTTCATCGTGCAGCTTCTTGCCATCTTTGGCTCAAAGTGTCTGATGAGCACATACAAAAGCCTACTGCTCCCTGCTTGTTATGATTTTACCTTTAATCTGGGCTATAAAAATTGCATTGTTGGCTCTTGAAAAGCTTCCATTGTCAAAAGGAAATATAATAACCTTTCCTGTGCGGAGACCAGGTGTCCTGCAGAAGCAAGCCTGCTGAGAGAGTGGCAAGTCATCTCCAACGGTCCAGCCTTGGTGATTTCACGGGGTTACAGTCAAGATGTTCCAAAAATGGAGCTTGGCGGCAGCTGGGCAAACCTACCTCTCTCCCTTTCGTACAATGGATCTGTTCTGGGGGGTGGGGGAGGGACAGAACTGTGGGGAGATTTGGGAAATACAATAAGCTTGATCTCATGTGGGAAAACTCATGGTGCTTAATAGCTTCATAAAGTAGTGCACTTTTGTCGCCACATATAAAGTCCCCAGTAAAGTCTTACATTACCACCATTATAAAACGCTGCAATGGAAACGCTGAGCTGTGCTACGTGATCCCCCGTGGCAAAGGTTAAGAAGAAGCCGAATTCAAAATGACTTCCAAACCAATACAATTAGGGTGTAACTCAAGGAGGCTCTGTGACCATCGTTTTCAGGGCAATAGAGATCGTGCTTTCGTGACACATACAACCCTGCCAAAATGGTAGCACTTCACAAGGAAAATTGACAAGAGTGAAAAAGATGAAAGGTCAGAGGGAAATGAAGAGTCTAATCATATGTGACAACTGGTTCTGCTGTGTGTGTTCAGAAAGAGACCACATGTTGTTAGGTAGGATTCCCCATACTGTGGGAGTCTCCTCTCTCCTTTCAGAAAGGTGGGGCTTCCTTAGAACAATACCTGGAGCCTGTGATTCGAAGCTGAGACAGGCTTTTCCATTTAGCCGTGACAGCTATTGCTCACCCACAATGACACGGGTCCCTGTGATCACACAGATGTATGTGAAAGCTATCATCTCAGTGTCCCTCAGGTCCTGTCCCCATTCGTGAGTGCAGCTCAGTTTCACTGTGTGATGGGATGCTAATCGATGAGGACATGAGCACAATCTCATTCCGAAGGGTATTGGCAAGATGGAATGAATAGACCAAGTCCTCTGGTACCTAAGAATTTGGACAATGGGATGTTCATGTTTACCCAGCTTCATATGGGATGAGGTGACACGCATTCATTTTCTGTGAAATCAGATACTACTGTCATCTCTATGGAATATTGCCTTTTAAAATCCAATCAATCCCCCACAAATTTAGAAATTGTGTTTTATTTGAGATTCAACAAACTTTGTTGACTCAAGGGCAGGCAAACTTTGTAAAGGACAGGAGAGGAAAGCCTGGGAGATGGCTCAGTGGCTAAAAGCCCCTGCCTTGCAAGTGTGAGGTTGTGTGTTTGCTCCCTGGAGCCACCCACCGTGTTCTAGCAGCTATGCTCCTCCAAATCTCTGGCACCGCACAGCAAGTAAGTGTGTGACTTCTAGTGTGCAAGAACATGAGTATGTCATGATGACTAAAGATGCACAAGACCCGGGCCTCGCACCTTGACTAAAGGTGCACCTGGTTTGTGTCCTGCTCCTTGACTAAAAATGTACATGGTCTGTGCCCTGCATCTTTGTTTTTTAAATAATGTAGTACTGCTATTTATTCAGCCATTGATTAAGCTGATTGAATTGAGCATGAACTCCACATTATTTTTTATTCTATTCTGAATGTTAGCTTTATTTTATTATTATTCTCCCCCCTTTTTTGATTCACTGTGAGATACAGCTATAAAGCTTTCATTTTTGAGCTTCGGTCATATAATCATCAAGCACCCATCCCTTCACCAGTACACACTTTCCACCACCAAAATCCCCAGTATTCCGAACCCCATCCTTTTTCAACCCTTCCCCTGCCTGTGTGGCAGACAATTTCCCCCATACTCTCTCTCTACTTTGGTTACATTTGATATTTTGACACCAGTCTCACCACCACTCAAACCTGCTGAAAAAGCAGTGCTAGACAATTTGTTTTGTATTGCTTGTTATGGATAGAATATAATGTCCAGGAAATTCTGTGCCATTCTCTTCTGAGAGCTTTAGTTTATAGTCTCTGGGTCTTGATCATTGATGAGATTACATGGTGCTAGGGGCAGTTTGAGGGTGTAACTGCCAAGTTTCTGGAAAACTGGGGATCTGCGGGGGGAGGCCAAGTCCTGATCCAAGTGAGCCTGGGGCTCTCGGTCATGGGTTCCCACCTACCTCTATACTACAGGCCCTAACTGCATCTTTTGATCTCTTTCGAGATTTATGGGTCTCTGAAATAAGGCCAATAAATGAACTTATGTAGCTTAGCCGGAGGTGGTTTGTGAGTGTCTCCCACATAATTATTGGTAAACTTGGCCCCAAGTTTTTGGGGTCTAGCCAAAGGCACAGCAGCAATTTTGGGGTATCTGGAAGTCTGAAGGCATCATCAGGTTGCTGATGTCCTCAGCCCACAAGTACAGGTTTACCTGCTGGCAGCACCATACCCCAGTGTGCGCTGCATCTTGACTAAAGATGTACAGGGTCTGTGGACTGCACCTTAACTAAAGATGCGTTAAGTCTGTGGCCTTGACTAAAGATGCACAAGGTCTGTGGCCTGTACCTTGATTCAACATGTACAGAGTCTGTGGCCCCTCCCAGTCCTGCCTCTTCCTCTGCAAGCCCTTTTGTGAGCATGACTGAAACCCTTGGTGACAGTTACAACCAGAATGTGTGTGAGCACCATAACTAAGCGACTGCCACTCCTGATCAGCACTACCACCAAACTATGATCCCCAGTGAGCACTGAGAGTGTGTGTTTCAGTGTTGCAGCCAATTTGTGTGTATTCCACCTCCCTTGCAACAACAGCCATAAAGGAAAAGCAGGATGCAGGGTGTGAGTTGGGGCTGGGGGGAATTAAAGGACTGGAGTAAGGATTTGGTGACTTCACATGCTGTATAAGCGCTATCTCAGCTACAAGGCTATACCATTATACAATATGAAAACAAATGATATGGCTGTATTCCAATAAAATTAAATGGTTGACATTAATCTCAATTATATATATTACGTAGGCCAATATTTCAAAGTGTTATCACAAAGATGTCACCAATATAGCACTGTAGCACTGTTGTCCTGTTGTTCATCGATTTGCTCAAGCGGGCACCAGTAACGTTTCCATTGTGAGACTTACTTGTTGTTACTGTTTTTGGCATATTGAATACGCCATGAGTAGCTTACCAGGCTCTGCCGTGTGAGCGAAATACTCTTGGTAGCTTGCCAGGCTCTCTGAGAGGGATGGAGTAATCAAACCTGGGTCCACCGCATGCAAGGAAAACGCCCTACCCACTGTGCTATCGCTCCAGCCCATAATCAATATAGAATTTATAAATTATTGTTTTACATTCTTGATTTATACTCTTTGAACTCCAGTGCATAATTTGCAAATACAGAACATTTCATTGCAGACTGACCAATGTCACAGGCTTTGCCATAACTGTGAGAGGTCTGGGTAATGCACGTTTAGAAGCTTTGCCGTGGCTGTTATAACCAATTCCCTAACATGAAGAGCTCATCCTCCTCCATTGCTTGATGCAGTTATAATTGTTCTGCAGAGCGCTGCATGGACTCCTTCCTGTGCTTAGCAATGAGGCCACTCTGCAAAGAAAAGGGATTCGTTGCCCATATCCCGAGCTCAGAGGAGCTGACAACTGCTGGCCACCACCTGTCACCCTTGGGGGACTCACTGGGGGAGTAGAATGAAGGCAGCAAACTGGTCCTCACTTCCAGGGAATGTTCCAGAAGTCCTTATGTGGGACATGAGTTTAAAAGCAAGATGTTCTCACTGCTCTAGGAAGTGGCAGAGCTTCTAGACCAAATTCCTTCTCCAACCCTGCGAAATCTGTCACAGCTCCCTGCAAGAGGGGAACTGGCTGTCTCCTTCCAGTGGTAGAATGCCTTCTTAGTCTCAGGCTTACAGGAGTTGAACTTGCAGTGAGGATGGGGGAAGCTCCTGGTCTGTCTAGAAAATGGTCCCACCTATGTTTGCCAGCCCCAGAACTGGTGATGCCATATTCCTGGGCATTAGGAAGAGCAAAGCCTAGGGAGGCATGTCCATCAGTGGGACAGGATAGTGCTAAAGGCTGGAGTCCCAGAGCTGATTCTTGCCTGGTGATTTAGCTAGGGTCATGCCTCTGACATTGGGCTGTGGGCAAAGGGAGCTGGAAATGGACGTGGATGGTACTACCTTCAAATGCACAGAACTGTATCTTCTCAGTCAAGGGGAAACTGTTGAAATCAGTGCAAATTACAAAACCATAGAATTACATTAAAGAGAATGGGAGAGCCCTCAGTTGAGGTAGGGGAACAGTATGCTGGTAGCTGTTATTACAAAGAGTAATATCATTTGATCTGAATCCTCTGGGTCAAGCCTTCCAATAGCCTGGTTTCCATCAGTCGGAATTTTCACTCAGTAGGATCAGGAAATAAGCGATTTGCTAGATTCATAAGGTCTTAAGCCACCCAAACCATTATGAAGAAAAGTTTCCATGTAAGCAAAAGCTTTGGTGTGACAATTTCAGATTGCATTGCTGGTAAGAAGGGGACACTGACATCTGGGAGCTAGCAGTCGCCTCCAGTTTTCCTTAACTGAACAGTATCACAGAACATCAGTATCAGACAAGGTCACACTATGACATGGTAGATTAAGGCAAAAGCAAGAGTTCTCCATAATCTGATCACAGACAAAACATGAACATTTTGTCCAAGCCACAAAATACAAAACTTCCCCCTCTCCCAGCTAATAGTGATTGTTGCTGCTTTGCCATCTTGTCTTTGTTCTAGTTTTCTTTCTCTTCTGCTTCCTGAGATTTTGTGATCCACAGCAAAGTCCCTCTCCCTCACATGCTCGCAGAAGTAATCTGACCTCAGATCGAATCCTATGAGAAGCAGGTCTGTGACCCCCAAGGCCACTCCACAGCTCAGGAAGCATTAGGAAAATTCACTGGTCTTAACATAGTCATACTCAGGACTAAGATTGAGCACAGGGAAAGTCTCCCATGTAAAATCAGTCAAGGGAAGAGGTGTGTGAGTGCATTCACAGGAAACCAAGCTTCTTCTTCTGTGGAGTCACACAGGTCGTGCTAATTCCTCCAGGACAGAGCCGTGTCAACACATGTGAAATGCTGTCTCTCCAGAAGTTCATTCAATACTAGGTTCCCATTGCTTTCCCTGGACTCCCTGCATATCATGTACACAGAGTCCCAGAAAGCAAAGCTGGTGCCCAGCATAAACCCTGTTGTTTGCACAGGTTAAGTGCAGAGAATCATTCGTAATGCTTAGGGAATGGTGAGGCTATTCCTGAAATCTGTTTTCCCCGGATGAAAGCGCAGGGCCAGCCTTGCAAACAGAGCTGCCCCATGGACTGCTTCCATCAGAGGAGGTTTCTAGCACCCTCCCACTGCGTTGAAATGCTAATAGCCAGTGCACTTACTGTGAATGTGAAGCTCAACTAAATGCTCTGCTCCTAGGGGTCTTAGTCGGAGACCATTGACACTGCTCAGAGTCACTCTGCAAGTATTTTCAACAGGGGAATCCTAATAGCAGTCCTCATCCATCCTGTAATATCCCTCTAACCTCCTCCAGGAGACCTCCAGTGACCAGTGACTAATGTATAGATTGGTGCCTCCTGCAGACAGGACACTGCAGAAAACAAGAAAGGCAGATATTGCCCCCTGAAACTGGGGCAATAAATTACCAGTACATATAAAAAATATTTGAGGGGCTGGAGCAATAGCACAGCGGGTAGGGCATTTGCCTTGCACGCGGCCAACCCGGGTTTGATTCCCAGCATCCCATATGGTCCCCTGAGCACCACCAGGAGTAATTCCTGAGTGCAGAGCCAGGAGGAACCCCTGTTCATCACCGGGTGTGACCCAAAAAAGCAAAAAAAAATTTGAAAAAATTTCAATGGGTACAGTAGTCAAGACGCATGTGGCAACGATGCAATTATTGCTAACTGATTAAGAGAATTATATAGGGAGCTGGGTAAACAGTATTATAGACATTGATCCTGGTGGCAATTTTGGAGGTAGACACTGTGTTCATGTTACCCTGATGAGATGTCAGGAAAGACAAAATACTTGCCCAAGATTTAGCATTAGTTGGCAGAACTGGACTTTGATCCCTAAGTTAATTGGTTGAACATTCCAGGCCCTGTGAGTTTTCATCAGCTCTTAGATTATGTGACCTCACATTGTACAGTAAGCAGGGGGTGATAGGGGAACATGTTGGGAGGAAAAGCTAGATATTTCGTGGAAGAACTTCCCAGACTTGATTTCTAAAAATGGAAACTTAACTCTGGGAGTTTACAAAGAAGACAAACTTATCTGCAAGTTGGACGCTGACAGACTCAGTAAGATTGGAGAAAGAGCCCAGAAACCCAGGGGGTAGGGAGAACAAGAAAGGTCTGATAATTGAGAGGAAGTCTGCATTGCTTTTTATCTCATACTTTTCTGATATGTCTCATCCCTCCTTGATGCCAACCTGTGCCAGAGTGACCCCCCTGCCCAGGAGGCACTGACCAGGTCCAAGGGAAGGAGGCAGTCATGCCCTCAGGGCATAATACCAGGGGAGCAATGATCATGTTAGAACAATAAAAACAGTAGTCAAGTAACAACACCCATAAAACGCTAATGGAAGTTACAAGAAAAGGAGCAATTAGTCTCACAAAAGGGACTTGGGAAAACTTTATGGACATGTCTACAATGCCTTAAAAATATCCTACTTCCTCGTGGGTTTTTCTGTGCTTCAATTCCCAAACCCGGTTGGAAACTACCCAAGCATAGTGAGTGGAATTTCTAATCACCTCATAGAAAGAACTCTAATGTGGTGTGGGAATGCCCAGGGCGGCCATCTTTAGTTGATTACAACCCTCTCTTCCGGACCAGCGCACAGCTCTACATCCTGACCAACAGTTCAGGAATGTCACTGCCTTTGACGCAAGATCTAAAATGTGCTCTGTGTTGCTAGCTCAGCTACATCACAGAAAAATAGAAGTTTGAGACACCGAATCAACTATTATTTTTACCTGTTAAGTAATCATCAGGTTAATAAAATACAAAATAGCTCTCTAAATTACTCATTTTCATTGACAACAGTTCTTCAGCGGTTTAACTGACTTTGGTGGAATTATTTTGCATCAAGCAGCTAAAAACTATAGAAAGGGGAATACTTGGACCTGAATCCTAAAGATACTTTATTGAAGACTACACTTATCAGAGGAATAGAGCTGAGAACTTAGAGGAGCTTTTTGTCTTTCTTAGGTACCCTCCAAGGGAATCTTTGGGCAGTGAGGTGAGATGCAACATATTGTTTATTTACAGACCTGGGAATCTGGTGAGCTAGGTGGGGAGTGAGGGTTCACAGGTACAGGGATAGGTAAGAAGAGCACAGAACAAAAGGCACCATCCACTGGCGGAGGGAAGTGTGGGGACCAGAGTTCAAAGCAATTCTGAATGTCTCCAAACTGAACATTTCCATGAGATCTTTCACACCAGAGCTGACAAACTACAGATTTTTCCATGGGAACTAAGTCAGTCTACTTCTCTATGAAGAGTAGCTTGTAAACTGCACTTAATTAATCTACTTCAATCACTTCAATGATAATGTCTGTTATAAATTCTTAAGTATTGCTGACCAAGGAACTAAAGTCTGGTTGTTAAGTAACTGCATTACAGCTGAAACATTAGAGGCATTTATTCTGAGTTTCAGAACTGCAGTCCAAAAGACACAGACCTATGAAGTAGTTGAGATGTATGTTTGAGTTCTTCTGTAAAGGCAGTGGATGACAGAAGCCAAAAAGGGGGATTAGTCCCCACTCTGGTCTGCTTAAAGCAAATGAAGTTTCAGTCATACAGTTCTGATTGGTGGTAAGTTGTCAAGCTGTTATTGGCCCAATTTCACTTTCTCTACTTATTTTTACTTATTTTTTGATTTTTAGGGCCACACTCAGTGGTGGTCAGTCAGGGCTTAGCTTGGGGATTTATCCTGGAAGATTCAAGGGACTATACTGGGTGCCTGGGATTGAACCCAGTTGCAAAATAAGTGTTCTCCCTGCTATTTTCACCCTGGCCAGGTTGGTCCAATTTCAGCCCTGGGTGGTCTTTATCTTGCTTGCCTGGTTTCATTTTCTTTTTCATACCCTACGACCTGTGCCCTTTCACCTGGACATTCCTGGACAGGCTGGGACCTGGCTCCGTTTGGTTTAAACCCGAGCTCGGGGTAGCTCCACATTTGTTTTCTTCTTATGTTATTCATCAGTACCAAAAGTTCCTTTTGGAAACCTGACAGCTTGTGCTGTTATGGATTATTACTCTTATTGACACAAAAGTTGAAGTCCTTGCACTTCAGCAGGTGATAAGCATGATTCTTTACAGGGAAAGTTAGCCTCAGTGCTGCCCCAGTCCCTCTGCTGTTTGGGACTCCTGGTGCCACAACAGAGCGTATAGTCACTGGGGCCCCAGAGAGAGGTGTGTAAGCATTGCAAAGTGTATGATCCTCAGCAACTCCCCAACAGCCTAAAAGAAGGCAGGGGAGAGAGTACAGCATTTAGGGCATGCTCAGACTCAACTCCCAGGTCTCCCGAGCACCAACACAATAGTTACTGTGGTCCCCAGCAGCAAAGGGTCTGAGCAGCACCTCATCCTCAGCCCTAGCCCAGTTGGCTGAGTATCATTGCAAGCAGCTCCAATTGCCATCTGAGTACTGTTTGGGAGCTCCTCCAAATAAGATACAGATGAAAAATAAATAAGAGTCCACAAGCACTATTTCCAGGAGCGTGACCCCAGGAGCATGATACGAGTGCTACCACTAAAAGGCGTATCTGACCCCCCAACCCTATGAATACCATGGCTGAATGTTCAAACACCTTGGCTGAGCATGTGAGCTCCACAAGAAAATGTGTGACTTTATTCAAAGGGAATGAAAGAGGGAGAGTTGTCCTTTCAATGCAAAATACATGATTTCTTGTTGCAGACCCTCTCCAAATCATCTCACGTGTAAGTAGAAGGTCAGCATTAGATGTTCAATTTGGTTTTGAATATTCTTGGTTTGGGTTTTGTCTTTTTTTAGTCTCCCTTTCCCTTAATGACAATTATTACTGATGCAGTGGCCAAGGATCATAAACAGGCCTGGCCCTGGGACTACTTGCACATCTGCTCGTGTTGCTCACACACTTGGGCTTGTTGCTCACCAAGGAAAGTGCTCCGTAGCTGGGCTACTCATGCACATGCTGGTTCTAGGGCTCCCCTACTGTAAAGCTGGACATTGCTCACAGCACCAGAGCTGCAGGCTCAAACAGCAGAGCCTCCTGGGCACTTGAGATAGCACCAGGACTCAAACTTGAGACTCTCCACTCAGAAGGCAGGCCTTCTAAGCCACAGGACTTTTCTTCCAAACCCTCTTGATTTTGGTTTTCAGCACCTGGTCATTGAGTGTGGCCATCAGAGCCAGCCACTTTTTTTTCTTAATCTAGTTCCAAAGTTTTCTGGAACAATTTGGCTGACTTAGAATTAACTCCCCATATCTGGCCTTCTTCTCTAAAGATAGAGAAGAAAACTTAAATTGTACATAACACACGCCTAATAGAAGTACAAAACATCCTTTTAAAGTAACGCTCCTTGGAGCTGGAGCAATAGCAAAGCAGGGAGGGTGTTTGCCTTGCACGTGGCCAACCTGGGTTTGAATCCCAGCATCCCATATGGTCCCTTGAGCATGGCCATGAGTAATTCCTGAGTGCATGAGCCAGGAGTAACCCCTGTGTATCGCCAGGTGTGAACCCCCCCAAAAAAACCAAAAAAGTAACACTCCTTTATGTAATATAATTAATGTAGAAGATAGTATTCACCACACTTATCACCTTTTTATGTATTATGATTTCCTTTTGGATTTTATACCAATATTTTCCTTTTTTTAGTGTTCACCATGGACTGACAGGCTCAACATTTTTGATAAATACAATGTATTTCATATCTATCTTGCTTTCCCCTTTAGTGAGACATAAAATCTGATACACAAAAAAATGTTCTTTTAATAGAAAATGGAATTCAAAGCCCAGGTCCAAGCATTCAGGATACATAATAAGGAGTCTGCTTCTCTGCTAGCTATTGGTTTCCAGGTTACATTTTTTTGGGGGTCACACCTGGCGTTGCACAGGGGTTACTCCTGGCTGCTTTGCACTCAGGAATTACTCATGGCGGTGCTCACGGGACCATATGGGATGCTGGGAATTGAACCTGGATTGGCCTCGTGCAAGGCAAACATCCTACCCGCTGTGCTATCACTCCAGCCCCCTCCAGGTTACTTTTGTTTGTGATAGGGATTTTTTTATTTAAAGGCATGACTTCATATGACTATTTCCATAGGCAAATGTTAGCACAAACAATTTGGCATGTAGTAATCATAATGAAAATGCTAACAAATCCCTTTAAGCTTCTTTGGTTGCTTCTGAATTTTTATTTAGTTTTTTTCAATTTTTTGGAGGGCAATAGCTGGTACAGGTCATAGGGCTTACCCCAGCTCTGTGCTCAGGGATGACTCCTCACTGGGCAAGGGGCACCATATGAGATGCAGGGGATTGAACCCTGGCCAGCCGCATACAAGGCAAGTGCCCCTACTGCTATACTATCACTCCAACCCCTACAACTTTAATCATTATTTTTTGTACAAAATAAAAACTTGGGCTTTTAACTCCTTTCCCAGGTGGCAATCCATCTCTCATCTCTAGAAAATTTTCCATATGTCTTTTTTACCAGTGTTTTGCAATCCCTCTTGTGACCTGCATGCTTCAATTGGGAATTATAAAATCTACCTCACTGGGTTATTTTAAGGACTCAATGAGATCATGCAAGTGAAATTTTTGGTCAATCATCCTTTTTTGATGAGCATACTGATGTATAAAAATAATCAAATAACTTGCTCAAAAGTAAAGCTGGGACGAATACATATTCCAGTTGAAGCTAAATAGTTTTGAATTGACTCATAGCTAGTCCTATATGTAATCACTTTTCTCTCTGTTCTCATGTATGCACCAAGCCTTACACGCATAATGAGATATAAAACCTGGACTTTGAGATACACTTCAACAGCACATTTCAAAAAACTAAGCCAGCACTGTGTCTTGTGACAGGTAGACAAAATAAACTTTGAAGTTATTTTCAGTCTTAACCATTCCAAGCTTGTAGATTTGCATTTTTCTCAAGATGCAACTAGCTCTATACTTGAAAAATACGCTGCATAAGGCTACCCCATGGAAAGAGAGGGGCTAGATGTGGAAATCTAGGAAGTTGAAGGAAAAAATTTTTCTTTAATTTTTTTTCCATAGGCCCAGATTACTAATCATTGGCTTTTTGAGTTAGCTTTAACTCTTGCTTTCAGTAAATGAAATCAGGTAAAAATCCAAAGCACAATTTTTCAACAACCTTTGTAAATTCAAATTTTAGATTTTTTTATTGGAGCAAAATGGGCTCTTACTGTTTACAGGGTTGCTGAGATGCATGCAAGTTCCTTGTTTTTCTCCCCTATTCCCCTATTCAGTCGGAGCTGAATGATGATTCAGTTACCATCAGAGACACAGAAAGTGCAAGGGCAAATTTTTCTTGCATCTATAATGGCAACCTTAGCAGCAGGCAAGCAACTGCTGCAGATCTATCAAATAAATGCAGAGGGGGAATTTTCCTGAAAGAGTGAGGGAGCTTGTCAGCAGGTGCAGATAGCGATAAAATGACACCCCAGGCTCCCTTTAGCCTGGATTTTATATGAGAATGGTATTATTCTTGCTCGCTAGATCACCAATATATTACAAAGATACAACTCAGGAACAGCCAAATGGAAAATATGCATGCAACAAAATATGAGCAAAAGGGCAAAAGGTGTGGGGTTTCCATGCCTCTCCTGGAATAATCTTCCCCGAATCTCAAATCTCTATGTTCACCAATTTAGAAACTCCAAGAATAGTTTTTTTTTCCTTTTTGGGTCACACCTGGCGATGCACAGGGGTTACTCCTGGCTCTGCACTCAGGAATTACTCCTGGCGGTACTCAGGGGACCATATGGGATGCTGGGGGTAGAACCTGGATCAGCCGTATACAAGGCAAACGCTCTACCCGCTATGCTATTGCTCCAGCCCTCCAAGAATAGTTTTAACCCTACATTTAAAAAAATATATCAAATCAGGACCAGAGAGATTGTCCTGCAGGTAGGGTGCTAGCCTTGCACGCATCCCACATGGGTTTTATCCCTGGCACTACATATGGTCCTTGGAGCCATCTGGAGTGTTATGTGAGTGCAGAGCCCTGAGCACTACCAGGTGTGACCCTTCCCCCCAAACATATCAAAGCAGGATAATCGAACTCATTTAAAGATAATGAAAATGGAGTCCAGAATGATAGTACAGCAGGTAGGATGCTTGCCTTGCATGTGGCTGACCCTGGATCAATCCCTAGCATTCCATACAGTCCACTAAACCCCTGCCCAGGAGTGATTCCTGAGCATAGAGCCAGAAATAAATCCTTAACACCACTGGGTGTATCCCTAGCCCACCGCAGGCCCCTTCAAAAGGAAAATACCAAAACCAGAGAGATAATTCAGTGTTCCGGAGTATATGCTTTTCATGTAGGAAAGTGTACAACATGCTCATGGCTGGGATAGCCTCTGAACAACAGCAGATCAGGGAGGAAAATGAAGATATAGTGTCATCATCTCCATTGAAGTCAAAAAAGCATTAGACAAAATTCAACATACTTTTATTATAAAAAGCACTCCAAACCTAGTAGAAGATGATTTTAACATAATTAAAGTTATATATATGGATATATATAACTCACAGATAAAAGATAAAATAATAGTCATAGCAAAAGACTGAAAGCTCTCCCTCTACAGTCAGAAACAAGACAAGTGTGCCCATTTTTTACCATTTCTATTCTATTTATTAAACTTCTATCTCAGTTGGTATGGAGAGTACCAGCTGGAGTTCTGACAAGAGCAATTAGGTAAGGGAAAAAAAAGATATTCAAAGTGGAAAGAAAGAAGTAACATTTATGTACACAGATGACAAGATCTACATCTGTCACTGTCACTGTCATCCCGTTGCTCATTGATTTGTTCAAGTGGGCACCAGTAACGTCTCTCATTGAGAGACTTATTGTTACTGTTTTTGGCATATCCAATACACACGGGTAGCTTGCCAGTCTCTGCCGTGCGGGCTCCATACTCTCGGTAGCTTGCCGGGCTCTCCGAGAGGGGCAGAAGAATCGAACACGGGTTGGCCGCGTGAAAAGCGAAAGCCCAACCGCTGTGCTATCACTCCAGCCCTAAGATCTACATAGAAACCCAATTTATACAATACATATTTTTAAAAAGTGTTATTAACATAAATTCAGCAAAGTTATCTGATGCAAAATTCATCATCCTCATCATCCTCATCATCCCGTTGATTGTCGAATTTCTCCAGCGGTCTCAGCAACATCTCCATTCTTCCTAGTCATGAGATTTTTTAAAAATTTATTTATTTTTAATTAGTGAATCACCATGAGGGTACAGTTACAGATTTATACACTTTTGTGCTCATGCTTCCCTCATACAAAGTTCAGGAACCCATCCCTTCACCAGTGCCCATTCTCCACCACCAGTAAACCCAGGATCCCTCCCACCCTTCCCAATCCCATCTCCCCCCACCCCACCCTGCCACTGTGGCAGGGCATTCCCTTCTGTTCTCTCTCTCTAATTAGCTGTTGTGGTTTGCAATAAAGGTGTTGAGAGGCCTCTGTGCTCAGTCTCTAGCCCTCATTCAGCCCGCAACACCCTTCCCCCGCATGGCCTTCGACCTAGTCATGAGATTTTTGAAGCCTCTCTTTACTCATCCTTTCCAATGGTGCTGCATTGGAGACTCTTTCAGGGTCAGGGGAATGAGACCCATCGTCGTTACTGTTTTTGGCATATGAATACACCATGGGGACCTTGCGAGGCTCTCCCATGTGGGCAGGAAACTCTCCGTAGTTTACCATGTTCTCCCAGAGGAGAAGTAGGTTTGGATGCACGCTTCCGGGAGCTTGGTTTTATAGTTCCTGGGTGTTGGCTGTTACAAGGCGCCAGGGGCAGTCCCTGCGTGTGACTGCCTAGCTACTGGAAAATGGGGAATCTGGGCGGAAAAGACCCAGTCCCAATCCAGAGACTATAAGACCAAGCACCCGAAAGAGAGCAATGCAGAGAGTCTCTTGCCACCCCCTCACCATGCTTGGCTGTCTTCCCCGGGGCCCCTCAAAGGAGCTGGATTTCAGTTTCCCTCCCCGCCCTGTGGCCGAAGACCTCCAGAGCCTAGCCATAGCCATGCTCAAAGCCCCTCTCCACACGTTCGGATGAAAAATTGGCATGTAAAAATCAGTTGTGCTTATATATATACTAACTATGAATAAAGACATTAAAATTTCCATTTGGGGCTGGAGTGATAGTACAGCAAGCAAGATTTTTTTGCCTTGTACCCAGCTGACCCAGGTTCAATCCTCAGCACGCTATACATTCCCCTGAGCACCACTAGGAGTAGTCCCTGAACATAGAGCTAGGAATCATCTCTGAGCATCACTGGGTGTTCACTCCCCCCAAAACAATCCCAGTCATGATAATATTAAATAACAATAAGTATTAAGAATAGAAAACAGTTGAAGTGAGAGATTTGCACTGAAAAGTTGCAGCAACAAATTAGAGGTCACAAATAAATGGAAAGATATTCTGTGGTCATGGGTGGGAAGACTTTATACTGTTAACTGTTGTACTCAAATGATCTACAGATTCTATACAATCCCTCTTGAGATAACACCAATTGTTTTTGCAGAAAAAAGTCATCTGTGAAATTAATATGGAATCCCTGGTAACCTTAGATTGTGCACACAATCTTTAAAATGAAGGACAAATTTGGAAGTCTCACACATTCAGATTTCAAAACCTGTTACAAAGCCACAGTTGTCAAAGCAGTGTGGTTCTGGCATAAAGATAGCTTATAAATCAATAGAATAAAATAGAGTCTACAAGTAAAATGCCACGTATATGGTCAAATGATTTGGGGAGGAGTGCCAAGAACATTTATGGAGAAGAGAAAGACTTTTCAACAAATCGTGATGGTAAAACCAGAGATCCTTAGACAAAAGAATGAAGCTGAACCTTTCCCTTATGTCAAATACAACATTTAACCTCAAATGCAGGAACCTTGAAGACATGAGGATTAACAAAACAAGCAACACAAAAAGACAAATGCTGTACGATTTAGTTTATTTGAGGTATGTGGAGTCCTCAAACTTACAGATACAAAAAGAAGAATGAGGGGTGCCAGGAGTTGGCAGTGGAACAAATGAGCATTATTTAATGGAGATGGAACTTCAATTTCCGAGGATGGAAAAGTTGTGGAGATAGATATTGTGTGTGACGGGTGTGCAACAATGTGAATGGACTTAATATCACTGAGCTGTACATTCAAATGATAATATTTTGTTATTTATATAGTTTACCACAAGTTTTTTTTTTTTTTGCTTTTTGGGTCACACCTGGCGATGCACAGGGGTTACTCCTGGCTCTGCACTCAGGAATTACCCCTGGCTGTGCTCAGGGGACCATATGGGATGCTGGGATTTGAACCCGGGTCGGCCGCGTGCAAGGCAAACGCCCTACCCGCTGTGCTATCTCTCCAGCCCCTTTACCACAAGTTTTTAAAGATAAAGAATTAAAGAATTTTTATATGTGACACTGCTAAATATTTATCCCAATTTCACGCACATCCTTACCAAAGATGAAAATGTGCATGCCTTCAAGAAACCAAATTCATTCTGGGAAACTTTGAGGAACTATTTTCTCAGAACTTGGAAATCTGGGGATCAGAGAGCCCTTGAAAATCTTGTGGTATGGTGCACACAGTAAATGCATAGCTGTGATTTTTTTCTGGAGTCCATTGGTTGCATTATATTCTCAGCAAACTAGGGTGCTATACCATTTTAGGCTACTTGAAACCAACGAGACCTTTAGTTTTGACTAAAGTGTAATCACTGAGCTGACAGCAGAGCTGACTGGGAGATGTGGAGTCAGCAGAAGATGAAAGCAGACCCAGGCCAGGACCAGCTAACTTGGAGCCTTGGGTCTCATACTGATCTCCAGGCCCATTCTCAAAGCTCTTTCTGAGTATGGAAATGCAAACACATAACCCTGTTCATACTGAACCCATGTGTATGTGATTATGATACATTTTCTGGGAAAAGACTCCCATTGTTTTAGTTTTTATTTCATTTGCCTGATTATAATTAGTTTTAGCTTATTATTTAGTGGTTATGGAGTGGATTTTTCACATTGCTGCCGAGTAAAAAGGAAGCATAAAACTCTTAATCATGGAAATGTCTTTGATATTTGTTTGAGGGTCTCTGGTAATGGATTTCAAACTGTCTTCTGATAATATTGTGAGGAAAGGTGTTTTAGAGGAAATTGCAGGCCAAGATGGGGCTCCAGACTCTCAATCCAAGTTCAAACAAACATAACAGGTTTGCTTTTATCTGTCTCATATACGTATCCACACACAAAACCACTGGAAAAATGTTATGAACATTTCTGAATTATGCAAAACCCTTCAAGTTTGTATTCATCAGTGGAGACTAAGTTATATACTACAGCAACAAATAGCTCCAAATCTTAGTGTTCCACCCAACCAAAACCTCATTTTTATATTACATGCCCAACAGAAGTCACACAGACCTACTCTTCTACTAATCTATGTTTATGCTAATAAATAGAAGTATCGGGGAGGCATAAAGAGAAAACAAAGGTCTGAAGGCAAGGTCACTGGGAGTGTGGTGTTCTATTTTGTGTTCTCAGGTTTTTCTGAGGCTAAAATTGACTGGTTTGCATCCCTCAAGACAGGGAAGATGAAGACATACCCCCCACGAGCCAAACAAGGAACATGAGAAGAAACAAAAAACGCAGCACTGTTAAGCATGGACTCAGGAAAGAGTAACTTGTCATCAAGGAATTCCATCACAGAGCCAACGTGATAACCAGGTCATAGGCATCTTCTCCATGTCCGCCTCCCTTTTCATTGTTTTGCACGCTCACAACACAATCTGGTGGAGACAGATCAGTTGGTCTTAGGAAAACTTCAATAGTCCAAGTTTAAACTAGTCATGCTGGTATAAAAGTATGATACCAACTAGCCAGCACCTACCCAGTCATCCATCCATCCATCCATCCATCCATCCATCCATCCATCCATCCATCCACCTGCCATCTATTCATTGAGAGGGCACTAGTTGTTATAGACGGTTAATTGAATGCATATATTTATTTGCCAATTTTCCTTCCTGAACTCGTCAAATGGGACAGGTTCCTACCTAAACCCTCCCCCAATATAGATGACATTTCTACAACTTGAAAATGTTAAACTTGGCTTCCTATTAAAGATAGTGCCTTGGAATATACACACATGCCTCCCCCCTTCCTAAAATTCTTTCCTGAACTCTCAGGACTGTACAAACATTTACAAAACAAGAAAAGAAACCCAAGACAATGAAAAAGAAGGAGATAATAAGAACAAAACTTCAAGCAGCTGGTGAGCAGATGGATATGCTAATTGATTTAGTGGGCCCAAGAAAGTGGGAACCTAAATCAGCAGTGGAGAAAGCCAAGGAAAAAAAAACAGCATCAAGAATCTACCAAGGGAGTCACTTCTCACAGAAAGGAGGGAATCAGAAAGAAGACGGGAGAAGGACATTTAGGTTAAAGCCAGAGGGAAACCTGAAATTTGTGGAGAAAGGAAATGTCAGGGTGGTGGAGAGACAGCAAAGACAGACAGACTGGGAGAGGTTTGCCCTAGAATAGGCAGGGAGGGGGCAGAGAGAGTATGTACTTGCCTTGCATTACACCTGACCTGGTTTCGATCTTCACACCACATCTGGTCCCCTGAACCCACCAGGAATGATCCCTGAGCACAGAGCCTGGGATAATCCATGAACAGTTTCACGTGTGCTCCCCCCAAAAAAAGAACACAAAAAGGAAGAGGAAAGAAGAAATGAGTAGATTTCCACTTGTATTCGGGAAGAGAGGAGAATTCAGACTATACTTGAGCTAAAGCAGAAAAACAAAGCCAAATAGGAAATAAACAACAATTATTTATTTCTGCAGTAATTGAAGAAACAGTAGGACCAACTCAGTTATCAACAACTTTACCTCATCACACTCATGCAAACTCAAAATCTTTATCTGACCTAAGGGACAAAATAACTCTATTTCCAGGATGAGAGGGTAGAAGTACTTATGGTGCCAAAGTTAGGGAGGGGCTGACGTCAAAGACAGTTCAATTTTCAACTTCCCCTTTTGGAAAGCTAGGGAAAGTAGAAACGCAAAAGGTGGCAGGATGAGCATACAGACTAGAAGATGACTGTGCAGTCAGTTAAGGCTGCTTTCTGTGGGAAATAGAAAATGAAAAAGGAGTAGAGGAGGAAGAAGGTTACTTTGCATATCAAGCCTTCCCAATTGTACAGCTTTTTAAAACCATGTACATGTATAACTTGCAAAAATGAGAAATGAATTTAAGAGAAAAACTACTGGGGCTGAAGCGATAGTATACAGTGACTAGGGCATTTACCTTGGGTTCTATCCTAGGTGTCTCATATGGTCCCCTGAGCACTGCCAGGAGTGATTCCTGGGTGAAGAGTGAGGAGCATTACTGGGTGTAGCCCAAGAAGCCAAAATAAAATAAAGGCTACTGAGTGTGACTTTTGTGCAAACCCTATGCTAATTTACTTGGGAAACACAAAAACTCATAACACACAGTCCCTATGCATGAAATGTAATGTAATGTGATGTGATGTAATGTGTTTACGTCAGAGGGCACATAAACTCTACAAATAAAAGCAGCCATAATTGTGAAAAAGAATCTTAAAGGAAGACAAGGAATGGAATAGGAGGTGGAAAACAGGAATTTTTATGGCAATTTGTGAACAACTAGAAGTTGAATTTGGGGAACTGGAATGAAGAGGAAGTAAAGGTACTTGGGGAAGGGGTAGACATGAACACAAGACTCCTCCAAAAATATGATGAGTTAATTGACCTCAACCTTCCATATTGTGGATGCTCACACCCATGTCAAGTTGATGAAGACCAACTTGGAGTGTCATAAAAGAAAATATTTGGTATAGCAATTTGAACTTAGATGGTGGGTTTGGGACTGAATTTGTGACTTTTCTATTTGTGACTTTTCTATTTCTGTGGCAGCCTAAGATCCTGCCACCACTTCACCTAAACACCTAGACTCTGGGCTTTCTCTCTCTCTCTGAATGACCTTTCTTTTTGCTTCTTTATTAATTTTTTTGTAAATCATTTTTCCTGAAATTATACATTTTCCTGGAAATCATATTTCAACATTTTTATGTTTATCTTTTTCTCATGATCTAGATTATGGATCCCAGGTGAAAGAACTAGCCAGGGGCCAGAGCAACAGTACAGCAGGTAGGGCACTTCAATTTTCAACTTCCCCTTATGGAAAGCCTTGCATGCTGCTGACCTGGTTCAACCCCCCTACATCCCATATGGTTTGCCAAGCCCTGCCAGAAGTGATTCTTGAGTGCAGAGCCAGAAGTAAGTCCTAATAGCAGCTGTGTGTGGTCCAAACACAAACCAGCCAAAATCTGAAGCCAAAATCTAGAAGCAGCCAAAATCTAAAGGCTGGTTGATGTTGAAATTACCAAGAATGGAAAAGCACTGTAGCACTGTCATCCCGTTGTTCATGGATTTGCTCAAGTGGGCACCAGTAACGTCTCCATTGTGAGACTTGTTGTTACTGTTTTTGGCATATTGAATACACCACGGGTAACTTGCCAAGCTCTGCCATGTGGGTGGGGATACTCTCGGTAGCTTGCCGAGCTCTCCAAGAGGGACAGAGGAATCGAACCCGGGCTGGCAAGCGCCCTACCCACTGTGCTATCGCTCCAGCCCAAGAATGGAAAATTGATTTAAAAATAAATAAATAAATAAATAAATAAATAAATAAAGGCTTAAATCTGGCAATGGCCATAGAAAAGAGAGCACAACCAACTTTCTAGAGGCCAACAGTATTATTTGATGTCTGAATCTTCTATTTCCGCCCAAATGGAAAATGGTGAATGAAAACCTTCTTTAACTGGAAGTCAGACAATTTAACTTAAAAAATAACTTTATTAAGTCATTAATTTAGTTACAAACATTCAATGTTCCAACACCAATCCCACTACCATTGCACCTTCCCACCACCATTATTTCCAATTTCCTCAAGAGCTATTCCTGACTCTGCTCAAGTAGTGACACCTGGAGGTGGTACTGGAGATTCAAACTGGGTTAGAGGCATACAAGGTTAGTGCTGTAACCACATACTATGTTTCTGGCCCCTGTGCTTTATTTCTTTAACTCAGCATGCAACTCCCTCCCCCTAAACACCAGAACCCTAACTTGAAAGTTTCCCATGAATCTGTCAACTCAATTACTCTAATTTCCAGTCTGCCTTTCCCCACCCAAAACCTGAGCAAAGGCCCTATGACATTTCTGTCTTTTCTTGTTATTCTTAATTGCTTCTTCAGTAAGATCCTCTGAAGATCAGACACCTTCCAAACTCCAACTGCCACCAAAAGAGCAGCATCTCTGGCTCAACGCAACCTTGAAGTCACCATCCTTTCAACAAGTGCACCATCCTTTATGAAGCACCTACTGTGTGCCGGGCTCTATCCTAGATACTGGGATTTCTGTTGTGACAAGACAAACTTCCTGGCCCCACCATCCAGGCCTTGGATCTATTTAATAGTCTCCAGAGCCCCCTGGGGTTCCTATAGCTATTTCCACACAATCATTAAGTGGAAGTACCTCCAACTCTTGCTCAACACCAACTGGTCTCTAAATTCACATATGATTTTGGGAGACAGTCATACTTTGGTTTTCTTTTTTATATCTAATAAAGTATATGCCAAATTTGAATGTTTATGATGCCAACAAAGGTAATTTAGGCCTAAGCAAGAGTGATGAGAATCCCAATACCATAACTAGAGAAAAGTATTTGTCAACATTTGCTTTGGAGTAGCAACTCTTCCAAAGTAGATGGGGGCTCCCTTCTGGTAAAATTTGACTAGCACTAACTACAGCTGATACCATCTCACTAATATACCCAACAGACATGCTCTTCCTGGTCCTTGGAAATTTTTCCAGTCTCATAATTTTTTATAGGGTGAATTTCAAAAATTGATTGAAGGTGTCAACCACAGGCTCCACTGATTTGAAAGAGGAGCCTGTGTTTGACCAAAGCCAGGTGGGTATTATTTTAGTTGGAGTGTTCTGATACCCTAATGCCCATATGCTTAGAGATGGGCTGTGGACCATACGCTATATGTCACATAGACCATACATACCACTTTGTGTACAGAGGAAACCATGGTCCTTTCTAGGCTTGGAACACTTTGGCATCAATAAGTCAAGGGAGAAGGTTTCCATGCCTCCAGGACATGATCCAATGTCTCCTCCTAGTCTATCCCTGCTGACATGCAGAGGGTCTGTCCTGATGCTAAGGGTACTCTTGTGCACACCTGCTGGCCATCCTATTTCACGTGTCCACATTTTCAGGTCCTCTGCTCCCCTCCTTTAGTTTTGAAGGTCTGAGGGTGCTCCAAACATGCTCTTAATCCTGTCTTATAGTAGTTGGAAATAGGAGACAGAGCTCCAGTGACTTGCTCTCAGTCAGACATCAAAGCAGATACTCAATTATAATGCAGGTCTCCAGGGTGTTCTGTTCAACTCTTCCCTTTATTAAATGTTACACATCATAAATTTCCAAGGCAGCACCATTCCTGGAATGTACCCCATATATTATCCGGGGCTTGGTACAGTTTACGTGGCCACAGATGCTGTCAGACTCGTTTCTGGGTTTGCTGCTCTGTTGATGAGGCTTGAGAAGCAACATTAAATTTTTTACCCACATAAGGTAGAGAAAAGCATTTTCCCAAGACAATATTTGAATGTGCCAGCTCTTTTCTGATCTTTTCTGAGGTTTATCATCTTAGAGAGAGAATTATTTCCAAAGAATCAGTCCCACTGGAAATGGCAGCAGAATTTGCCAAATACAGAGACCATTGATCTAAATAAAGAAATAACTTCACTCCCCCTCAAAGCCTTTTGGTTTCTCTGGGCCATTTTAATTTATAATAAAAAGATGAAATTTCCTTAGGAAATTTTCTGGGAAGAACACACGCATGGAGGGGAGGGAAGGGGAGGAGAGGAGAGGGGAGGGGAGTGCCTGAAGCTAGACAGAGCTCAGGGAAGTAGGGCCAGACTAGACCATAGGGTCCTGACAATCCATGGGCCAGGGTTCTGCTAAGGTGTGATGAGTGGAAAGGTGCTGAAGTACTTTTTGTATCTTTTTTCTAAAAGCATCCTGGAAATTGTCTGGAAGGAGGAGTATGATGGGGGAAGTGGCAGCAGGACACTCAGTCCGATGCAGCTGTTAATTCCTCCAAGTCATGGTGCTCCTCTCTCCTGACTTCCCCTCAGGCATGCGTGGAGAAGAGGAGATGGAGTGGGCAAGGCCCCTTCTCAGAGGCTCAGGCTGTGGAGAGCTGGGCTTACAGGGCAGAAACCTAGGCTTCCTGAGCAAACCACTCCAGGGGAGAGTTTGGCTGGTTCTGATCCTCTGCTTCCCGTTATTGATCCTTGCCTGCTCCATTTGTCTCTGCATTTCCCATCTGCTCTTGCTCTTGGGGCCCATTCAGGGGATTATCTGTACAATCATTCTTCCCCCAGGGCCACAGTGGCTGAAGACAGCTTTGGTTACCAAAATGGGGAGGGAAGTGCCGAGTGGGTAGAGGCCACGTAGGGTACTCATCATCGTACAGGGCCCAGGGTGTTCCCATCCGAACAGTTAACAGAGCCAGCCAAGGTTTAACATTGTTATCAGAGTCCACATCTTGGGGGCAGAGAGGCACTTCTTTTGCTCTCTGGACTCTGACCCAGAGGGGTAGCCGGAGAGGGAGTTGGCACCCTTGGTCTGCCACTGGAAGTCTTCTGGATATCCATCTCACAAACAAGACTGGCCTCTCCTGGGAAAGCAAATAGGCATTTCCTTCCACAGCACTGATTTTTTAGTTATAAATTCCTTGGTTCAGGAGCAAAGGACACATAAGGACCACTGACATGTAGCTCACAGCCTCTGGGATGAACGGACCTTTGGATGCCCTTCTTTTCTAGAAAGTAAGTCAACCATAAACACACACAAAGGCTTTCCAAAGCAGTTCTCTACTATTTCACTCAAGTGGCTTTTTAGAGTCACTGGACAAGAAACAGACTCCCAGTTAAATGGGAGTGTCAGATAAATAATGGTTTTCAGTATCAGTGTGTTGCATACTGTGGTTGGACCTCAACAAGGCCATCAGGCTGCATTGGGGACACAGACTCGAGTGTACTAAACATGTTTTTGTTGTTTATTTGAACAACAGCATCCACTAGGACATTCTGTTTTGGTTATAGACTTTTTTAACCATTTCTTGGCCAAATCTGGCAACTTCACTTTCTGTCTCTTTAAGGCAGTAATAACTCTGATTTTCTGAGTGCCTTCTCCTCATGGTTCTTTCCACGTTCCCTTCCTTAATCACATACACCCCCTTTCAAAGAGACCACTCTCCTGAGTCACTCTGACACATTTTCATATCCCTTCCCTACCTCACCCCTCCCCCAGAAGCAAAAAAATTTGAGGTGGGGCTGTGGACTAGCCATAGAGGACTCTAACTCCTTCTCCCAGAAAAGCCTACCACTAGAGGGAATAAAACTTAATGCAAATTATTGTAAGCAAACTTGTTTTCTTTTTAAGTTCTGAGCTGGGGCCCAAGAGACAATATAGCAGGAAGAACCCTTGCCTTGTACGTGGCTAAGCTGGATTCAATTCCCAGCACCACCCAGGAGCCCTGCTAGGAGTGATCCCTGACTACAGAGCCAAGATTAAGCCCTGGGTAGCACCAAATGTGACCCCAAAACAAACAAAAAGAATTCAAAGCCCTGCACCTGGGTATAGCTCAGTAGTACAATGTTTGCCTTGCAAGTATGAGGCCAGGGGTTCCATTCCACAGGAACTCCTGGTGCATTGCAACTAAGTGTGCATGAGAACCACAACCAAATGTGCAACCCCCGGTGAAAACACAGGCAGGCACCACAACCTAGTGTGAGCGACCTTCCTTACTCCCCATTCTCACAAGTACAACAAAAAGGAAGGGGGATTTTTTCTTTACAACAAATCTAATTAAATGATTGAATTCTTTATACAATTCCTTTATATAAAAAATTTCCCTTGGACATTCAACAACTGATCTAATTTACTAATTGAATTATGTGATTTTTCACAAATATGAACTCAAAGAATGTCAGGGAAAGTAGTCTGTAAGAAGAGATAGGAAAAAAAGAAATCTGGGACAAGTACAATCTTTAGCAGCAAAAAGAAGACAAGCATTAAGTACTCCAAATTTTTTAAAAGCCCAGTATTTGAGAAGGATTTGTAAATAGTACAAGATGAATTTAGAGGAATCTGCAAATTTTTTCTTCAAAGGAATTAAATAGACCAGTGTGCTCAATAAATGTCGAACTGAATTAAAGACAGTCTCCGTCCTTAGGAGTTTTCAAACATTTAAAAGAAGGAAAAATGCAGGTGGGGGAAATTAAATTATAAGTCATGTGTGACCTCTGTGATCAGATAATGAAGCTTTACAAATGTACAGTAGAAAATGGGATGGGAGCAATTACATGGACACCCTATTTATAGTATCTAGAATTCCAATGGCTTCTACTGTTCTCCTGGTCTCTACATTTTGCCCAAAAGGGATATGTTATGCTCCATATTCTGTTCAACATCCCTTTGTATTATGTAAAGGAATGATGAGCTTCAAAAATAATATCAGGGCCAGAGAGATTGTACGGCGGGCAGGACGCTTGTCTTGCAAACGGATGAACCAGGTTCAACCCTTGGCATCCCAAGCCTGCCAGAAGTGATTCCTGAGAGCAGAGCCAGGAGTAAGCCCTGAGCATCAATTTGGCGAGGGATCTGATGTCTCCACTAGCACCAAAAATGGAATATCAGCTTTAGAAGAGGAAAGTTGCAACCCTTAATACAATAAAAATGGGGGAGGCCAGGAAGGAGGGTTAAAAGACGAGGAAGAGGCTGGAGAGAAGGACTGTCCATAGTGTTTTCCAGAAAGGCTGGACCAGTCGACATTCCTACCAACAGTGAAAGAGCATCCCTTTTCCCCACATCCACTCCAGCACTGGTTGCTTTTGTTCTTTTGAATGTGTGCCAGTCTCTGTGGTGTGAGATGGTATCTCATTGTTGTTTTGATTTGCATCTCCCTGATGACTAGCAATGTGGAGCATTTTTTCATGTGCCTTTTGGCCATTTGTATTTCTTTTTTGAGGAAATTTCTGTCCATTTCTTCTCCCCATTTTTTGATGGGGTTGTAGGTTCTTTTCTTATACAATTCTACTAGTGTCTTGTATATCCTTGATATTAATCCCTTATCAGATGGGTATTGGGTAAATATTCTTTCCCATTCTGTGGGACACTGTTTCTTTTGAAGTGCAGAAGCTTCTTAGTTTGATGTAGTCCCATTTATTTATGTTTGCTTTCACTTGCATGGTCAGTGCTGTTTCATCCTTAAAGATGCTTTCAGCTTCAATGTCATGGAGAGTTCTGCCTACATTTTCTTCTATGTACCTTATAGATTCATGTCTGGTATTGAGGTATTTAATCCACTTTGATCTGACTTTTGTGCCTGGCATTAAACAGAGGTCAGAGTTCATTTTTTTTGCAGTCAGCTATCCAGTTTTCCCGGCACCACTTGTTGTAGAGGTTTCCTTGTTCCACTTTGCATTTCTTGCTCCTTTGTCAAAGGTTAAGTGGCCATATATTTGGGGGCCTGTGACAGGGTATTCTACTCTGTACCATTGGTCTGCAGGTCTGTTTTTATCCCAATACAATGCTGTTTTAATTACTACTGCTTCGTAGTAGAGTTTGAAGTTGGAGAAGGTGACAACACCCATGTTCTTTTTTCCGAGGATTGCTTTAGCTATTCATGAAATTCATTGTTCCATATGAATTTCAGAAGTCTTTTGTCTTATTACTTTGAAAAATGTCATGATTATCCTGATAGCGACCGCATTAAATTTGTATAATGCTTTGGGCAGTATTCCCATTTTGATAATGTTAATTCTCCCTATCCATGAGCAGGGGATATGTCTCCATTTTCTAGTGTCCTCTTTTATTTCTTGAAGTAGTGCTTCGTAATTTTCCTTGTATAGTTCCTTCACCTCTTTGGTTAAGCTGACAGTCCTTCAAAAACTAGAAGTTGAGGGGCTGGAGTGATAGCACAGCGGGTAGGGCGTTTGCCTTGCACACAGCCGACCCGGGTTCGATTCCCAGCATCCCATATGGTCCCCTGAGCACCTCCAGGAGTAATTCGTGAGTGCAGATCCAGGAGTAACCCCTGTGCATTGCCAGGTGTGACACAAAAAGCAAAAAAAAAAAAAACAACTAGAAGTTGAGCTTCCATATAACCCCGCAATACCACTTCTGGGAATATATCCCGAGGATGCAAAAAAGCACAGTAGAAATGACATCTGTACCTATATATTCATCGCAGCACTGTTCACAATAGCCAAAATCTGGAAACAACACAAGTGCCCTAAAACAGATGACTGGTTAAAGAAATGTTGGTATATCTACACAATGGAATACTATGCAGCTGTTTGAAGAGATGAAGTCATGAAATTTGCTTATAAATGGATAGACATGGATAGTATCATGCTAAGTGAGTCAGAAAGAGAGGGACAGACATAGAAGGACTGCACTCATTTGTAGAGTATAGAATAACATCACATGAGGCTGACATCCAAGGACAGTAGAGACAAGGGCCAGGAGGATTGCTCCATAGCTGGAAGACTGCTTCATAAGAAGAGGGGAGAAGGTAGATAGAAAATAGAAGGGATCACTAAGAAAATGATGGCTGGAGGAACCAGTTGGGATAGGAGATGTGTGCCGAAAGTAGATAATGGAACAAACATGTTAACCTCTCAGTGTCTGTTGCAAGCCATAATGCCCAAAAGTAGAGAGAGTATGGGGAATATTGTCTGCCACAGAGGCAGGGGGAGGGTGGGAAAGGGGGCTATACCTGGGATATTGGTGGTGGGGAATGTGCACTGGTGGAGGGATGTGTGTTTGATCATTGTGAGATTGTAACCCAAACATGAAAGCTTGTAACTATCTCACGACGATTCAATAAAGTTTTTTTAAAAAGAGGCTGGAGAGAGAATATAGTGAGTAGGATGCTTGCCATGCCCAACCTGCATTCAATCTCTGGAATTCCATCTGGTCCTGCAAGCCTTGTGATGAGAGAAACTGAAGGCTCTGATGGAAGGGAATAAAGAGTCGGGGGGATCAGTAACATATCAGGAGGGAAAGTAGCCCCTAAAAGTAAAAGAAAAGTTGAGGGAGAGAACTGTGTAATGACCAGAGAAAGGAATAATAACTCCAATAGCATCCAGATAGACATAGAGAAGGTTCCTCTTGACCCACCTCTTTATAGAGCTCAGCTGTACATTTAAGCACTAAACCTTCTGGACCGAAGTGATAGTACAGCAAATAGTGCGCTTGCTTTGCTCACAGCTAACCCAGGTTTGCTCCCCAGTACTCCATGTAGTTCCCTGAGCCCATCAGAAGTGATCCCTGAATGCAGAGCTGAGAGTAAGCCCCAAGGACAGCAGGGTGAATGCTTATACAAAACCAACCCCCCAAACAACCAATAAACCATCATAAGATTATATAAACACAACCCTGACTTTGTTAAAGACTTTTTTAATCAATTGAGGTTCTGTGATTTACAATACTGATAATGATGCTTTCCCATGCACATAATTCCAGCACCACACCCATCATCAGTGTACCCACATTCCTTCCCTCAATACTCCCCAGCCTTTTAATACCCACCACCACTCAATGGTGCCAATTTCTTCTCCTGCTGTGCTGTCTTTGACCCTTTGTGCTGCCTTGTGACACAGCCCTGATTTATACAAATATAAGACTCCTTTATATTTCTGATTTTCTCCTTTCTGCAAGTTATAGCCACTGGAAGCTTTGAAAGTGGCTAATAAATATACAGGAATGTGGTCCTCCTTGAAAAGCCACAGGGAGGAACTGCATGTACCTAATATTTATGTAAATTTTAACCACATAATGGGCAAGGCAAGAAATAATGATGTGACCGCTGGGACCAATCTCTTGAACTGCAAAAGCATTTGCTTCACAAGGAACAGGGGTGATTATCACCCCTTGCAGCCTTGCTGCTCTGTCAACAGTGGGGTTGCTGCATATCGATCAGTTTCGGTGAGCACTGAACAAGAGCAAACTGAAGTCAACTGCAATGGGTTTGTTGGCTACATTTAGTGAACACATGTGATTTAAAAATGGAAGCCCAGCATGAAGAATTACCATCACACCTAGTTCTGAAAGTGCCAATAGAATAAAACTATACTATTGAAACTACAAGAAAATTGCCCTGTAAGATGACAGATTCGCTTGGCTCGGGGAGAGATAGTATAATAGATAGGGTGTCAGCCTTGCACATGGCAAACCCGGGTTTGATCCCTGGCATCTTATATGGTCCCCCAAACACCAAAAGGAGTGATTTTCCTAAGCTCTGATCATTTCCAGGTGTGGCCCAAAACCAATCAAACAAACAAACAAACAAAAAGAAATATTTGCACATTTTCTTTGTGCCTCCATCCTTATTGCATCAGAGTTGGAAAACTATATAAGAAAGTACAAAATTCCTCCATTTACTGCTTCATTCTTTGAGAAATGAAAGTCAATAAGAGACAATAAAAGGAATGCTTTAATCCACTACATGAGACTGGAAGGGAAGCCAGCATTCGTTCATTTCTCCCCTTTTATTTTCCTATCCTTCTCCTCTTCTCTCTCCCACCCTCGTATTTATTTATACTGTTTATTCTTCTGTGGATATAGTGGTTTTGCATCTGTTCTAATTATGCTCTTAGATTTCAATATTTAAACAGTGTCCCTTTTATTTCTCCCATTCTGTCCAGAACCAGGAATTTATTTGCATCATTAGAATGTACTTCTCAATTTTTATTACCATCTTCAACTCTTTGCAAATGGCTTGTAGATCTTCTCCCATCCTAAATTCCATTTCAAATTTAAATTCCCACGAGAGTCACTTGCATATTCTAAAAACACTCCTAATTTATAATTTTATGTTTTCTCAAAGGAGGCACATGTATAATTTTTAAGAGCAGAGAATGGTAAATGCAAGAGCTCTCAGGAGCCTTGGGCTCCCATTTTGAGTCTGCTTGAAAATACTCCTTGGTGTAGCACCCCAACAATTAGTCCCACTTGATTTTAAAACAGCAACGTTTGTTTCTGCAACTGAATATGATCTAAGAGGAAGACCTAATGTGTTTTTTAAATGGTACATTTAATACCACTCTACTGCTCTCATTACAGATATAAAAGAAAAGGTCATTAAAATGTAGAAGACCATTGTCAGATTATTTTGCTCTCAGGATAAAAATAAGCAATTCATAGCTGGTAGAAATTAACAACTTGATCTCTTACCAGGAAACACGTCAGTTCCTCCCTGTAATTCCTCTTAAACATCATAACCAGTCAAAATAGATTTACACTTGAGAAGGTCACACGTATTCCCCTAGGAAATACTCTCCCGCTCAACTACATTTTGATGCACGGCTTTACAAAAAACAGTACATTGCACATTCTGACTTCCCTTTCTCCACTTGGGAACTAAAAGGCATGAACAACAATGGGAGATGTCTTTTTTAGTCATTTTAAGCAAAGACAGTTGAATTTGGTTTCATTTAGAGTTAATTGTACATTTTGAGTGATTCGGTTTTGGCAAAATCCAAAGCATATTTTGCAAATCGCTCTTCCCATTAAATGCTAAAACCCTTTATTTTTAAAAGGAAATGTAATCCATATGTTTGGAATTTGTTTACACTAAAATTATAAAAAAATGTATTTTTATTCATGTTTCAGAAGCTCTCTGCACCATTTTGTCCCTCTTTCAAAAATCAAGAAGTTGGGTATTGCCAACAACTAATGAAAGAAAATCCATAAATGTTAGAAATATTGATTGTTTTTTATTCCCTCAGTTTGTCCTTACGAAAACATGCCTTTGGGCTTCAATCAGCCATTGGAGAGAAAACGCCCTTCCTCTGGGAAAATGTTTCCAAACAGGCTTGTTAGAGGGTTGAGTTCTTAACATATTGGATGTTTTATTTTGCTGACACTTATCAAGAAGTTTGACCAAATTAAATTTTGAAATGATATAATTCTGTAAGAAATTACCCCCAATCAGAAATTGAGAACTTATAAAATGCTAGTTTATTACAAACCATATCCAAAATTATCAAGTTAAGCTCTTGGAGTTCATTAAACATGAGGAGGTTCCACACTGTCAAAAATTTCCCACCAAGAAAAGATAAAGACCCCAGATGTTCCTTTACAATGAGGCTGACTATGAAGATGGATTTATCTGTGCCCAGGATTTTGAAATTGTCATCAGCTTAGAGCAGGAACCAGCCATCTGTTTCTGAAAAGGACCAGATAGTAACTATTTTAGGTTTTGCAAATCGCACATTATCTGTCACAACTACTCAGTTCTGAAAAAACTGCGAAAACACAGTCATAGACAACACATAAATGAATAGACATGGTTCCATACTCACAAAACTTACTAACACACACAAATGGCAGAAGTTTGACCTGTGGGCCCACAATTTGCTATGAACTTAGAGTTATTTGCTGCAGCTTAGAGATATTTAACAAACACAAGATTCTATTTGGAACACATGTCAGATCAATTTGTAAAACTTAACTCCCCCCCCCCACAATTTCCCTTCTCTTTTTTGTTTCTGCTTCCATAACCAGGGGTCACACACTCTGGCTTGCAGTGCACTAAAGATCGCATACGTTGTGACATTAGGGACCCCAAACAATAGTGTCACACTTTGCATGTGGGCTGGTAGAGGGAATGGAAGTCACTGCCTGACACCTGCAAGGTAGGTGCTGTGCTGCTGAGCCATCACTGCCTCCTCCCCAAATTAACTTTGGACGCATAAAGATAAGGAACAACTTTTCATTTCTTCTGCTCTGCACATTCCTGGGACTCATTCTGAGACCTAGAGAATTTGCTTGTGTAGACTGAAACCTTGTCCTTAGTGCTGAGGGACATTCATCAGATACATAGTCAGCAAATGTAAATCTCACTAGCCTGAAGCTGGTGCATTTGCAGCCTATTGTAGATGTCAGACTCTGTGAGATGGGCGATATATTCTTAAATGTACAAACAACAGTCAACTATTTGAGAGCTCGTCTTTTGCTAGCATGAGCTCATATTTATACCGTCATAATCTATTGTTGCTATCCTGCCACCAACAGACTTTTGAAAGTTTTGCTTTTGATGAATTCGTGTACTTTGGAGATTTATGGTCGATGATTACATAACCAGTCTTAGCCCATCATCTTATGCTTGTATGGTGGAGCCAACTTGGAGCCAGATCATGTTGAATCAAGTATTCCATCTGCCACTTACTAGCCACATGACCTTGGAAAACTGGCAATGTCAAAGGGGATGTTTTCCCTCTTTTTCATGATAATAAACCCTAGATGTTTATTGATACATGTAGCTATAAATGAACATCAGAATAACAATTACATTTAAAAATTTTTTATTTCTCTTCCATGTCATTGGAGCTGTATGACTAAGATCAGGCCAATGAGAATGAAAGTGTTATCATTTATTAATTCTGTCTTGTGGAGTGTAATAAAAATGCCTATGGATTTGTCAAGTCATGCTTGGGGGTCAGTTTCTTACTGTTATCAGGAAGGTGGGCAGAAGGTTCATGGAGATTTTCCTGATGATACTGTAATGATTCCATTGGCATCCCATGTTTTTAAGTGGGGAAGAATTCTGTACAGCTCTAGTTCTGTGTGGGTTTCCTCAGACCAACAATAGAAGTGCTAAGGAATTTTTCTTAATTTGATTTGGGGCTAAGTTTTCAATATTATGCCAATGATGTTTTTAATTGATATAATCAAGACACATCTGTCAAGAAATAAGACTGTGAAGCTGGAGAGATGTTACAGTGGGCAGAGTTATTGTTTTTCTGTGGCCAACCCGTAGGGTCCCGGCAGTCTCATCAAGAGTGATCCCTGAGCACAGAGCCAAGAGTAAGTCATGAATACCACCGGTATGACCCAAAAACCAAAAAGAAAATAAATAAGACTATGGAATCTTCATGATGAATCATGACAAAAAGTGCTCAGCTTGTAGATGTGAGGCCTCAAGTTTGATTGCTAATGCCACCCACATGTGCTAAGTGAGGTCTCTGCAACTCTGCTATTTGGGATCCACTCCTCCCCTCCACGCTATGCTTCAACAGAGTACGAGATCTCCAGCAGGTAGGCAGGTATATGCGTGAGTGATCTCCGCAAGCTCTGCAGCCAGGTGTGAGATGCCTGGGGAGCACTGTGTGAGCATCACAACTAAAATATACCAAAACCAAACTAGTGACTCCTGGAGAGCACCATACTGAGCACAGCTCATCATAGAAAAAGGAGCAAGAAAAGAAATGAGATGCTAATTCCTTGATGCTGCAATAATACACTGCTAAATATAAGATCAGGTTCCATCCACCAGCGAGAGTTCCACAGCACTATTTATAGGTAGTGAGCAAGGCAAGCCCTAGAGCAGGCACACTGATGTAAAGGGTTGTGTGTGTGTTCTCATGTCCATGTGGTCCATACAGTTACATTTTTTAAGTATCCTTGATATAAAGTGAAAAGAGTTAAGACCTCTTTGGGTTTATACAGTCTCTATTCTTATGCCTTCTCTTCCTCTCTGAATAAATGCAACTCCAGAGAATCTCTCCTTTGTGTAGCACCTTGGGATTATTCTTGGTGTAGACACAGGCCTCTGGAAAGTGGGGTTGCAGGAGCCATACAATGTCTCCATGTGGTTGTGTGCACAATTAATGGATTCGTTTGATTCAGAGTTCAGTGGAAGAACTTGAGGACTCTCATGAGGACTGCAGCTGGAAGAATGCTTTGGATTGTGCGAATCTCCACTTTAAGAACTCTCAGAAAGCCCAGAGGATGCACAGGGGGAAATGAAGGATCTCCTCTCCCAACTACAGAGGTAATTTAGTCAGGAGGCTAGATGGTGTTCCTCTGTGTCTGGTCAAGGGATGTGGCAGTATGAGCTGGGTTGGTGTTTCCTATCAGCTGTAGTTTTTTTCTAAACCAAGATGCTCCTCTGACCCATGTAGATCAAGTAATACTTCTGGAAAAGGGCTCACTTGGCTAAGAGAGTAGGCAAAATTCATATTCAGTCCTGTGTTTCTCTGACCCTTCTCAGGAAGGTCAGGAAGTGACTGAGGAGCAAACCCACAAACATTTCTACAGTAAAGTACACCTCAGTGCCTAAGGCACGGTGGCCAGGGAGTGCAAATCCAGAAAGGTATAAGTAACACCTTCTTGTTCATGAAAAGAAAGCTGAATTTCTACTCTGATTCCTGTTCCAGGATTATTTTAGTGATGAGATAATTCATGTTACCACAAAAGGTACAATGAGATCATAAGCCCAAAGTCCTACCACGGTCCCTGGTCTGATACTAGAAGAGGTTTAGGGATTAGGAGGGGTCAGAGGGGTTCAGAAGGAAAATCTATCAGAATTTGGGGGGTATGTCACTTGAAATAAAATAAACATTTCAAGATTATCGGACTGATTCTACTCTCACTTTCGGCTTCTTTGGATTAATGCTCTTGTGATGGTCAATTTACTGCCCAAAGCATCCTATATTGTGTTAGATCTGAGCCTTTATTATCTCCCTGTGCTCAGTATGATCTTGTTTAAACATCTGAGGTGGAACTCTTAGAATGTATATGTCCTTGACACTTGCTACATAGGAAACATGTGCACTTATATTTCATCCTCCAAGACAAGTTGGTAAAGATGCCAAGATCCTTCTAGGGGACTGTTTTGTAATAAGATAGGAGATACTGGATACATTTCATTTCCCGAGGCCTAAAAAAAGATCCCCAAGAACAATCAAATTGTAGATAAAATCATTTTCAGGCTTAACTCTCTGATTCTCATTTATGAAACACCTCAATTTATGATGAAATGTGGGTTTGTCACACTCATGGAGTCAGATAAAGTTATGAAAACATGCTATGTAGTCCAGAAATATGTTATCATTTTCTCTTTGGAGTCAAGCTGGAGATGCTAGATCATCTCCTCCTGCAACACTTATCAGGAAATAGACTGACTCCCAAGCAAGATTGTGTTCTACCTTTACTGTGTTCTATTAGAGAACCCAGAGAGGTTAGGGGTTTGTGTGATAGTCCCCAATACCTTAAGGACAGGCATTAAAACTTACCTGTCATTATGCTTAGCAATTTCATCCGGAATGTGACATCATCCATTTGGTTTTTTTCTGTCTGACCCAACCAGCTACACCATAGTTCTGTCTTTTGAACTCTGCCAAGTTCTGTGTGCTTGTCTTTTGCAATTTCTCAAACTCCACCTGTGTTGCAATGATTCACATATGTATCTTACCTCCACTAGTAGACAGAAACTTTCTTTATACAAAACCTGTTCTTACATACTTCTGAATGTTCTGTGGTGTCAAAGACTATACCATCCACTCAATAGATGCCAAATAAATATTCACTGTTGGGCCAGGGTGCTCCTGGTTTATCTCTGGCACCACATGGTCCCTTAGCACTGCCAGAAGTAGATTCCAAGCACTATTGGGTATGACTCAATGTATATTTGTACTTTAGATGGACTATAGCTTCTGGAGCACATGTCTCTGTACTCCATTCTCTCACAGAATAGCTCTTCCTTTTCATGGAGCATTGGCTTTATTTTATTTTATATTAATTTTAATTTTTGTTGAATCACATTGATATAAAGCATTGCAAAGCTATTCATGATTGGGTTTCAGTCATACAATATTCCAACACCCTTCCCTCCACCCGTTTAATTTCCTAGCACCAATATCCCCAAGTTCCCACCCATTCCCCCAAACCACCCCCCACACTGGCCTGTCTCTTTGGCAGACACCTCTCTCTCTTTCTTTCTCTCTCTCATTTCAGGCACTATGGTTTGCAATACAGATGCTGAAAGGTTATCATGTATATCCCTCTACCTACTTTCAACACTCAGTTCTTGTCCAGAGTGATCATTTCCAACTAGTGTTGTTATAATGGATCCTCCTCTGTCTTAACTTACCCTCCAACCCCCCACCTGTGAGGTAATTTTCAACCATTGACCAGTCCTTCTGGCCCATTTTCCCTGGCTTTGAATATTTGTTTCATGCTATTTTTATATCCCACAAATGAATGCAGTCATTCTATATATGCCCCTCTCTTTCTGACTCTGCCCTCTGTATGGAGGAATAGGCAAGGATTATCCTACATGATGATGGAACACTCAATTTAGTGATATACAGATCATCAGCCTCATAACAAAAAGAAAAAAACCTTACATGACTAGAAAGTGCCCTGCCTCTTCCTCTCTGCCCCTTTACACACTGGGGTTTCCTGCGTGACATTAATAGGCATAAGAAAAGACAGTGCGAATAGATTGGGTAGGTAATGTGTTGTACCTTCTTCTAGATTAACAGGAAAATTCTATTTACCAGCCTCTCTTGTAGTTAAGTGGGGACCTATGACTAAGGTTATGTCCACAGGTTGTGAAGGGAAGCTATGTAAGCCATTTTCTTCTATAGTCTTTGAAAATATCTCACAAAACTCTTATGTCATCTCTTACTTGCTAAGAATATATGATTTCTTGATAGCTATATCAGTCTACCTTTGTTGTAAATAAAAGTGCCCCAAATTTACAAGAAACTCACCTATTTTGCTTATAAGTCTATAGTTCAACACTTTCAGAAGGGCTCAGTAAGGCCTCTTTTCTTGGTAGACCTTGTTTGATACCACTCATATGGCCAATTGGTTGCTCACGGGGCCCTCAGTTACAGTGGTTCATCTCTGTCAAGTGGTCTCAACCTTAAGCTGACTGGGCCAGTTTTCTTGTCATGATGGAGGAATCAGTTCTGCCATACAAAGTCCAGGTGGGAGGGAGGGAATATGAATGGAGACGGGGAAGAGAGTTTACAAGGAGGCATCATTCACTGGGGATTATTACAACAATAATCTAAAGCAATGGTTCTGTTCCAGATGATAAAGCAACAATATGGACCCAGTCCAGGTCCCTGAGCAGTCATTTGGTAGAGAGTGTCTGTGATAGAAGAAACAAAGTACTATTGTGTTAAGTCTCTACTACTGCAAGATTTCTTAATTGATACAGCAGAGCCTACAGTGTTACTCTCACTAACATAGGAAATAAATTCTCTCACATAGCTATAACTGTTACTACTACCTTCCAAATAAAATATTAATATAAAACTATAGATTGCTTTCCTGAGGGCCTTTAGACTCTTTATACATGCCCATAATTAGCATGTATTTCACCATGGATAGAGTTCTTACACATACATCAACTCATTTTATTCAGCTGCCAACTAAAGAAATAGACCAAAGGATCAGGTGTTCTTTAGGAATAAAAACAAAATTCAGGCTCAGTGATAAATGCTGCACAGAGATAGAATGACCTGGATGACAATGAGGTTCAGCTCTCCTGGCCTGACAGCTCACTCATCACCCTCCATAGGAGAAGCCACTTAGGAACAAGAAAATAGGAAGTCTGTTTGTGACAGATCCATCCCAAGCAAAATGGAATGTGTGGAGTGCATACCTCTCTGCCATTGAGGCCAGTAGATTCAAAGTCTAAAGTTTCTGGGTCTGTAGTTAGAGAAGTCAGTCAAACCTTCACTAGGGAAGCTACTCCAGGCAACAAAGAATGGAGGCCTTTGTAAGGTCAGCCCTAGAGCCTAGAAAGCACATGAAAGATGTTTCAGAGCTGAGGTGGAGTTTTCTTCCCAGCTTAGAGAGCCAGACCCAATTCAGAAGCCCAGAGAGTATGTGCAGGAGCAAAGATGAAGCAAGGAAGACTGGCCAGAGTTGGTGCAGGCGGCACTGAAGTCTGCTTAGGCAGAAGACTCTGACTGGCAGAGCGGAGTCTAGAAACCCTCAAAGCATGGTCTGACCAGAACAGAGAAGAACCTAGCCAACTCTTGCCCTAGAGTCAAATCCAACAGCTTCCAAGTATCTTGTCTTTAAGTTTCTTAGTTGAGGTATAACTCAAAATTCACATAACACAAAGTGAACCATTGTAAAGTCAACAAATTCAGTGGGATGGAGTACATTCACATTCTTTACAACTTCCTTTGAGCTTAAAACATTTTTATCACTTCAAAATAAAATCCTGTACCCTTTAAGTGCTGACTCCCCATTCACCCTTCACTCAGCCTCTGATATCTACTGATCTACTTCCTGCCTTTAATGGCTTTGCCTCTTCTGGATATGTATGATTCCTATAAATGGAATCGTACAATCTGTGACCTCTAAGGTCTGGTTCTATTCACTTAGCTTAATGATTTGGGGGGATCACCCACATCAAAGCATATATCAGTGTTTCATTCCTTTGGATGAGTGAAGAAAAATCTGTTGCAGGGGGCTCATAGGATAGCTCAGTGACTTAGAGTAATTTCCCTGCAAGGGTAAGGCCAAGAGTTTTATCCCCAGTGCTGTAGCAGACATTCATTCTGGTCCTAACTGCTCTGCTGCTTGTGCCTGCAGCTGTATTTCTCTGTGCCACAACTGAGCTCCAGCTTTACCAGAGCCAGAGGTGTTAAAACATCCCAACTAAAGGGTACAACCTTCAGTAAATGCCACAACTTTAAAAAAGAATGGTGCACTAATAAAATTTAAAAAATTAAGGTGTAAACACCACCACCAAAAGTCATGGCCCCTAATGAGTATGTATTAACACTTTGTGAGCATATCAGTAACCCCCAAGAAGCACTATAACAAGAATGTTCTTGAGTACAGCTAAAAGAGTGTGAACCCCAAAAGCACCTCAGTCAAGTGTTCAAGCACTACAACCACATGTGCAAGCCCCACTGGACACAAGTATATATATGACCCCCATTGGAACAACAACAGTGAAGGGGTGGTGAGGAAAGGCAAGGAAGGGCAGGGGAGGGCAGGAATAGGACAGGACAAGATGGGACAGGACGAGTAGGATCCATTGTACAGACAGACTACATTTTGTTTGTTTTCATCTACTAATGAGTTAATTGTTCAAGTTGTTTTAACTTGGGGGTTATCATAGTGTTGCCATGAATGTTTGCACATAATGGTTTGTTTGCATCCCTGTTTCAAGTCCATTTGGATATCTCTTCCCCAATGGAAGAACTGCCTAGCTTTAAGATAAATGTCAAGAAATGCATATAGACTGTGAGCTGTGCTACAACCCCATGCTGCCCGAGGAGGGATTTTCCCTCTCTACTGTTTCTGTGCAGAAGATGGCGGCAGCAGCAGCACTCAGGTGGCGAGAGCTGCCTCCTAAGACTCCCAACTCACAGGTATGAGTTTGCAGTGATGTGGCTCGTAGGCAATAATGGGATGGGGGTGTTACCAGTACGCTCTCCACCCAGATAAGATCTGGAGCTGCCGCGCGCGAAACGAATGCTCTAACCCATTTTGGCACCCAGAGCAGCTTCTCACAGAACTGCATCTAGACTGTGAACTGAGCTAAAATATCAGAAATGCAAAACCATAGAGCTCATAGAGTCTTCATTATCAGCAATAGAAAACAAATTATTAAATGATGCCTTTTCAGCAGGCCTGATTGTTGGGGAGAAAATCAAAAAAATAATAGTGAGTTCTCTATTGAAATATTGAATGTATTCAAAGTATAGAGAGAATAAAGTGAAGATCATTAGCTACTCAGGTGGGCGGGGAGGGGGTATATTGGGGTTCTTGGTGGTGGAACATGTGCACTGGTGAAGGGATGGGGGTTTAATAATTACATGACAGACTTAAATCTGAAAGCTTTGTATTTTTTTCACAGTGATTCAATATAATAAAAAAATTAAATTAAATTAAAAATTTTAATCAAAAAATTTTAAAAATGTCATTGAGGTATGGCCATGCCCACTGTTGACATGTAATAGTGTCTTCCTTCACACATTGAAGGGTTGAAAAGCATGCACAAAGAACATATGGTCATAGGGCTAAACATGTTTTCTAACTGGTCATTCAAGGAAATAATTGCCAACCCTCAGGCAAGAAGAAATTCCACCCCTATTCTTCTGGTCTTTATAAGTTGCATCTCTTGAGCTACTTGTCTTAGTGATCTGTGAAAAGAAGTGGCGTTCTTCCATTTGTGATGGCCAATACTTGATCTGCCAGACTTTGAGCTAAAATAAGAAGTGATGTTGGTGATCAACCAGTCCCTCTCATTCTCCATGTCTCCCCCACTTCCTTCCCTCTTTCTTCCACCCACTTTGGAAAATGCCAGTCATTGTTCTGCAGCAAAATGGGAAGCAGCATCCTGCACTGAACAGGATAAGTGGGGAAATAGGTATTCTGCCTGTTGCCAGGGGCAGAGGTGGCAGTGGGGGTGCTCTGCGTACGAAAGTTCTTGCAGCTGGGTGGAAACACAGTTACTTCCCTGTGGGACATTTTTATACCTGACATGTACTGTGCATGTCTAGTGGAACCCTGGTACAAAGTTGACTTTGATTCTGAAGAGCCAAGGCAGTGCCTGAGACTGTGTCTTTGTAATAGCAGGGTGGGCCCGGGTCCCAAGCAAGTATGCTCTCTGAAATCCCCTGAGGAGTTCTAAAAGTTCCTTATGCCTGAGAATTACTCCATAAATTCTGATGAAATTAGTCTGGGGTGCAGCCCAGGTGTCCACAGGTCCTAAGTTCTCCTGATAATTTCAATGCTCCAGCGAGTTTGAAAGCCTGTGTTCTAGAGTTCAGAAGGTGAAGGTTGGAGTCAGATCAGCAATGAAATTGTTGGCAAATATAATTAATCCAAATGTTAATGTAAAAAGATCAAACAGATTGTCTGCCAATCACCCATCAAGTGATTTCTACAAACTGTCCTACATTATATCATTTGGCTCATTGGGGGGAATCCATGTAATCCAATGCTGGATGCATTTTACAAATAAGTGATTTGCTTTCATTACTCTTTTTCCTGGGAATTGTGCCTGGCCAAGCTGTGATCAGCTTCCTGCCTCTCATTGTATCAATAAATACGTCAGCATCAGACCACTGGGACCTCATCTACACTGAGAGCAGAATGTGCAAGATGATCCAACAGTTAATGTTTTAGACTTGTCTCTTCCCATTTCCAAATTACACACTTATTGTATTCATGCAAAATCAACATGAGGCCAAGTCTGCAGATGTTTGAAAACTTCCAGATGATTCCTTAAGTTGTTCATTTTTCATCCTGAAATAAA